>NC_053027.1:329592643-329902174 GCF_003073215.2 Triticum urartu | reverse complement strand
TCTTCTTATTCACATGCATACTCCAACCCCTCTTCTATGAAACAAAGTGCACTGGCTTCAATGCCACCATTCTCTTATGGAGCTCGCAGAATGATGAACTCTTTGCCACCCCTCCAGATGTGGGTGGTGAAGAAAAAGAACTAATCTCTTATGCAGGGTTAGGTCTCCAGATGAACTTGAACGTCTGATGAATTTGCTGGAGACCTGAATAGGCTTGAAAGGACGCAAGCTAATCATGAAGAAATGAATACTCATTTCTCACGTCCTTACACTGATGTATCTGTTGTGCTTATTGATGAAATTCTACCTGATGAATTTGATGGCATATTCTTCACTGATGAAGTATATGAGTTTGTAAGATGCACTAATTCATCTGCAGGATGATCAACCGAAAGCTACGGGTCCTTGACGGTGGATGTACAAATCACATGACCGGTGACAAGAACATATTGATGGACACTGCTTTATATCCATCGCATCTGAAGCATATCATCTATGCTGACAAAGGCAAAAGCAAGGTATTAGGTCTAGGTAGGGTTGCGATCTCAAAGGATCGACACATGGACAAAGTCATGCTTGTCGAGTCCCTAGGATTCAACCTCATGTCTGTCTCAATGCTTTGTGATCTTGGTATGTTGTCGTCTTTGGAAAATATCGTTGCATTGTGCTCATGGAATCTGACAATTCCAAAGTCTTTGAACACTTTAGGAGAGAGACTTGTATATTGTTGATTTCTCTGCAGGACCACAGCTTGCCACATGTCTACTTGCAAAAGCTTCAGAAGGCTGGATATGGCATCAACGACTAGGTCATGCTGGCATGAGGAACTTACATACACTCGGGAAGAAGAAGCACGTCATTGGCATTGAGGGTGTCAAATTCCTCATAGATCATCTTTGTGGGGCTTGTGAGGTTGGAAAGATGACCAGAGCCAAGCACCCCTCGAAGACTATCATGACTACCACCCGTCCTTTTGAATTACTTCACATGGATCTCTTTGGCCCTACTCATTATGCCACACTAACAAATGCATCATCTCTATATGGCTTTGTTATTGTTGATGAATACTCTCATTACAGATAGGTGCGTGTCATTACTTACAAAACTGAAGTTTAGGAAGTCTTCAGACGATTTTCCTCAAGGGCCTCGACAAATTTTGGTGTGAAGATCAAGAATATCGAGAGTGACAATGGGACTGAGTTCAAGAATACTGATCTTGATGACTATCTTGATGAACTTGGTATTACTCATGAGTTATCTGCCCCATACACTCCTCAGCAGAATGGCGTCGTGGAGCGCAAGAACATGACTCTTGTTGAGATGGCTTGCACTATGCTGGATGAATACAAGACACCTCGTCACTTCTGGCCTGAGGCTATTAGTACTGCGTTCCACATCATCAACAGGGTATATCTTCACAAATTCTTCAAAAATACCTCATATGAACTCCTCACTGACAAGAAACCCAATGTGAGTTAATTCAAAGTCTTCGGTGCTAAATGTTGAATTAGAGATCCTCATCACAATTCTAAATTTGCACCGAAAGCACACGATGGTTTTATGCTTATGTCAGGACCCCGATTCCAAGTCACATCGATCAAGCCGGTAACACCTCATATCACTTTGCGGCCTCACGCACGGTATCCCACGGGTGTCGCCTTACCATGGCCCGGGACCGTTTGCGCCTTTTAGCTCACGTATATGACAGTGTCGCTAGCATCCATATGACAGAGAACCCGGGCCGACATGACTAGTCGTGAACCCAAAGCGGCACTAACCTACGGGGACAGGCATACATGATTCACATTGAGCGTGCCGGTCAGCAGCGTGTGAATCCGGGCTGTAGCACTGGGCTAACAGGACTCCGGGAACCCGGGCTGTAGCAGGCTAGGCAGGACTCCGGATGTCACCGCGTGACATTTCCCCGAAGGAACAGACACAGGAACGAAGTGAAACACATGCCGGCCAGTCAAGTGTCCTGAGCAGTAGTGCTGGGCTAACAGGACTCCAGTGAACCGGGCTGTAGCGGACTACTATGGCTCATGGAAGCACTTAGACTACATTTCCCCATAAGAGAGGCTGCCAAGGCTAAACAACTAGATTGTCGGATCCCACACATACCAAGCATTTCAATCATACACACAATATGCTCGATATGTGTAAATACAACATGGCATCACAACATAACTCTACAACTCAAGTATTTATTCATTAGGCTCCGAGGAGCGAGATGTTACAAGCATGGGTCTTATGACCCAACACACAGAGCATACAAGCAACAAGCACATGCGGAAGCTTAACTTGTCTGAGTACAGACAACTACAAATGAAGAAGGCTGAGAAGCCTGACTATCTACCAGATCCTGCCAAGGGCACAAGATCGTAGCTGAGGTATCAAGCTAAACGTCAAAGTACACGCGGAACTACTAGCGAGACTGAAGTCTCTCTGCAAAACATAATTTAAGCAAACGTGAGTACAAAGGTACTCAGCAAGACTTACATCAGAACTAGCTACATATGCATCGGTATCAACAAGTGGTGGTGGTGGAGTTTAACTGTAGCAAGCCAGCTTTGACTCAGTGGCTAACCTGAACTACGACTGCAAGCAACTCTTTTGAGGTGGCGCACACGAGTCCACATATTCACCATTCAATACACCACTATGGATCCGCTCCCGTCTCCCTACGAGAAGGCCATCCATAGCACTCACACTTATCTTGCGAGTTTTAGAGTATCCACTTTCACTTGTCTATGAACTGTTATAGGCAACCGGGAAGTCCATTACCGCGGACACGGCTATTCGAATAGATGATGTTAACCCTGCAGGGGTGTACTTCTTCACACACGCTCTCACCACTTACCGCCGTTTACACAACATGTACTCGGCAACCTTCAAGCGGAAGCCCAACGAGGGTGTCGGCCACGGCCTACCTAAACACTCAAGTCTCTAGTCCAGGTTTATCGCCTATCCAGGTTCCATCTGCAGGGAGTCCGGCCGAGGTTTCCACATACGGCCCCGAACGATGTGAACAGGGTTCCCGAGACACCAAACGGGCGCCCGGCATGCTCGGACACGGTGTATCTACCGCAACATAGCCCACCCCTAGGGTCAGCGCTACGCACGGCCGCCAACACATATCCTATAAACACCAGAAACTAGTTGCAACTCCTGGACAGAGGACAAGGGTGATCAAGAAGCCGAGAGGGTCCATTGGTTTCGGGCCCAATGCGTGGTAGTAACTATTTCATGGATCACAAACACAGAACTCAGTTCCTAAGAAAGGTTTCAATGAGACAACCCACCATGTACTCCTACATGGCCTCTCACCGCTACCTTTACCAAATCGTGTTCACACACTTAACTCACACACAGTAGGACATGTTTACACACCTCCGATCCATCCCCGATGAATCAGACCTGACTCAACTCTAAGTAGTAGCAGGCATGAGAAACATGCATGAATGAGTAGGCACATCAGGGCTCAAACAACTCCTACTCATGCTAGTGGGTTTTATCTATTTACTGTGGCAATGACAGGTCATGCAGAGGATAAGGGGTTCAACTACCGCAACAAGTAACAGATGATCGTTGTTGTCCTAATGCAGTAAAAGAGAGCAGGAGCGAGAGAGTGGGCTTGTATCGGAATGAACAAGGGGGTTGTGCTTGCCTGGCACTTCTGAAGATAGTATAGCTCTTCATCGGTGTCAACGATCACAGCGTCGGTACCACGTCTATCGAGAGGGGACAAATACCGGCAAACAAGGAAGAACACAATCAATGTGATGCAACAATATGATGCATGATCATGACATGGCAATATGCTGTTGATTGAGCTAATGCAACTAACAACAGGTTAAATGGAGTTGGTTTGAACACTAGGTTCAAATTCAAACTCCACATGTGGTTATTTAAATAACATTCATTTGATTTGTCCTAAACAGTGGCCTTAAGTTGTTCTAACATGCATGAAAATGGTACAGATGGATTCCTTGAATTTTTCTGATAATTTTTCATATATAATTTATTTCATTTGGAGTTACGGTTGAATTTCTATGATTTTTAGAAGTTTTGGGCATTTTCTGGAATTTTCTGAATAAAATTAAATCCAGAAAGTGATTTACTGCGTCAGCATGACCTAATAGTGATGTCAGCAGGTCAACGGCTTGGTCCAGGTCAAACGTGACGGCTGGGACCCACTGGTCAGGGACTAGGCTAATTAACAGAGACTGTTAGTGCTAATTAAATCCTAACTAAAAGTGTCAGTGGGGCATGGCCCACATGTCAGTGGCAGTGAGGTGGTAATTAGGTGGGGGGGTTAATCCTAACGACAGACACGTCGGCAGTCGCCGGAGTTTCGCCGGCGGCGAGCAAAACGACGGCGGCGCGGCTCGGGATTGCGCTACGGGCGGTGGTTTGGCGCGCTGGGGGCACTAGGGAGGAGCTCTTGCTCGTCCGCATCCAAAGGAACGGACGGGAGGCCGCGAGGTGGCCGGAGTTGAGCACGGCGTCGACCTCGGCGGCGGCCGGAGTTCGGGCGAGGTCGGGGTTGGCGCTAGGGGGCACAGCAGGTCGAACGGGTGGGCGCGCCCGGCTCCTGGGAGAGTGCTGAGCACGGGGCAAAGCTCGGGCGTGGGTGGCGGCAGCTGTGGCCGTGGCGGCGATGAGGTACGGCGGCGGCGAGCTTCGGCCGCGGTGGTTAGTGAGGCTAGAGGAGGAAATAGACGGCGGGGAGAGAGGGGTTTGGTAGAGGAGCTCACGACGAGGTAGAAACGGAGCTCAGCTGGCTTGGGGACGACCGGAAGGCGACGAATTCGTCGATGAAGTCCGGCGGCCGTGCTCGGGGAAGACGACTCGAAGCGGCGATGTGGGGCTCCCGCGGTGGCGTGGCTCGGGGTGGAAGAAGGAGGGGGTCAAGGCGAAGCTTTTGGGCGCAGCGGCAGGGCGAGGGGTGGCCGGTGGCCACGAGTACGGTGACGATGACGATGAGCTCCGCTCGGTGGTGCGCGCGAGAGGGGAGCAGAGGAGGGGATGGGGTCCAGGGGGAGAGAGGAGAGGTGCAGGGGGGCGAGGGGGAGTGCGTGGCACTCGGGGCTGGCTCCAGAAGCGGCGGATGCAAGCAGGAGGTGGCCGGACGCGTGCTCGCGCGTGCCGGCCACGCGCTCGTCCTCCTGGCGAGGGGGAAGATGACAAGGAGGAGCCCTGGTGGGCTGGGCCGTCCAGCTACAGTGCTGGGCCGGTTGGTGGCGCCAGGTAAGTTTCTCTTCCCTGTTTCCTATTTTATTTCTCTTTTCTATTTTCTGACATTTGTTTTGATTTAATAAAAATACTAAATCATTTTATATAATCCTGAAAATAAATATGTGACTAGAACTAAAATATCCCAAGCCACATAAAATGTTCCAGAATTATTGGACATATATTAATTATATAAAGAATATATATCCAATGCAAATAGTTATTGAATTAATTCAAAGGCCCAAAATAAATATCTGTGGGACTCCAAAAATATTGTTTTAAGTTTTACCTCTTGCCAATATTTTCAGAGACTAAGAGGAACATTTTCTTGGACTTCTTTGAAAAGATTTTAATGTTGATTATTTTTGAAGTGATTTATGAGGGTTTCAACTAACCTCAATTCAACTTTCAGAATTTAGACATGATGCATGATGCTCACTCAGGTAAATAGCTACAAGCAAATTCTAGGGCTGTGACAGCTTAGTTACGGACAGGATTCGCACACCTATAGAGTCTTCAACACCTTTCACCATAAGGTTGTTGAAACTGTAGATGTGCAGTTCGATGAAACTAACGGCTCGCAAAGAGGGCACGTACCTCCTATGCCAGATGAAATGCCACCTGAGGAATCCATCAAGTTCAAGGTTGCTGAGGATGTCATACCCGCTAAAGAATCTGCTAACGAATTCATTCCAGAACGTGAAGAAAATCATGCTGGTGCAACTGAGGAAAATGGCTCTGAAGAAAATGCTGAGCCCCATCAACGTCATCAACCTGCTCATCCTCGCATTGCAAATGAAGTGCAGATTGAGAAAATCATCGATGACATCAACGCACCAGGTCCTCTCACACGCTCAAGAGCTTCACATTTGTCTAACTTTTGTGGGCACTTTGCTTTTGTCTCTATTACAGAGCCCACCAAAGTTGATGAGGCATTTCTGGAGCCTGAGTGGATTCAAGCGATGCAAGACGAATTACATCAATTCGAGCTCAATAATGTGTGGGAACTCGTCAAGCGAGCAAACCCACGCAAACACAATATCATCAGTACCAAAGGGATCTACCACAACAAGCAAGATGAAAATGACCTAGTGGTGAGGAATAAGGCTCATCTTGCAGCTCAAGGCTACACCCAGGTTGAAGGAATTGATTTCGATGAAACTTTTGCACCTGTTGCTAGACTTGAGGCTATTCGAATATTGCTTGCTTATGCTAACCATCATAATATCATCTTATATCAAATGGATGTGAAAAGTGCATTCCTCAATGGTAAGCTTGAGGAAGAAGTATATGTTGCTCAACCACCAGGTTTTGAAGATCCTAAGCATCCTGACAAAGTTTTCAGACTCAATAAGACTCTCTATGGCCTCGAGCACACTGAAGGGGTTCCTCATGAAGAAAGGCTTCAAACCCGGTTCACTTGACCCAACTCTTTTCACCAAAACCTATGATGATGAATTATTCATGTGCCAAATATATGTTGATGATATTATCTTTGGATGTACTAACCAACATTATAGTGACAAATTTTCCTATATGATGAGTGAGGAATATCAAATGTCTATGATGGGAGAATTGAAATTCTTCTTATGTCATCAAATTTGACAACAATGCAACGACATCTTCATATCTCAAGAGAAATACCTTAAGGATGTGCTGAGGAAATTTGGCATGCAAGATTGCAAAGGCATAAAAATCCCTATGCCCACAAATGGCCATCTATGCACTGGTAAAAATGGTAAAGACTTCGATCAAAAGGTATACCACTCCATGATTGGCTCTTTATTGTATCTATGTGCATCTAGGCCAGATATTATGCTTAGTGTTTGCATATGTGCCCGTTTTCAAGCTACACCAATGGAATCACACCACAAGTCTGTGAAACATATTCTTTGACATCTAGCTCACACTCCAACACTTGGACTATGGTATCCCAAGGGATCGGCTTTTAATCTCATTGGATATTCTGACTCTGACTATGTTGTTGATCGAGTGGATCACAAGTCAACATCAGGCACATGCCATTTCCTCGGACGATCCTTATTATGTTGGTCCCCGAAGATGCAGAACTGCGTATCACTGTCTACTTCTGAAGCTGAGTACATTGCTGATGGTTCTTGCTGTGCTCAATTGATGTGGATGAAGCAAACCCTCAAGGACTACGACATCGACATGATCGAAGACTAAGCAAATTTAGATTCGTCATCATTTTCTTCGTGATCATGTGTTGAAAGGCGACATCTCCATCGAACATGTGAAGACTGAAGAACAGCTAGCGGATATCTTCACAAAGCCCTTGGATGAGAAGAGATTTGGCAAGTTGCGGTGTGAGCTAAATATCTTAGAATCTTAGAATGTTCTTTGAAAGGACACACATCCTAACACTTATGCAAAATTGATGACTTAGATGTGGAACACACAGAGTAATGTTTTTCTTTAATCAATGAAGACTAACCCTCCATGTGTGAAGAAATTAACGAAAATTTTGATTCTCAGAGCCCTACGACAATTGTACACGGCGTCTGAAACCATCATTCTTATACAGTGGGTCATGCCACCAACGAAAGTTGAAAATCTTCAAAATTGAGTTTTTCTTCATTTTGCAAAGTCTTCATCTTTTCGATTGGTGTTCTTCATTGACTATATATATACATATATGTATATTAGTTTTCACGTCCTCAACAGCATTCACTTATTGCTAATTCTTCAAGTTGATTTTCTTCTAAGAGAATGTGATCGGACCCGTTCCCCCTCTATGCTAAACTCAACCCAGTCTGTTCACAAATTCTTCATGTGCATTTTATTTGAAACCCGTTCAAAATCTTCATTGTGTCCTTCTCAACTGAAGAATTTGTGAACGAAACGTTAAAATTTCCTTATCTGAATTTTCGGCTTTTGCCGCTCAAACCGTTCCACATCCCACGATAAGATTAAACTACTCACCCACGATCTACCATGATCTCCACCTCTCTTACGTGGGTGACACATGTCGCTAGGATGGCAAGGGTCAGGGGCATGTTTATCCAAAATCTTCGGATGGGCAGTTTTTTCACCGTGGCTATAAATACTCCCTCCCTTCCTCATACTTCATTTACTTCGCTCGACCTCTCCTCGCTTGAGTTTTCAGACCTAGTGCCACTGCTACACTCCATCCTCGCCGGTGAGGGAGAGCTTCACTACCTCGACCTTGTCACCGTCATACTCATGCCGCCCACGGAAATCTTCACTCTGCCTCTGCCGTAGCTGTCTCTCACCACCAAGTTAGGGCGTGGGAGATCTGAACAGACGAACTTCACCATCTCCACTCCTAGTTCATTGTGTTATTCGTCCAGGGTAAGTAAAATCTAATTTTACTGCCCTACTTTGATTCTCATGATTTCCACAAAATCTTCAAAGGTGTTTATTCTTCAACTTCCCTATTCTTAAACACCCAGTTGCATCAGTACCTTGATTCATTTCTCTAAGCTATGTTTTTCCTCAAGATTCCTCAATTGTGTGGACTGTCAAATCTATACAACTCTGGAACCTAAGTCAAGGACGCTTAGTGAAATTCCTTAAGACACCCACGGTCAAATTCCTCAAACTTCATACTTTTGAAAATTTTCTGAGAACGCATATGACCTCTCCAAATTCTTCGCACCTATAGTCTGTTCACAGGTACAAAATGTCTGCTGCTGAATCACTAAGTTCCTGTCAACTTAACTCATTTGCAGCATTCCTCGAAGAAAATTGCATACTTCCTCGGAAACATCAATTGTTCCAAATCCTCAAGTGAAGAAAATGGCTGATGGTAAAAGACCTCAGAAGGGAGGAAAGAGGCTAGAGACAAATACTGCTTTTGAAATTCCTGAAGATATTTATGTTGAGTACTGCACACCTGATGAAGCCACACATGGCAAGGAAAACAAGAATCAGCGTAGAGTGCGCATACAGAGGATTGAGAGGAGATGGGTAAGGGAATGGAGGGAATACCGCTATGTTACTCCAAAGTACATGAAGGAATTAGCTGTACACCCACCACGTCCAAGACCTCCATTGGCTCCAGGCCAAGAAGCTGATCCCTCAAGCATCAGGCGCAGTGAAGAATTTCCCAAAGAATGGGCCAAGCACCAAGCCAAGTTGGCTAAAATAGCAAAAGAAGTAGTGAAGAAATTCAATGAAGGTTCTGCTACTGCTGCTGCTGAGGCCTCTGCCAGTAAGCCCAGGAAGGCTCTGCTGAAGAAACCAGCTGTGAAGCCGAGTTCCTCAATAACAATGTCCTCCCGGTCAAGTTCTTCAAAGCCCTCATGGAAAATTCCTCAGGAAACCTCTTCAAGGGCAGGTTAAATTCCCTCTGTTGCCACGAAATCCTCAACTACTACTGCAAAGTCCTCAACACCTGTGCACCTGGCCACTTGCCAATGAACTGCAGGTTTTTCTATTGCTTCAGGAGCATCTGCAAGTTCCTAAGCTCCACCGCGGTCCTCAACTGGTCCAACTCTGCTGAAGAAAAAGGCCACTGTTGGACGTGGATCGAGGCCAAGTCCTCATAAGAAGCAAGTTGCTTTTCAAGTTCCATATGATGATGATGAAGCTGATGATGAAGAACTTGTTGAAATCATAGGCAGACAGGAAAGGGCCGCTAGAGCCAAAGGCTATGATGTGCCCCTCAAGTTGGATCTGACGAAGATCCTTGATTTCATTGATCTCTGGCACAAGGACCCTAACACTACTATGCCTGTATTGAACCTCACTCCTGATCAAAGTCACATGTTGACGGCTTTCATCAGTGAAGAAAAATGGAAATTTGAAAAAGGGGAGGCAAGTCAAGAAGGCTCAATACAAGAAGGAGCATTTTTTGAACAACAATGTTTTGAACATGTCTCCTGAAGAACTTGTACCTCTGCAAACGGAAATCAAAGGCCTCGGTGATGAATTTGACAGATATTATGCTGATTGGCTAGGTGCCAAAGTCAGATTTGTCAAGCTAGCCAAGACCCTCAAGCCAAATGTTGCAGCTCCATCGCAACGACAAATTCCTCAGGCTGATACTTCTACTTAGTTTGTTGAAGAAACTGAAAGCCCATCTGGTGAAAATCAGGCTGCTAAAGAAACTTTGGATACCAGGGCTGCTGAAGAAATTCTAGTTCCTGAAGACTCTGCCAAGGCAACCTCCAATGTTGTGCCTGAAGAACAACCCAGGCCTGCTGAAGCATTTGCCGCGCCTGAAGAAACTGAGCATGTTAGGGTGACTGCATTAGCCGTGCCTGAAGAAACTTAACCAACTTTATCTGTTCCTCCTGCCAAGTCTTCAAAGATAAAGAATATCACCCTTCCTTTTGCATGTGAAGCGAAGAAAACGAAAGCTACAGAGAAGTTAGTTGTGAAGAAAAGGAAAGCATCAACCTCTATAGAGTCCTCAGCTCCCAAGAAAGTGAGGAATTTGATGAGCTCCTACACCAACCCTACTGATGTTGTTCCCATTTCGATAGTGCCATCAAAGGAAATCGTTCCTTTTGGTGAAGAATATGTCATACCTGATGACACAGATGAAGAGAATCCTTCTGCTGCTTCTTCGGAGCAGTTGGATGAAGAAATTGAAGTGGAAGATATCCCTTCAGCCCCAATGGTATCATCGCCCATGCCTCAGTTCACTGCTGAAGAGGCAGGCATTGAGGAATTGGAAGAAGAAGAAGATGTGGACATTGGTACTACAACACCAGTTTTGAATGATGACTATTGGGAAATACTACATCCCAATTCGCCATTGACAACTCCTCTGCATCAAATTCCTCAGTTCCCAGTAAAAATTGAAGAAATTCTAACAGGGTTTGAAGGACGTCAAACTTCTCTTCTTTCCATTCCTGAAGAGATTCTAGCTGCAACAACTGAAAAATGGAGAACCCAATTGCTGCTGAAGAATCTGAACCTTCAATTCCTCAGACAGCTGTTCCAGAGATTTTGAAGCAAGATGTTGTGAAGTCTTCAACTGTTAATCTTCAGCCCAAGAAACAAAATCCTCATGCTAAAAGGCTTAAATTCAAGGCTGACAATTTCTTCGCTGAGCACCATTTCTTCACGGATTTCAATCCATATGACTCAACAAGACTTCGACGCAAGCGGTTCTGGACTATCAGCCGAATAAACTTCTATTCATCACTCTTGTTTGACAAGGATAAGGTATTTGAGCACCGTCAAATTCCTCATGTTGACATGGATTCCATCCCTTGCTTCTAGCCAGTTTTGAATGTTCTTCATGAAGCTGGGCTACTGAATTTCTACACTAATATCTGTGACTGGAATGAAGAATTTATTCTTCAGTTCTATGCCACTCTGCACCTCACTGGAAATGTGGCTGATGTGAATTCATGGGTACTTCACTGGATGACTGAAAATACTCATTACAAAGCCCCAGTCTCTGAATTGCTTCATGCCGTTCCAGTCAGTCCACCATCTAAAGGCGCAAGGCTTTTGTATGAGGAACCTGAACTATCAAATCACATGATGCAAGTGCTCATGAAGCCTTTGAAGCCTGCTCAAGCTCCAAGAACCACATTCCTTGAAGGAATTGCTATATGTGCCTAGGACAATCTACCGCATACTGACCAAAACCCTTAGTCTGATCAAGGGCCACAACTCTAATGAAGAGGAAGTTGTTGGCATCATGAAGAATCTGCTATTCAACATAATGCGGTCCATTTATTGGCCCATGTTTGGCCAATCAATCATACGGCCTGTAGAAGGCCCATTGGTGCTACGGCCCGTAGAAGGCCCATTGATGCTACGCCACATAGAAGGCCCATTGTTTCTACGGCCCATAGGAGGCCCAGGGTCACTATAGTAAATATGTAGCCCATGGTTATTGTGGCCTAGTTTCAAAAAATAGGTTATTGCGGCCACTAGCAAACTGCAGAAAAAGAACTGCACTGACTACAAGCAAACAAATAAACAAGACAACAAGGAAATAAATAAGCAAGCAACTTATGCTAGGCTATCACAGCTATTACACATATTACATCCACTAGGCAACAAAGTTCACCACTAGTGCAAATATAGGGAACAAAGGAGCATATCACATACACTGGTTGTCAAAGATGGCGACTAGTGCAAATAAACGCCGCAATAAAACAAGTCCAAAACTAAAAGCACTTTAGAAGAGCTCAAGAAACAATATCCTGGGTACCCATAATGCTGGAAAGATGCTTAGCAAGCTTATTAACTTTCTCTTGTTTGGTGCTTAAATCCTCCAGCGCTTGCTGCTGCACCAGAAAGTATGCATCTGAATTCTGCAGGGACTTCATCAGTCCTTCGACTTCCTGTCACAGAACATCTGATCGATGTCTTTCAACATGAAGTTGAGACTCAAGAAGCCGAACTGATTCAGGCAGCAAGTTCAAAGAGCTGATGCCAGTAGTAGTGGCCAGTAACTCGAACACTACATCAAGATAGGACTTTGGGGTTGTCTCAGTGTCTTCAATATAGTTTTTATCAGCTTTCTTGGAGAGCAATAGCGATGTCTCACTATCTTGAACCTTATCTGCATTACTTCCTTTACCATTGCATAAGGGGTTACTCTTCTCCAATATTTTATCCGCATTCTAAAAGAGAATCAAATAGACACATCACAGGTTTACCATGTTGTATATGAAACTCATTTTGGTAAACCAGTTGAATAGTAAGGTGGACAGGATAACAACATGAAACAAACATATATCTATGTAGTATGGTCACTGTATGGTCTATATCATTCTAGTTTATGTTGCTAAATTAAGATAGAGACAGTTAAAATCATATCTATTTAAGACAAAGCGGCATAGACAGAATATAAGTGTGGGAAACTACACAGCAATAACAACACTTGTAATGTGCATGGCATGAGAACATAATTGTTTATTCAAATGAAACTGAAATCAACATAGAGCAAGTTACAACAGCAAACACGTTAAAGAAACATGTTTAAAACATACATGTTGCACCATTGGAGTTTCAATTGCATCCTTCAAATTTTAAGTTAGTTGGTATGGGTAAATGCAGTGATGCAAGAGCAAAGGAGTATGAACCATAGCTACGGAACCTGACCTGAAAACTATTCTTCTTCTGCTTTAAGCATTGACTTGGGGTTCGGAGCGGTGGTCCTCGTGCTTTGGGCACTATAGTTGCTTTACTAACTGCACGTGTTTGGGTGCTCTATGGTGAAGGTGTTGTGTCAACTGGAACTGGGTTACTATCTGCTGGGGTTCGGGTTAGAAGGGGTGTAGCTGGTTTTTGGGCAAGTACAACTGTGGTTCTATCTGCATCGACAGGTAGCACAATCTTTTTTGAAGACCGTCTTTTTACTCCCATAGATACTGCCATCACCCCCTCCAATTCAAATGGCTGATAAGCAAGAAAAGTAATTGAACGTACAGACATTGTAAGATAGATAGGTGCAATGGATAGTAGGGAAGAAAACAGGGCATGGAATAATTCACATTTATGTTGTCTAACCAAACAGAATAGCATGACATAATTTCACATATATGATGGCTAATTAAACAGGATAGCATGACACAATTTTCACATGTATGATGGCTAACTAAACAGGATAGAATGACATACTTTAAAATATGATGACTATGTAAACAGGATGACATGATATAACTATACGATGTGTCTATTAAAGTGGTTGGCATGCCATAATTCACAAACATGCCGTTGATGGAAACCTGATGGCATGATATAATTCACGAATAGAATGACATAATTCAAAATATGATGACTATGTAAACAGGATGAGATGATATAACTATGGTATATCTTTAGAAAATGGGTTAGCATGCCATAATTCAGATACATGTTGTCTATGTGAACATCACGACATGATATAATTCAAATATATGATTTATATACTAAGGAAGTGAGCAGAGGGAAATCGCATATATGATGTGTCAACTAAGGAGATGGCATTCAATATTGTGTATATGATGTAAAAACTAAGCATTGCAAGATAACATATGCATGATATGAGTAATATAACCCTGCCAAGTTTGAGCCTACACCTCAGGGGGGATAATAGGACTGGTCATCTTCCTCTAAATCCTCCTCTGAGGAGCTTTCTGTAACCAACAAGATATCTGCTTCAGCAGGTAGCATTGTTTGCTCTAAAGACCTTGTTTTCACTCGAGATTTCTCCATCGCCAATTCAAATGGCTGATGCATAGGAAGAGCAGTTGAATATACAAACATTGTCGACAAATGCAATGAGTAATACAAAAAAGGATGGCATGATATAATTCACATATATGACGCTTGGCTAAATAGCATGGCATTGCATAATTCACATATATAATGCCTTGCAACAAGATAGCATTGCATAATTGACATATATAATGTCTTGCAACAAGATGGCATTGCAAAATTCACATACATGGTAATTAGACACTAAACAGGTGGCATTCACACAAAGCATGTCTAAACTAAGAAAATGGCATGCCAATGCAAGACACCACATGCACGATATGAGCAGTATAACCCTGCCAAGTTAGAGCATGCACCTCGGGGGGATAGCATTGGTCATCTGCCTCTGAATCCTCCTTTGAGGAGCTATCCATAACCAGCAAGACATGCGCTTCGTCAGATAGCATTTTCTGCTCTTAAGTAATTGAATGTACTAAAATTGCTGACAAATTTAATACGTAATAAAAAATGATGGCATGATATAATTCACATATAAGATGACTGGCTAACCAGGGTGGCATTGCAAAATTCACATATATGATGCCTGGCTAAACAAGATGGCATTGCATGATTCACATATATGAGAAAGAAACTAAACATATGGCATTCACACAAAGCATGTCTAAACTAAGCAGATGACATATTTGTTGTATAAAGTAAGCAATGCAAGGCATCATATGCATGATATTACCAACATCGGCATGCCAAATTAGAGCGAAGACCTCAAGGGGTAAGTAGGAGTGGTCTTCTCCTTCTGAATCCCCTTTAGAACTGTTATCTTCCTCTTGATTACAATCCGAAATGGGTGGAGGGGGGTTGCCTTTGTGCCCACCATGGAGCGACGTTTGCATGAAATTTTATTGCCATGCAAGGCTCGTCTCTTTTGCTCTACATGTTCAGTTCCACTTTGTACAATAATTGACATTCATAGGAATAAAACATAGTGAGATTATGTAAGGAGTGGATGCACAAATCCAGAGTGATGGCGGCAAACTGTGGATAGACCCAAAACCAATGATAGCAGGCAGATAATAGCTTTAGTTAAAAATACAGATAATGGCTCCTTTAATGTTTGTTTCCACCTAACATGAAACTCATAGTAGACACCCGAGATTAACTAGCTAGTAGATAGATAGTATTGATTGCTGCCCCAATATGTACCCCACAACCATTTAAAATCTCAAGTTTGAGCATTAGTTTGGACCTGAGTCGGAGTCTAATAGGTGAACATGACGATAAAGTAGCATGTCATCATATTAAGCGATGCATAACATAAGTAGACATGAAATATTGCGACCTCTCTTGCGGACCCGTGTAGTCCTCAAGGTCATCTGCTCAGTTGATGATGGTAATGCAGTTGTCGTGGCTGCCGGCGGCACGGAAGAAGATCTGAGGAAGCGAAAGACAGTCCGGAGAGCGGATCCCTATTGTGGTGAACCCTTCCGTCGTTGGAGTAGCTAAACTGGGGTGGAACACAGCGCAGCAGGAGTGGGACAAACCACACAAGGTTTTCTTTGACACATGTCTGTAATAGAAGTATTTGTGTAAGGGCTTGTTTGAATTTGAGGATTCTAACAATGCAGGGATAGGAAATACACAGGAATAGGATAGCAATGCACGTGCAAAATAGAGAATTTAAAAACACATGATTTCTGCCAATCCGGGTGTTTGGTTCACAAGAATTGGAAGATCACGGATGCAAAGAAGCATGGTGAGATTAAGCCAGACCACAAAAAATGTGCGATTATAATGCTATTATGCTACTATCTCTTAGTCTTGTGCTTCATGAATAGGAATTTGAAAAGAAGGACAAGTGGATATTAAAATTCCTATGGTTTTTCTTTCAAGGAGACACTAAAGGAACAAATCCTACATTTTCCTTTGCTCCATTCCTTTGAACCAAATGCATGAATAGTAGTACCATAGGAATCTTTCCAATTCCTATGTTTTTCCTTCACTTTTCCTTTCAAGCACTAGCGATTCTAGTAGGCAGGCTTGAGCAAGGAAAAGCCTACAGTCAAAAAATGTTTTACTTTTACTACTTTGGACCCATGCAACTGCCCTACTAGTCCCAGGCCCATCTACAAATGCACAGCTCAAACATGCAGAGATAAATAATGATGGCATTCAAGAGAGTCCATCACGGATAGCTAAGTTGCCTGGTACCTCACTGCTAGTCATATAGTAGGAGAAATTAATCATATTTCACGTTACTACATGTGCTCAGTGGACAATATATATAAGATGTAGAGTAAAAGAGAGATGCAACAAGTGTACAACCTCTTTGGTGAAGCCATGTCGATCTCAACGTGATTGGGTTGGTTGGTGAGGATGCTCGGCTGATTTGGCTATCGGAGGAGGGGAATAAGATCTTAGGCGTTTGGAGATGGAGCCCGAGGTACTGCTCTGTTGTGATGGAGGGTTTCGTCGCTGGAGCAGCTTCAGTGAGTTGTACAGTGGCGAGATTGAAGTAGGACAAGAGAGACAACGTTAACCTGAGTGGAATTCTAATAGCATCTCCAATAGATGTCATACAATACATAACCACAAAGTGCTAGATGTAACATACATCAGCCGCTCATCTGTGAACTTAACTATCGAAACTGAATTTAACTGTTGAAACTGAATTTTGCTGTCCAAACTGAATTTTAGTGTCAAAACGGAACACACTGGTAGCAAAAAAAGCAGTAGCAGCAGCAGCCACGCCTGGAGCAGCAGCGCGTGCGAGAGCCGGGGCAGTTGGTCGTGTAGCAGCATCTTGGGTAGTAGCTGCAGGGGCTCGAGGGAGAGCGGGATCTGTTGCTCGTGCAGCAGTAGTGCGCGCAAGAGTAGAGTAGTAGCGCAAGCAAGAGCAAGAGCGAGAGAAGCAGCGTGAGCAAGAGAAAGAGCAAGAGCAGACCAGGCAGGGGACCGGGAGCAAGTGCAGAGCAGCAGTGCGAGCGAGAGCCAAATCAGTAGCAGCTCCTACTGATGTGGACGTCGCCGCCAACGGAGTGATGCCGTGGAGGAAGTGGCCGGCGACGCCGCCGTGGATGGAGCCGCGCTATGTCGGCTCGGGACTGAGCACCGACAACACCGTGAGATCGAATCAAGAAGAAAATGTGGCGATTAGTGTAGAACCTCTTTGGTGGCGCTGATTAGGCCTTAGCTTCATCCAAGGAATTGGTGATGATGCTGCTCTTCCGGTGGTGCAGCTGAAGATGGCGGTGTCGGAATGGAGGTGGTGCAAAAGATGAGGGGAACGTTGGGGCAACTCCTTGGAGGTGGAGGACGGGGTGGTTGAACCGGCGGGATGAAGAGATCAACGACGGATCCTCATCTGGTGCGGTGGATGAGGGACGTCGAGGTGTTGATGTGGACGACGTCGTCGGGGAAGAGGCTCCGGCTGGGTGGCGGACGGATGAGGGTGTGGGGCTTCGTGGGTTTTGCGGCCTCGGTGTACGAATGGGTGGGTAGTTGGGATGTGAGGGGGGAACCATGGCTTAGGGGTGCGCTTGTCTAAAATGTGGGGTAAGTTATGAAAGTACCCCTGCCGAATTGAGCTAGGCGGTTCTTTCGGTACCGGGTATCACGGGCATTTCGCGTGTCGAGATTTCACAGGAGGTGGTAGTTTTCACGCGCGTTGTAATTTTGGGATAGCAAGGCGCGGGTTGAGATGGAGGGAGTTTTCAGAGCACAACAAGACAAAGATATATCTTAAATATTTTGGGGTAACAAGGCACGGGTCGAAGAGGTGGGAGTTTCACAGCGCGATAGACAGAGATGCTAGCTTGAAATTTTGGCATAACAAAGCACGGCTTGAAATTTTAGGAGAACAAGCTTAACGTGTACAAAAAAAGAGAATTCTCACCTCATCACTAGATAGAGCCATGTCCCGGTTTACTATATTACTAGAAATGCATTCAAATACAACAACTACAAAACTAAAAAAATTTGGACAACAAACATAACGTGTACAGTACCAAATCAATTTCCATTTCCCTCAACAAAAAAAAACAATTCGTGTTGTCTATCATATGGACTAAATTTGAGTACATTTTCCCTATTTGAATGGGATTGTACTCGGGTTAGTTATACAACCATCTAAATATTATCTTTACAACACATGACATGAATATAGGAGTAGTAAATTCCTATATAAATACGAGCTACATGTACATACGATCTCAAATTCAAATATATGTATCCATTTTATGTTGAATTCAAATCATAGTACATGTATTCTCTAGCTGGATGTATGGAATCTAAACCATGTATGATACTACATACAATGTGTTTAACATGCACAACACAAACACAAACACCATTTAGACTAGTAAGGTACACGTGAATTGCACGCATGAGATCTGGCAACCAAATTATGAATAAATACCACATGATAGCATGTAAGATTTGAGTTGTATATGCATGATGTAGATGTTCATTTAATTCTTATAGTTCATCTCATTCAAAATCATTTAGTTTTTATAAAAAAGCTAATGTATTTTAAGATTCAAGGAATTGTGCGTTGTAAAGCATAAAGTAAAAAACAAATAATGGCAATTCATGTAGAAAAAAGTTTGGGGAATTATGATACGAAAGATTCTAGAACAAAGGATAAGTGCTTGTGTTTTGAGGTTTGTGCATTATTCTTAAGTTCAACCATGGAGTCTTCTAGATTGTACATGTGGCAAAATCTGGTGGAATGTAGATGATATCCAATGGCCAGTAGTGCTCGGATTTTCCATCTCTGCACTGTCGGATTGACTTCATCCAACGACCATCTTTCAAAGTTAAAGTTATTCGCACACTATATAAAAAATAAAAAAATATAATATATAGGGGCATAGATATAGATATGTGATGCGAAAGCCACCCATCATCTCCAATTAGAATAGTGTGTCCATGCACGGATGCAATGTGGCCAAACGATGTCTGGCATCGGTATCTCAAATTCAAATCAGTCTGACCTTGTTCAGTGTGTATATAGTATAGCATGCTCATTTCCAAACAACAGCGTGCATATCTCAGTTATATTCATGCATGCATGGATTTCAAACATCATGACCTCTTATTAAAATATTTGAATTCAACTTTACATTGATTATGACCTCACCTAGTCTTTTACACCCACACAGTCGTCTCTCTTTATAATTGTAGCACTAACTTTCTCTCATGCGTGCATGCACACACACTACCACTCGGCATTATCCATCGCACACATGCAATCTTTTTCTTCAGGTCGGTCTCCCATGCATGCATACACACAGACACCTCCCCCTCTTCATCATATCGGGCATTCTTTATCTCTCACGTGCATGCGCAACGATCGATGTTCCTCTACGTGTGTGTGTATATATAGCTAGGTCTTTCCCAGTTTTCCACACAAACCAATCGATCTATATATCTAGTGAGGTCTCACCCTCTTTCCCACATACACATCGATCAATCTATACCTCTCTATATAGGATTACATAGCTAATACACCCACATTAATTATATATCCAACGTCCCCCTCTCATCATCCATGCCTTCCGCTTCATCTCTCGGACGGGTGCACAGTGGCGAAGACAGGGGGCAGCAGGAGCCCTGCCCCCTCCTAACATCATTATATATTGAGGCTAATATGAATGTGATCGGTATATCAATTGCTGGTAAAATGGTTTAAGTTGATGAATTGGCCCTCCCCGTAAAGGATTAGCAATGCTTGCCCCCTAGCTCATTTGTTTTTCATGGCTCTTCCTCTGCGCGCAACAGCGCACGTTCTTGCCCCCTCTCTTTAAATATCGATCTCGCACTTGTGCACTCCTTCATAGTCTCCCTCCTCTTGGCCCCTCACACCACCTTCCAGCCCCCCCCCCCCACCAGATTTTGCCACATGTACAATCTAGAAGACTCCATGGTTGAACTTAAGCATAATGCACAAACCTCAAAACACAAGTGCTTCTCCTTTGTTCTAGAATCTTTGGCATCATAACTGCCCAAACCTTTTTTCTAGTTGAATTGCCATTATTTATTTTTACATTATGCTTTACAATGCAAAATTCCATGAATCATAAAATAGATTAACTTTTTACCAAAACTAATTGATTTTGAATGAGATGAACTATAAGAATTAAACAAACGTCTACATCATGCATATATGATACAAAGCTTACATGCTATAGTGTGGTATTTATTCAAAATTTGGTTGCCAAATCTGATGTGTGCAATGCGCATGTACCTTACTAGTACTTACAGTATGTGCAGAACACGCAAATTACAATTCCAATGGCACGCTACACAGTGTCTCTCTTTCAGTTCATGAAGCCACGTGGCACATTTGGAGGCGTTGTTGCGACCTCCTTGTGTGGATTGATCACAGTGACATGTTGCTGGTTCCAGAAGAATGTACTCATCCTCTCTCACACAAACTGGCAGTACATGCACGAAGCGAAGATGTGCATGCACGAAGCGAAGATGTGCACGCACGCACTCATTCCCTCGCACGCACACGCGGGTACACGGTGGAACACATTTTTGTATGAAGATCCACCCCATGTGACAATTTGACGCGTGTAAAGTCGTTCACTTCATTGATGGTCAATTAATACATCGCATGCAAATTGAGTGGGTGTGAGGGAGGAAGTAGCTGAGAAAGACATTACTACTCCACTACGTGCATGCGAGTAGTTAAATCATGGGTTGCTACTTCCATTGGTCTCCTTCATATTTTGTGCCAATTTTTTACCACATTTTTAAGAAACATAATATTTATGTATGTCATAAAAAGTGGCACAAAATAAAGGGGCTAATAAACCAGGACGCATGCAGCATGATCAATTTTTGCCAGGGCTACTATTGGTGGCCTTTGTATTTAAATATGGACAGAGTGGAGTAGTACTATGATGTAGGGTGGAACCCTATACGGCCGATCTTTCATGAAAGGAGTGTATCCCATGATGAACACGAAGAACACAAGGGGAAAACACGAAGGGAAACATAAGAGAAACACTCAAACCAACGAGATTAGGTCGCACATATGCTAGATCCGAGTACACATAGAGATCACATGGTCCAAATCCAACAAGGGACGATACATAGGGTAACCGGTTCTTCTCCGCCAGGAGGTCTTGAGGTCTTCCCGTTAGGGGTCTTGAATCCAAGTGGATCTTCTCCCAAGAGGTGTCGGTCCCTCGCGGTGGAGTAGATCCGAATGGATGAGCGAGGCTCTATCTCACAAATGAGCTATCACAATGCTAACCCTAGAAAGAGGGAGAAGGATGAGTATATATAGTCTAGGGGGGCGAAGGGGTACATGGGCCTCGGCGCTACACTATGCGCAGACAGGGGAGGCCGAACGTCTGGGCATCGGGCAGGATGTCTGGGCTTTCGTGAAGGGTCGGATATCCGGGATGGCGGGGTTGGTCTTGATGCATTCAGGATGGAGGACGCCAGATTTCCGGGCTTGGGCCAGATTTCCGGGCTTGGCCAGATGTCCGGGCTAAGGCCGGATGTCCAGGGCCTGTAGGTTCTTGGCGGCTGTCGTGGTGGATGCTCCAGGGGTTGGATGTCCGGGGTCATGGCCAGATGTCCGAGTCTTGGAAGCTTCTCTTGGCTCCTTCCGTTGGTTCTCTTCATCCGTGAACTTGGGGACTTGTCCGTCTTTAAGTGCATCTTTGGGAGGGTCCTCTTGGTACCTAATAATGCACAACATTCTGGACTTAGGTAGTAGCCATGTCTCGAGTGGATCATATGTGATATCACTAAGGAAGGAAGTCACCTCGGTCTCGAGAGCTCTAGCTCTAGCACGTGTCATAGGTCCTCTTGGCACTTGGTGAGACGATGGTAGGTCCATGGGGATGACCGTAGGATGCTCCACATAATCTCCCCTCCCTTAGGAAAGATTCGACCTCGGATCGAGATCTTCATCACCATGGTAGGGAGAGAGATCTTTGACATTGAGGATGTCGCTCATGGAGTACTTGTCTCGTGGAATGTCGATCTTGTAGGCGTTGTTGTTGTAGCGTTCAAGCACCTTGAAGGGTCCATCCGCTCATGGTAGAAGTTGGGACTTGTGTTTGTTGGGAAAGTGGTACTTGCGAAGGTGTAGCCACACAAGATCTCCAATGTTGAATACCATGGGGTGCTTGTTGAGGTTGAGCTAGGCCATGACTTGTTGTACATGGCGCTTGATGGTGTGCCTTGTATCTTCATGCACCTTCTTGAGGTAGTTGACTCGGGCACTCGCGTCCATGTTGGTGCGCTCATGTAGTGGTAGAGGAAGAATGTCCAATGGGGACAAAGGGTTGAAAGTGTAGACAACCTCGAAGGGGGACTTGCGGGTAGTTGAATGTCTTACGCGGTTGTAGGCGTACTCAGCGATGGGTAGGCATTCCTCCCACTCCTTGATGTTCTTATTTACCAACACGTGTAGAAGAGTGGAAAGTGTCCGGTTCGTGACCTCCGTTTGGCCGTCAGTTTGAGGATGGTATGCCAAAGAGAACAAGAGCTTGATTCCGAGCTTGGCGCATAAGGTCTTCCAAAAGTAGCTTAGGAACTTGATGTCGCTATCCGAGACAATCGTCTTTGGCACTCCATGTAGGTGCAATATTTCCCTACAAAAAATATTTGCAACATGTGAAGCATCGTCTATCTTGTTGCATGGTATGAAATGTGCGATTTTAGAGAATCGGTCCACAACAACAAACACGGAATCCTTTCCATTTCTAGTTCTAGGCAAGCCAAGGACAAAATCCATGCTAATATCTTCCCATGGGTGATATGGAATTGGAATGGGCATATAAAGGCCATGAGATTGAGCTTTGGACTTAGCTTTGTGACATGTAGAACATCGGTTGGTGAAGCGTGAGATGTCGCAGAACATCTTGGGCCAAAAATAGTTCGTGGAGAGCGTAGCAAATGTCTTGTCGCATCCAAAGTGTCCCATTAGTCCTCCTCCATGAGATTCTTGCAAAAGCAACAAACGAAGAGAAGACTCGGGGATGCATAGTTTGTTAGCTCTCATAAGATAATCATCTTTGATGTAATAGAGTTGCCAAGATGTATGTGTCAAACATTTGGCATAAGGAATAGAAAAAGTAGGATCATGCGCATACAAGTCTTTTATGTGCTCAAAGCCAATGACATTAAATTCAAGTTTGGTGACAAGCATGCATATGCGAGAAAGAGCGTCCGCCATGACATTTTCCTTACATGGCCATTGTCTATGAGTTGTTGTACTTGCCGTTGGATCTCGTTAGTTTCCTTGGGGTTGACGCGGTAGGGAGCCTTGTTAGGAAGGGGTGCTCCGGGGATGAGGTCGATTCGGTGCTCGATGCCTCATAGTGGTGGTAGACCAGAAGGTAGCTCGTCAGGGAAAACATATTGGAATTCCTGCAATAGAGAAGATAACACTAATGGAAGATTGTGAGAGGTGTTAATTTTTGGTGCGTCGTCCTTGCACAAAAGGATATAGTGCATGACACTTGATGGGTTCGCACACACTTCTCTCATCTCACTTTGGGTGGCAAATAGGACTAGATTTTTCTGTTCGCTCATCGTGGAGGCGCTCAATTTGGGCTTGTGGTGCTCACTCTCTTTTTGGTGGTTCGCTCTCTCACTATTCTCTCCATGATGGGTGGCTTTCTTATCGGCGATCACTTGGCTTGGAGACATAGGTCGAAGTACATACTCCTTTCCATTCATCTTGAAGCTATAGTGATTCGTTCGGTTGTTGTGGATGACACCTCGATCAAATTGACATGGTCGCCCAAGAAGAAGGTGGCAAATGGATATTGGAATGACATCACACTCCAAAGTGTCTTCGTAAGCTCCAATCTTCAAGGAGACTTGTATCCTATGCTCAACTTCAATAGTGCCGGAGTAGCTAAGCCATTGAACCTTGTAGGGATGTGGGTGCTTCATTTTGACGAATTGGAGTTTGGAGCATAGTTCTTCACTTGCCAAGTTATGACAACTCCCTCCATTGATGATGACCTTGACGGACCTTCCATTGATGCCGCCCTTGGTATGGAAGATATGGCATCTTTGGTCTTCTTCTTGTTGATGTTGAAGAGTCAAGACCTTGGAGAAAACGAGAGCGGGACTCCGATCTTCATTGCAAAAGACTTGATCATCTTCATCTTTTTTCACTTGCCAGTGCATGGCCACTTGCTCAAGGGATTCCATTTTTCCTTCACTCATGGAGTCATATCGTTGTTGAAGTTCATCCTCCTAATAAGATAATTGGGCTAAGCCCCTAATAACGATAATATAAACTAGGCCACAACTAACTGGGCTAAACCCCTAATATGCAGGTCGTAACACTGTGAGACATAAATATTTCATGCTCTTGAGAAGAATCGGATACTAATTGAAGGAAGTTGAGAGCCAACAACATGTCGAGTACCACGAGTACTAAACTTGTTACTGAGTAAATGGCGCAAGGTGAAATCTTAAAGGGTTCTGACTCGAGCACTGGAGTTCTTACTAAAACAAGTCAAGAAACAGCAAAACATGTTGAAGTCATAATATTGCCATAGCTCCTACATCTAGTAACTTCACCATCTTAACCCTAGGGGAACGAAGAACTTTACAATGTAAGGATGAAACCAATACCATGGTTTTATCTCGCGGAGTTGGTAGTAATCGACGGCGGCTTGGGCAGGTCGGCAGCTCCACAACATGTGTGCATGACGAGAAAAGCTGCAATGTTGCTCGTGGTCGCTAGTTAATTCTGCACTCCTGCCTCCACACCATTCTTCAAGCACTACAATGAAAAGTCAAACAAAAACTTCATGCTGAACTCAGTAGGCAGATCAATAGTTGAAACTGAGTCTATGATTAGTAAAATAAGGGAGATATGTTTTGGTAACTCCCAACCATCGTGCAGCCTTGATGTTCATCTACACAACAGATCGAACTACTACTGCTACGTGCGATGAGAATGAAATCCAACAAACGCGCGCGCACACACACACATACACACAACGGCGGAGCTATGTACAGCTCTGGGGTGGCAGTGCCCCCCTCCCAGCTTTGTACCAAATCGTGAAGAATTTTTATGAGGAAGAGCTTAGATGCTTATTTTGCATCCTCAAACACTCATGTTTTAAGCTCGCCCTCCTAGCTATTTGTACCTAGCTCCGCCACTGCACACACACACATGTTGGCTGAAAATAGTCTGTTTTAGAACCTGCAAGGGAAAATGAAATGAAGGATTATATATACAGTCAAGAGGAACATTAGGACCGGCATCAGAGACTTATTCCTAAGGTATTACACAATGTGTGACATGGATATTGTTAAGGATTCATCCACGCACATAGAAGCAAGAAATAACTACTGAGAAAAAAAGGATCCATGCATTCTTCCGGAATTACCACATATGGACAAGGGGTGAATCACTCAGCAATACATCACAATAGATTATCCCAACTGGAAACGACTGGCTTACATGTACAGAACTGCATAGCACATTATTGAGATACTAGCACGAAACTGAAATACCTAGAATCATGAACTGAATATTCTTAGCCTCAGGCAAGGTCACTGACGGTAGTGGGGTGTTATCCACTAGAATGGCTAACACTAGGTAGCGTAGATCACAGTCATGACTTTGGAAAAGAATCGACCATGGCACGAAGGTCATGTCACCACAAGGCACCACAGAGGTCACAAGTAGAGGAGTGAAGTGCCTTACTAAACCGTCGATGTCGAAGGCAAGGTAACCAAGGCAGAGCAGCACTGTCGAGCCTGAGCCGACAACGGCGGATATGGAGACGCAGGGTAGAGGGCCAACATAGGAGTCGCACCGACGATCCATGGTGGCTAGGGTTCCAGCAGCGGCATGTGCAAGACCACGGGGTTGTCGCAGTTGCGGAGGGTCGTAGGAGATGACTGAGGGGCAGCCGGGCTGGTGAGAATAATTGCGGGAGAGCGCCAGAGCATGCCCAAATTGGTGGTGCCACGCGGCATCATGGTCATGGAGCTCGGGTGAGAAGGGAATCAGGGGAGGGGAGGACAAAGATTGCGCATAGGAGAAACCGGGTGGAGGTGAACATGCGGGAAGGTTGGATTTTTTTCTAGGGAGAGGAGGTTAGCGCTAAGTAGGGGAGGTGAGATAAGTACGGGAGGTGGGAGGTTGAAACAAACAACACATATTTTCATATCGTTGGTAAACATGCGTGGGTATAGGAAGGTTTTTGTTGTAGTCACTGCCCCAGACCTTGTAGTGGTCCTGGATGTTGACAAGATTCTGGCATTTTAAGCCTGAAACCTTGAGCGCTTTTAGATCATTCGTGGTGTCCACTGTAGCGAAACTGTAGTCAAAGTTGTTGATAAACCTAGAGAAATGCTCGCAAGGCCTTGTGGCCAGGTGGTAGTGGTAGACGAGGACGTCATGTCACATGCACAACTGGGCGACGGCAATCTTCTGATCGTGCCTAGCACGACCGATGGTGTACTCGAGGTCGAAGCCAACTACTTGGTACTTGTCCTCGGCAAGCAACTGGTCCATAGTTTGGACAGAGCTCTCCACCGAAACCGGCTCGTTCATGTACACCACCGAGAGGGCCTTCCCTCTCACGTGGGTGTCCACTACGTGATGCATGGTGAACTGCCCGCCATTGTCGTCGCCGGCCCCGAGGAGCGCCATTGGAACCGCTAGATGTCCTCTCAGTATGTGTTGTCGTGGGTGTGCTTATTGTGTCGTGTGTCATGAGAGATGAAGGTAAATGGCCGCAGGAATAAATGGGGGCCGGGCGGCTTGGATTCTCGGCGTGTCCGCATGGCAGTTTTTGCAGCGGGTAACTGCATCGTGGCGCCGCGCCCGGCGCAACCGCATGCACACAAACATGTCTAATCATGCACCGGCCCCAAACACTGGCAGCGCACGTGGAGGGACGAGGGCAGAGCGCCCGGAGGGACGCGAGAGCAGAGTGCGTCGCAGCCACCTCAACCACAAGCAACCACACACATAGAGCGTGAACACGCAGGAAATGGTCATCTGCAAGCCGGCCGACGGTTGCATCGCCGCGTAGAGAGCAGTCGTGTGCTACTACCATCGTCTTGGTCTATTAGTCCCCTTTATATTCTGTGCCATATTTTGACCCTAAATTTAACCAACAAAATGTTAATGCATGTTAAAAAAATTATATAACTGGAAACTATGTTCAAATACGAATCCAACGATATAATCTCTGGCGACATGCATTCGTATTTTATTACTTAAATCTATAGTCAAAATTTGGCACAAAAATACATAGACGACTTATAAACCAGGACGAGGGTAGTAGGTAATTTAATCGCAAACATTTTTAATTTTATTAACCGTATGTGTACGTGTCCTTTCGTCCTCCTCTCACATGTCTTGTCACCCTGCTGCCGCAGACGGCTTAGAGCGCATGCTTGAGCAGCGCGTGGGGGCGTTCTTTTCGCCAAACGGTGGTGAGCCTCTTCCCGCGCAACTGCGCAGGTTCCTGCGCAAGCTTCCCGCCTGAGTAGGTGAAATCCCCCAAAATCCCAATACTTACCTGCCTACTATATAAACCCTCACGGCCAATGAGTCCCACGTCATATTTTCCCCTCCCTCCCAGTAGCTTATCTCGTCAGCTTCTCCCACAATCGCTAATGGCACCGGTCCGTCATTGTCGCTCAGCCACTCCGCCGTCATCACAGGACAGCTCCAGCTAGGAGGCTACACCGTGGTGGCGTCACAGTCCCTGGCATAGTGTAGTGCGTGTGGCGTCCCTGTTGAGTGTGCGCGGAACACCCACCACACGCTCCGCCGCCACTGCCCGTCGGCAGCTGTTACCGGCTGCCGTTGCCGCCACCCCACCGTCTGCCGCCGTGGCCACCGCACCATCGTCGAAAGCCAGGGCCATCGCCCGCTCCGCCGCTACAGCCCGAAGGAGGGAGGTGGCCGTCGTGGCCACCACCCCACTCCCGACACCGTGGCCATCACTCGCTTCGCCTTCGCGGCCCAAAGGCGGGAGGTGGTGGACATGGCCACCACGCCATCGTCAGCTGCCGTGGCTGCCAGCCCACCATCGAGCATCGGGGTCATCACCCGCTCTGCCACCGCCGCCCGAAGGCGGGAGGTGGAGGTGGAGGCCTGCACGTGCTTCAGCGGCCTCGCGTGCTACATCGAGTTTCTGCGGGAGGAGAAGAACCTCGTCGATCATGCAAAGAGCCTTACCGCCGCCGTGGCCATAACACATGCCTCCGTGAGGAATCAGGAGATCTAAGAGCAGAACCACCATTTTGAGAGGGGTCGTCTGGAACGGCAGAGGGTGTTCGAGGTGAGCGTTGCTGAAGATGCAGCAGCGGTAGGCACCGTATTGCAGTTGTCTAGCTCGTCGGTAGGCTCCTCCTCCTCCTCTGCCTCTTAGGGGCTATTTTGTCGGTAGGCTACTCCAACTCGTCGGTGAGCGCTCGGCAGAGGAGAGGCTGCCGGAAGTAGTGCAAAGCCCCTCCACAGTAGTAGTAGTACTTAGGGGCTATTTTGTTCAGTTCATCTGACTATAGATGTGGTGAAACTGTACAACGTACTTACAATTAGCTAGTATATATAGTTGAACTAGCTATTTCAGCACGCGGTTGGTAATAATTGGGGAAAAGTTTGGTCGGTTCAGCTGTCGAGTTGAACTGTTTGTATAAAGAACGACTGCTTAATCTATGAGTGAAATCTATGCTTAATTACTGAATTTTAGTTGCAAAAATTAGATAGTGCTAGTGACTTTTAGCTGCATATTTTGACAAATCATAGTGTTACAAGGTTGACAAATGGCAATGTTACTAGATCAAAAAATGTCATTCTTTCCAGTTTGACAAATGGCAATATACCCAATGTGACAGATGCAAATCTTACCAAATTGTATGTGCATGGTTGCACACGGGTCATCCAAAACAACCGTTTGCGTTGAAGGGATGTACTAATCCTGCTCGACACATTTTCTCTTGGCTTAGCACCGAAATCTGGCTTTGCATACAGTATTCAATCTGAACCATTTGCATTGAAGAGATGCGCAAATCCCGCGCTACGAATTTTCCCTTGACTTACTAGGGAAGACCATAGCTCTAACTATCCATACGGGTGTTCTATCTAAAACGTTTGCAATCAAGAGCTGCACAAATCCTGCTCGGCACATTTTCCCTTGGCTTCCTAGGGAAGCTGCCGGTTTGCATATGGGTGTTCTAACTGAAATGTTTGCGATGAGTGTTTTATATTTAAAAACCATTGCCGTTTTTTAAAAGAAAATAGTTTGATAAGTCTGTACATTAAGAGAGAAAAATGCAAGTTCGTTCAAACTATATATTTCATTCAGTCACATTGTGAATTTATATTCATATGATCGAGATATAGTATTAAACCCAAAAAAACTATTTCCGATGGCGGCGGAGGTGGCGTGCCACGCCGGCGTTGTCGTTGTCATCCTCTGGGACGCCGTTGTTGAAGCCTCCAAGGCAGCACAGAATGTTCTGCACATGGAAATCAAACATCATATCCTCGCACGATGGATGGGCGGGGCGCGGGAGGACGGCAACTAGCGGTGCTGTGAGGTAGCAGTCGACGGCGGCGTCCCATGCCGCTGAGGGGGGGTGCGTGCATGGGCACGGGTGTGGCTGGTGCGGGAAAATGCACGGGGACCGGCACCGCAGTGGGTGGAGGGGCGCGCACGGGCATGGGTGTCGGTGTCAAAACCGGCCAATCTCGGGTAGGGGGTCCCGAACTGTGCGTCTGAGGATCGAAGGTAACAAAGGACACGGGGAACATGATGCTTACCCAGCTTCGGGCTCTCTTAATGGAGGTAAAACCCTATGTCCCGCTTGATTGTATTTGATGAGTATAGGGGTTACAAGAGTCGATATACCTTGAGATCATAATGGCTAAACCCTAGATGTCTAGCCTATATGAATTCTGATAGCCTCTACGGACTAAACCCTCCGGTTTATATAACACCGGAGGGGTCCTAGGGTTGTACAGAGTCAGCTCGCAGAAGAAGGAAATTACATATCCGAACGCCAATCTTTCCATTCACGCATAGGAGAGTCCTATCCGGACACGGGGGAATATCTTCTACGTCGTATCTTCACGGCCCATCGGTCCAGCCCATGTCGCATAGCCCGGACACCCGAGGACCCCCTAGTCCAGGACTCCCTCAGTAGCCCCTGAACCAGTCTTCAATGACGATATGTTCAGCACGTAGATTGTCTTCGGCATTGCAAGGCAGGTTCCTCCTCCCGAATACTTCAAAGCAATCTTCTGAACAAAAGAACTATATCCGGCTATGCATGATAGTCACAACCCTCAACCACGAAGGCAAAATATTTAATCAAGATAATGTCTGTCAACTGACAACTTTTCGGTGAAACGTCAAGTCGGGCCCCTTTACTATTTCGAACCGTTTTTTCACCTTCCGCTTCGCGCTTCGAGGCACAACCTCTTTTGACACATCCTGTTAAAACAGAGATCATGTCTGCTTATCATGGGATCCTCATCAATACGGGTTTGGGTAATCCAACCATGCCATTCGCACGACCCCTTTGGAACAGGAGAGTTTTAAGGCTTGAGGGGGGCTTGATATTCATTGCTTATATAAGTTGATAAAGATCTCTCTTTTTCTCCCCATGCCTTCTTCCTTCTCTAGTTTTCCCATCCTCAAGCTCCAGTACCCAAGCTTCAATCGTTTCCACCGCCACCAACCTCTCTAGCCATGTTCGGATCTGGTTCAAAGGGCAAGTGGAGGCCTCCTCTGTCACGGAGAATGACGTCAAGGAGCTTCGGGGGCGGGATATCTGTCTGCGGACATCGCACACAGGCTCCCTGCCAAGAAGCAAGTCATTCCCACCCCGGAGCCCAGCAAAAGGGTTGTGTTCATCCCTCACTTCCTCCGTGAGCTAGGGTTTTCCCTCCACCCCTTTGTCTGCGGCCTCATGTTCTACTACGGGCTAGATTTCCATGATCTAGCCCCAAACTCTTTCATGCACATCTCGGCGTTTATCGTCATGTGTGAGGCACTACTCCGCATCCCCCCACATTTCAGCCTATGGCTAAAAGTCTTCAATGTGAAGCCAAAGGTGGTCGACGGGCAGCATGCGGCTGCGGCGGCACCATGGTGAGCAAGCTCCCCAATACCACTTGGCCTAAAGGGGCATTTGTGGAGACTGACAAGGTGTGGAATCTGGAGTGGTTCTACATCACCGAACCCCGTGGCGCTAGATGGGCGGCCACTCCTGAGTTTAGATCCGGACCCCTATGCGGCTTGCGTCGTGGACCAACAAGGGTATAGATTGGGGATCCACGGAGGAAGTGTTAATGCTGCAAAAGCGCATCACAAACATGATAAGCAAGAACAACAACCTCCCAAACATGATTCTGGTGATGCTCTTCTGTCGGATCCTTCCCTGCCAACTCCGGCCCTCCCACATGTGGGAGTTCAATCCGGAAGATCCACGGACCCTGAAGCGCTTCTTCGGCACAACGCACGAAGATATCTAGAAGCTGCTCTTCAAGACCCAAAAAGCGTGGCCGAAGACGACCGAAGATATCGGCCTCGACAGTGAGAACCTGGCCACACTAGTAAGTGTGTCATTCCCGAACATACATTCAGTCCATAAGTTATTGGGAATAATGAGTTTTCCATCCCTTGCTCAGGGCTGGATAGCGAAGGCGGATCGGATCAAGTGTCTGGCTCTGCTGCCTGAAGATCCGACCACTCCCTGGCTAACGAAGATGCTGGTCCCGGTGCCCTATCAGGCACCGGAGAAGAAGTCCAAGAAGAAGGGCAAGGAGGCCAAGGGCGGCCCCCGCCGTAAGGGTACTTCGGACGTAGTGTCCGGAGAGACCGAAATCCCCTCCTCCCACGAGGAAGATGAAGATGAAGAGGAAGCGGATGCGGAAAGTGAATCCCCTCTCAAGGGAAGGAAGAAGAAGAGGGCAGCCTCCATAGACCTGGAGGAGGGGCGTCCAAAAGGGGGAAGGTGACCCTCTCGGATGGTTCGGATTCAGAGGCCGAACCCATCCCCAAGAGGCTACCCAGGGCGAAGCCCCTAGCCAAATCGTAAGTACCAAAGGATTCATTACAAGTATTCGGTCCTCTATGTTTTTAATATAACATATTATGTTGTGTGTACTTCAACCCTGCTCGCAACCTTCCCAACCCTTCACTATCTGAGGGGAGCTCTCTACCCCTAAGATGGCAGAGAGCAAGACACCACCGCGAGCCTCTCCGCCCATCATAGAGGATGACGCCGAGGTGCTATCCCGAAGGACCTCTCTAGGCTGCGGAGGAGTGGGCAAGGCGGCCGAAACGGCGCCTGGGGGAAATACCTCGGCTACCGTAGACCTGGGGGGTGCGATCCCCATGGAGACCGATAGCGGGGGCCCTGACCAGTCCGGCTCCCAGCCGGACACCATTCTGGAGACCCATACAGCTCCGGAATCGGGCGAGCAACCCCCTATGAAGGAGGGGGAGCGTCAGCTCCGACGGCGACCTCCACTAATCCAGAGACGCCGAATGCACTAGTGGAAGCACTACAACATGCTTCCATCGTGGAGGAGCACCGCGCCCTGATGGGTGTGGTGGTTGAGAAGGTTCAGTCCACCAAGAGCGGGCTGAACGAAGCCTTCACCAGCCTGCTAACAGGCATCGATGTATGCAACGTAATACTCTTTAGAAGCTTTTCATATGAAGGAAATATACCTGTATATAGATAGTAGCCCCTGATACTCTGTCCGGTTTTTGAAAAAAACCGAATAGAGGATCTCATTGAATTCAAAGAAGGTGACATACTATTCTTTTTTTCAACAGGCTTTCCTGTTGGCGACAATCGCCCAGGCCGCCGAAGTTTCCGAACTCAATCAGAAACTGAAGGTGGCTGATGATGAGATCGACCGTGTTAACAAGCGGTTTGATGAGGCGGAAGGTATGTGTTTACGTTGAGAAGTGTTTGATCATGCATTCAAAGTGATATGAAGATTCAGAGTGTAACTCATATACTGCTATTATTACGAGTGCAGGTAGCGCGCCCAAGGTCGAGACCCTCAAGAGTGCTCTTGCCCAAGCCAAGGAGGAGGCAAAGGTGAGCAAAGCGGCCGCTGATAAAGCGGATGTGGATTTAACGACCGAACAGGTCTCCCACCGCCGGCACGAAGAGAGGGTGGCCAAAGTGGAGCAGGAGCTGAAGGATGCCATCAACAAATGTGAGGCTTTGGAGGAGAAGACTACGGCCCAAACGGCTGAACTCGTCAAAGCTCTCCATGAGGCCAAGGAGGCACGGAGAGAGTCCCAGAGTGCTCCTGAAGAGATCCGGCAGGCCAAACAGATAGCGGCTGGTAAGCCCTTTCTTTCTTTTGCAGAGTATATTTGGGGGTCAAATATATGCCTTGCTTACTCGACTCTGGAGTTCGCGAAACGCTTTTGCGGATCTTCCAAGGAGTGCTGCCGACGCCACACAGTTCTTCCAAGCCCAGGAGGGGAACACGACAGACAAGCTATTCTGGTCACAGTTCCTAGCGCCAGAGCGTCCGACGTTGTTGAACAACCAGATGATGCAACTGTCGGAGCTGCATAGGATGTCCGGTCTGGCCATGAAGGACATCATAGTCCGGCTTTGGCCAGCCGAACCCATTCCTAGTATCTACTTCGGCCTGGTGAGGCGACTTGTAAATGCACTGCCTCGATTTGAAGCTGTGAAGCGCTCGGCGTGCATAGAGGGTGCGCGGATGGCTTTTGCCCGTGTCAAGTTGCACTGGGCGAAGATGAAGGCCACCATCGTGGCAACTTAAGGCCCACCCAAAGGCAAGGACTACCGGAAGCCGGAGTGGTACTTTGACCACATCCAGGTAGGTGCCCGAGTAGTAGAGGGCCAATGCTCAAAGGATATCATGTTTGAGTAAATGTATTATGTTTATCCAGACTTTTGTGTTATGAACCAAGGTCTATAATATATTTATGCCTTCATCTGAAATTATTTTCCTCCTGTGTGCCCATTTTTAATTCTGAAAGTTTGCCAGTCGTCGGCTTCAGCCCCCACGTAGATTCTACGGGGGTGTTCAGAATAGCGCACGATCACACTTGACCCAACGTCTTGGTCCGTAAAGGAGGTGTCTGTGCAGCGAACTAGGAAATCGGACTATGTGGCTTTATTACTTTCACTTAGCCATAGGAGTTTGACGGTGGGGCGAAATACTAGCCCCCGGTGCGTATGCGGCCATCCAAACTAGGATGCCTTAGGCGCATGACTGGGTGAAGGCCAGTCCTTCGTATAATAAGGAGTAAATCGCAAAAGATTTATAGCAAGTCGCTGAATCGCCGACCAGCTCTTGCCATATCATGACAGTCAGTGTTCGGCTTCTCTACTGAGGTATTTCACCAGACGAACCAGAAACACAATCGCAGTAGTTCTCCCTTTACTACCTTAGCCGAACAAGCGGAACGTAAGGTAGTAATCACAGGAGCCGGGCAACCCAACCATTGACCGAAGACATGATTCGGAGCTGATGCATATAATGCAATATTCAGGACACCGAAGTATACTCTAAAAGTGCTCGGACTTTTGTAGATATACGTGGCCGAATAGAGATCCCGGCATTCAGGCCATACCAAAGTATTATGGAATCTAAAGTGAAGAGAAAAATATAGATTATGAAATAAACCAACACCGAACAGGGGTTGGTGGAAAAAGAACTGTTTCCATTATAATCTGTTTGATACATCAAAACGTGTTATTACAAATAATGCCATAAACATCAAGGCTATTTTACATGCCGAGAATTTCTAAACAAGGGTAAGCCGTATACAGGGCCTGAAAAGAAAAGGTATTCTTGAAGATCCCATTGAGACCCTGCCGCACATCTACACCGTTGTCTCCTTGGTGCAAGATCCTTTGAGAGGAGAGATCGACGATCGTTTATAAAAGGGGCATGGGAAAGGGCCCTTGTACGACCGTAAGGTGGTTAGGTCTTTAACGAACCTATAATATGAGAAAAATAAAAAAGAAGGGGTTGAGGTCAAAGTAGGGTTGAACCGCACTATAGACCTCGTCCGCATTGTGCCTCCGTCATTACCCAAGGTATTTTGAGTGTGTAGTTATGCACATGCGGTACGTATGCTGCGGTTACATGGGGAGGTTGACGGAGGTGGAACTGCCAGTCCAACTCTGGATTCAGTGAGCTGTCGTTCTGCAGGGTAGGCCGGACTTGTTTAACAGTGCCCGAGGGCTTGATGGTCGATGAAGTGTTCGGCTTGATAAGGCCGCTATGCACCTCAGCCGCAAGGGCCGCGGTACACTCCTTAGTACGGAGGGAGCGCTCCATGTTTCCATTGACCGTGATAACACCACCTGGTCCGGGCATCTTGAGCTTTAAATAAGCATAGTGCGGGACTGCATTGAATCGGGCGAAGGCGTTTCGTCCGAGAAGTGTGTGATAACCACTGCGAAAGGGGACTATGTCGAAGATCAAGTCTTCGATTTGGAAGTTATCCGGTGAACCAAAGACTACTTCCAATGTTAATGAACCCATGCAGCGGGCCTCTACACTGGGTATCACTCCTTTAAAGGTGGTGTTACTAGGCTTGATTCTTGACGGGTCAATGCCCATTTTACAAACAGTGTCTTGATAAATCAAGTTAAGGCTGCTGCCGCCGTCCATAAGTACTCGAGTGAGATGGAATCCATCGATGATTGGAACAAGGACCAGGGCTGTCGAACTTCCGTGACGGATACTGGTCAGGTGGTCCCTGCGATCGAAGACGACCAAGGGTTGAATTTTGGGGTACCGGCTCTACGGTGTAGACGTCCCATAATGCGCGCTTGCGCTCCCTCTTGGGGATATGAGTGGCGTATATCATATTCACTGTTTTTACCTCAGGGGGAAATTTCTTCTGCCCCCTGTGTTCAGTGGGCGGGGCTCATCATCATTCTCTCTTGGCGGCCCTTTCCCCTTATGTTCGGTATTTAATTTACTGGCATGTTTGAAGACCCAACAGTTTCTGTTGGAATGATTTGCAGGCTTGTCGGGGGTGCCATGAATCTAGCAAGGCCGGTTGAGTATTTTGTCCAAATTGGACGGGTCATCCCTATTTCCTTTGAATGGCTTCTTCCGGTGACCGAGTTTAGAACCGCTTGATACGTCTCCATCGTATCTACTTTTCTAAACACTTTTGACCTTGTTTTGGACTCTAACTTGCATGATTTGAATGGAACTAACCCGGACTGACGCTGTTTTCAGCAGAATTGCCATGGTGTTATTTTTGTGCATAAACAAAAGTTCTCAGAATGACCTGAAACTTCACGGGAAATATTTTTGGAATATATAAAAAATACTGGTGAAAGAATCAACGTCAGGGGGCCCACACCCTGTCCACGAGGGTGGGGGGCACGCCCCCCTATCTCGTGGGCCCCCTAAGGCTCCAGCGACCTCAACTCCGACTCTATATATTCACGTTCAGAGAGAAAAGAATCAGGGAGAAGGATTTATCGTGTTTTACGATACGGAGCCGCCGCCAAGCCCTAATCTCTCTTGGGAGGGCTGATCTGGAGTCCGTTCGGGGCTCCAGAGAGGGGAGTCCGTCACCATCGTCATCATCAACCTTCCTCCATCACCAATTTCATGATGCTCACCACCGTGCATGAGTAATTCCGTCGTAGGCTTGCTAGACGGTGATGGGTTGGATGAGATTTATCATGTAATCGAGTTAGTTTTGTTAGGGTTTGATCCCTAGTATCCATTATGTTCTAAGATTGGTGTTGCTATGACTTTGCTATGCTTAATGCTTGTCACTAGGGCCCGAGTGCCATGATTTTAGATCTGAAACTATTATGTTTCCATGAATATATGTGAGTTCTTGATCCTATTTTGCAAGTCAATAATCAGCTACTATGTGTTATGATCCGGTCACCCCAAAGTGACAATAATCGGGACCACTCCCGGTGATGACTATAGTTTGAGGAGTTCATGTATTCACTAAGTGTTAATGCTTTGTTCGGGTACTCTATTAAAAGGAGGCCTTAATATCCCTTAGTTTCCAATAGGACCCCGCTACCACGGGAGGGTAGGACAAAACATGTCATGCAAGTTCTTTTCCATAAGCACGTTTGACTATATTCGGAATACATGCCTACATTACATTGATGAACTGGAGCTAGTTCTGTGTCACCCTATGTTATAATTGTTGCATGAGGAATCGCATCCGACATAATTATCCATCACTGATCCATGGCCTACTAGCTTTTCACATATTGTTGTTTGCTTAGTTACTTTTCCATTGCCACTTTTACAATCACTACAAAACCAATACGGTTACTTTTGCCACCGTTACTGTTATTTCCATATTACTTTGCTACTAAATACTTTGCTGCAGATATTAAGTCTTTCAGGTGAGGTTGAATTGATAACTCAACTGTTAATACTTGAGAATATTCTTTGGCTCCCCTTGTGTCGAATCAATAAATTTGGGTTGAATACTCTACCCTCAAAAACTGTTGCGATCCCCTATACTTGTGGGTTATCAAGACTATTTTCTGACCCGTTGCCGAGGAGCATAGCTCTATTATTTGAGTCACTTGGGATTTATATCTATTGATCACTATGAAGAACTTGAAAGATGAAAGAACCAAGATTTATCCCTCAACTACGAGGGGAGGTAAGGAACTGCCATCTAGCTCTGCACTTGATTCACCTTCTGTTATGAGTAAACTTGCGACACCTACTCCTGCTATTCATTCTGTTATGTCGCATGTTATCGATGATGCCACTTCTGCTTTGCATGATGCTTATGATGAAACTACTTCTATGCTTGATAATACTGTGCCACTAGGTGAATTTCTTGATGAACAACTTGCTAGGGTTAGAGAGAATGAAATTATTGAAACTGATAATATTGATAAAAGTGATGATGAAGATTCTCCCCCTAGATATGAATTGCTTGTTGTGCCTGAGGGTTATGTTATGGATGAAGAAACCGCTAGAGACTTTTTAGCTTGCAATGATAGATATGATCTTAAGAAACTGTTAGCTAAGCTGAAAGAAAAGTCTTTGAATGCTGGAATGAAATATGACCCTGCTTTTGCTACTTCACCTATCTGTATCTCCGATAAGGATTATGATTTCTGTGTCGATCCTGAGTTAATTACTTTGGTTAAATCTGATCCTTTTTATGGCTGTGAATCTGAAACTGTTGTGGCACATCTACTAAATTAAATGATATAGCCACCCTGTTCACTAATGATGAGAAAACTCGCTATTACTTTATCCTTAAGTTATTTCCATTCTCATTAAAGGGTGATGCTAAAATATGGTTTAATTCGCTTGATCCTGGTTGTGTGCGTTGTCCCCAGGATATGATTTATTACTTCTCCGCTAAATATTTCCCCGCTCATAAGAAACAAGCTGCTTTAAGGGAAATATATAATTTTGTGCAAATTGAAGAAGATAGTCTCCCACTAGCTTGGGGCAGGATTCTCTGATTACTTAATGCTTTGCCTGATCAACCTCTCAAGAAGAATGAAATACTTGATATCTTTTATAATGGACTAACCGATGCTTCCAGAGACCACCTGGATAGTTGTGCTGGTTGTGTTTTTAGGGAAAGATCTATTGATCAAGCTGAATTGCTATTGAATAATATGTTGAGTAATGAAAATGATTTGACACATCCTGAACCAACTCCTAAGCCAACTCCGAAGAAAAGGGGTATTCTATTTCTCAGTCTTAAAGATATGCAAGAGGCAAAGAAATCTATGAAAGAAAGAGGTATTAAAGCTGAAGATAATAAGAATTTACCACCTATTGAAGAAATACATGGTCTTAATAACCCGACACGGGTAGTAAAGGTAAATTCTCTCTATAGATTTGATAAGGGTGAAGTCCCACCTACTAAATTTTCTAGCCAATGCTTGGATGAGTTTGATAATTTTATGGTTAAACAAGAAAACTTCAATGCTTATGTTGGTAGACAATTGAAACATAATGCTTATATGATTGAACACTTGAGTAATTATATGTCTAGAGTTAAAGGTGATCTTAAACTTATTAGTAAACATGCTTCTATGGTTACCACTCAAGTAGAACAAGTACTTAAAGCTCAGAATGATTTGCTCAATGAATTAGATAATAAGAAAAATGAAAATGTTGTTAGAGTTGTGACTAGAGGGGGCAAAATGACTCAGAAACCTTTGTATGTTGAGGGCCACCCTATGAGAATTAAGCAAGATTCTTAGAGAACTAATGTTGATGCACCTAGTTCTTCTAAGAAGATGAAAAAGAAAAATGATAGGACTTTGCATGCTTCTAGTGAACCTGTTGTTGACACACCTGAGAATCCTAATGATATTTCTATTTCTGATGCTGAAACACAATCTGGCAATGAACAAGAACCTAGTGATAATATTAATGATGATGTTCATGTTGATGCTCAACCTAGCAATAGCAATGATGTGGAGATTGAACCTGCTGTTGATCTTGATAACCCACAATCAAAGAATCAACGTTATGATAAGAGAGACTTTGTTGCTAGGAAGCACGGTAAAGAAAGAGAACCATGGGTTCAGAAACCCATGACTTTTCCTCCTAAACCATCCAATAAAAAGGATGATGAGGATTCTAAGCGCTTTGCTGAAATGATTAGACCTATCTTTTTGCGTATGCGTCTTTCTGATATGCTTAAAATGAATCCTTATGCTAAGTATATGAAATATATTGTGACAAATAAGAGAAAAATACCGGAGGCTGAAATTTCCACCATGCTTGCTAATTATACTTTTAAGGGTGGAATACCAAAGAAACTAGGAGATCTCAGAGTACCAACTATACCATGCTGCATTAAAAGAAACTACATTAAAACTGCTTTATGTGATCTTGGAGCCAGTGTTAGTGTTATGCCTCTCTCTTTATATCGTAGACTTGATTTGAATAAGTTGACACCTACTGAAATATCTTTGCAAATGGCCGATAAATCAACTGATTTACCTGTCAGTATTTGTGAGGATGTGCCTGTTGTGGTTGCAAACGTTACTATTTTAACGGACTTTGTTATTCTTGATATTCTCGAGGACGGTAGTATGTCTATTATTCTTGGTAGACCCTTTTGGAATACTGCAGGGGCTGTTATTGATTGCAACAAAGGCAATGTCACTTTTCATGTTAATGGTAATGAGCATACGGTACACTTTCCGAGGAAACAACCTCAAGTCCACAGTATAAATTCTATTGGAAAAACTTGAACAATTACTATTGGAGGTTTTGAATTTCCTCTTCCTATTGTCAAGAAGAAATATGATATTCTTATTGTTGGGGATATGCATATCCCCGTTGAGGTAACTTAGTGTTATTCAAAAATTCTCCGGTTTCAAGTTATTCGAAAAGAGTTTGTTAACAAGACTTGATCAACCTTGTTAGTAGATTCCTTTTAATGAGCATGAGATGGAAGAAGTTAGAAAGCACAACTCTCTGTACCCTCTGTTTACTTTCTGTTATTTAGAATAAGTAAAGCAAAAATAGTATTTTCTGTCTATTTCTGAATTATCCTTGCAATAAAAATACCCCGAAAATAAAAGTTCTCCAAATGTCCTGAAAATTTTATATGATTTTTTAGAATATTTAAGAATTATTGGCACTGAGAACACACCAGGGGGCCTCACCACCTGGCCACGAGGGTCCAGGGTGTGCCCACCCCCCTGGGGCGTGCCCCTGCCTCGTGGACCCCATGTGGGCCCCCTCCAATTATTCTTGCACCCACACACTTTGTCTTCCTCCAGAAAAATCGTCCACCAGCTCAAACTTGAGTTCTAGCTCATCTTGCTGCCATTTTCGATCTCCTTGCTCAAAAGCTCCATTCACAAAACTACTTTGGGGGATTGTTCTTCGGTATGTGACTCCTCCAATGGTCCAATTAGTTTTTGTTCTAGTGCTTTATTTATTGCAATTTTGTGCTGCTTAGGTGACCCTGTTCATGAGCTTGCATGTCAAATTTATGTGTTCAAAAGTAGTTTTAATGCATGATATGGCCTCTAGGCACTTGTAGGAGTAGTTGCTATCAATCTTGTTGAGTTTAATTCACTTTTATTTTGAGTCACTAAAAATTTTAGAAATTTTTCAGAGAAAGAAAATGATGAAGAGATTGTTGAGGGGCTCTTCGAGCCGAAGCTCAAAGAATAAGCAAGGTGAAGAGAATAAGAAGCCCAAATATAATCTCCCTCGCACTGCAGAGGTTCAGCCGTGTGAATGGCCTTGTGATGAGTTCTTGAGAGCAGCCGAGATATATGAGGACTTTTATTATTTGGCTGAGAATGCAGGCCTAGTCGACTTCCTCCGCCACCAGCACGAATAGTATCTCTTCCTCACTAATATTTTCGTGCAAAATTTTTACTTTCATGCTAAGAAATCACCACCTTCGGTGGAATTTCATTTATATGATGAGGTTAAGGAGATGTCACTATATGAGTTTTGTAGGGTCTGTAAGATACCATTTGCGGGCAGCATAGAGGAACCATATCGTAATGATGTGGAGGGTTTTATTGATATGATTGATGTAGGGGAAACGAGGAAAGTTTCCGATGCAAGAATTACTAGCATACATTTTCTTGTTCTATGTTACTTTGCAATATTTGCTAGTAGATGCTTAATTGGTCGCGGGAACAGTGGAAACCTTAGTGCCCCTGATATTGTTATTTTGTACCATGCCTTGTTTCGTGATATCACTTTCAGTTTAGGCGCTATTGTTGCTAAACGGTTAAATCTGAACCACACAAAAGGTCCCATCTTTAGAGGCATCTTTGCTTCGCGCCTTGCTGCACACTTTAACATACCAATTAGGCATTATGAGAAAGAGGAAAAGTTGTTGCCCCCTGTTTTTCTAGATTATAAGAGTATGGTAGCACATGATTTTATTGTTAAGGATAAGAAGAAGATGCTTAAATACAGATTGATATTTCATAAAAACTACTATGAGATCATTACCTTGCCTGCGTCCTCTTTGTTTAACATATTTTCAGGCATGTACCTCATTTTTCCGGAGGCTGTTCATGCCTACCGGAGCCTGACATCAGCTCCAGAGCCCGAGCCGGAGCCACCCCTTGATCCTTATCGGCAGTCAGTTTATTAGTGGGATCCGGAGGAGATTGCCAACCAGTGGCACCCAGAGGACATTCCTCCGTACACCGGAGAGGGCAGCTTTGAGCCGTGGCCATAGACCAACTTAGGCCAAAATCCTAAGTGTAACATCCCAAATTTTCAATTTGGAATGTTATACATTAGATCATCAATGCATACCATATTTTATTTTGCATTTTGGTTGATCCTAGAAATTCTACGCAACTCAATGACCCACGGAGAGAGTTGGGGATTTCGTTATTTTCATATTTGAGTTTTCTCAAATTTTGAGAATAGGATCATTTGATTTTATTTATTTTATCATCAATTATTTCTATTACAAAAATATGAGAGAGGGAATAAAATGACTTTCCCAAAATAAAGAAATATTGAGGATTTAATAAAAAATCAAATAAGATTTTATTTCGGAGTTTTTCGGTGTTTTATTTGAATTTAGGAAAAAAGTGCGTTTTTCAAAATTGCATTTAGGGCCCAAATAAATGTTCACCTTATGCGCCTTGATTTTAGAAGCCCGTGAAAATTTATTTCGGAATTTTTGGAGTCCGTTTAGTATTTCTTTTTATTTTTCTTCCGAGCGGAATGATTAAAAAAACGAACCAACTTAACGGGCCGTGTCCGACCTGGACACCGACCCGGGAGGCCTTTATAAGCTGAGGCCCGGCCCCGGGGGAAACCCTAAAGTGCCCTAAGCCGCCGCCGCCCTAAGAAGCCGCCGCTGCCGCCGCCGCCGGTTTCCGCCGCCGCCGCCGCCGGTTTCCGCCGCCGAGGTTCGTCGCGCCTTGATTTCCGTGCCAAAAAAAGAGAAAAAAAATTCGGCGTTCGTCATTTTTCTTTTTCTCAGATTAAATCCGCGATTTTTCTGATCGCGATTCCTGATCCGATTTTCGTTTTAGTATAACTTTTCGCTCGTTTATCGGAATCAGGCGATTCAAGCGCCTAGGGATTCGTCTCGAAACCCTCTATCCGTTTAACCAACTTAAACAAGATTTTGATACTGTAAAATTTGCCCTAGATCCAGATTAGTAGAACGAAGTTGTTTTCTTTCGCCGTTTGACTTTCGTTGTTTCGTTCGATTTGATTCTTTTTGCCAACCGGAGTTCTTAAGTTGAACCTTCTGGTTAGATCTCTTATTTGAGTTTTACCTGTGCATTGGATGAGTGCTTATTGTATGCTTGTTTGTTTGTGATAGAGTACCCGGAGTGCGCCGCCTGTTACTTCGAATCGTTAGGTTTTGCGGATCATCAGCAAGGCAAGTAACACTTTGATCATACCTTTTCTACTACCCAGTTTTATTGCATTAGACCAATCCTCACACATTGCATGATTAGGATCTAATTAAATTGTGGAATGGGAAGTAGATGAGGTAGTACCTATTACCTGTTTATTATCAAACCTTTGGGAGTTACTTCTATGTTTGCTTATTATGCCATGCTATGCTAGTAGACGTGGATTGGGTGAGTGATATCCATGACAGATGTGAGATTGTTAATTAATGGTTTATCTAAGGTGGCAACTTAAACACACATCTGGGTGGATTGAGGCACCTGGGTATTCCAGGACTTGCCTGTTTTCTTTTGGATCGCCACCCAGGCTCAAAGGGATCATGAGACTATTCATACTAGAAACTTCCGTGTGCAGCCACAAGCTATTATGGGCTCTAGCATAGTTGACTAAGTTGTGCGAACTCTTAAAGTGGTAGACTAGTAGATGTAGGGGATGTAGGTGGTACGGTCTACCCGATCATAAGGTGCTAGCGCTTTTGAAGGACTATGTCTCGGTCATCCGTCTTCTCAAACACCATGTAGTGCGAGAAACCAAACGGAGGCGATCGAGTCTTGTGGGGAAAAGTGCGCAAACCTCTGCAGAGTGTAATAAACTAATCATGGTTAGCCGTGTCCCCGGTTATGGACATCTTGAGTATCTAGTACTTGGATTTTTATGTGAATTTCAACATGTTACTCTAAATTAATTTTGTTGGGTTATGTTTAATGATGATGCTTAATTGGGATTGAGAATGCTGTCAACCATTCTCAATGTTTAACAACCACCATGATAGTAATTAAATTTTATTCCTTTGAAGTAGGGAAAAATTGGCTTTACGCAAAACAGTAACCATAGAGCTTTCCACCAGCCAAATATGCATATAGTATAGTTGTTTCATTCCATTACTCTCTATGTGTTACCTTGTCAGCATATTCCATGTGCTGACCCATTTCGGGCTGCAACGTTAATGTTGCAGACTTTTCAGACGATGATTAAGGAGTTTTTAGGTCATGGTTCTATACTCAGTGATGCCATTGGAGTTGATGGACTCACTTATCTTCCAAGCCTTCCGCTGTTATAGTTATTAGATGGCCTTAAGCCATATTTATTGTAATAAGTTCTCTTATGAGACACTCGATGTAATAAGTGTGTGATTGCTACTCTGCTATAAATCCTCCGATTACTATGTGGTGTCAGCATTACTGATCCAGGGATGACACCGGAGCACAGAGATCAGACTGTTTGAGGTCTGGTCGCTACAGAGATGGTATGAGAGCACACGCTGACTGTAGGACACGACCACTAAGCACAAGACCTAGATCACTATTCACTCTCTTCTCTCCCGACTTCTCATCTTTTCTACTCTTTAGGATGGCGGATGCAAGGAATAAGTTCACGCAACCGGATGAAGATACACCCTTTGGACGACACTTGAAGGAAGTCACTAGATACCTGAACATAGGAGTACCAAGCTTCACAGGAACCTACAACGCCACTTTACCTGAAGAAGAGCGCTAGATGATTCAAGTTCATGTTCCAGGAAGGACGTTCATGCCAGTCACTGAGCCCATAGATTTTCTTTTGATGCACCAACTTGGAGTCTAGGAAAGAGCATGGCAGCTCACATCGCCATGGGACGCATTGGAGAAGTCTACCGCAAGGATCTCAAGGATACTATCTACCAGATTTGTGGGCGCTGAGATGAGCAATGGGAGATGATCAGCACCCGGAAGGATAGATCAATCGCAGCTTTTATCCAGGAGCTAAACCAGCACATTCGACGATAGGAGAACCAGATGTGTGCTGACATGATAGATCTGAAGAAGGCTAAGACTAGAATCAAGGAACTGGAGGAAGAACTCAAGGCTACACGTGAAGATTATGAAGAAGAAATTGAAGTATTGGTGGAGAAGAATGACGACCTGATCAAGAAGATTGGAATATTTATGGGAGGCCCTACGCCAGTAGATGAAGACGAAGAACCTCAGGAAATTAGCCCGGAAGACTACATCATCATCGACGGCACCGACTCAGAACCATATAGCAGCGATGATGACTATGTTGATGAAGCTGGAGCAGATATCATGGAGTCTGCAACCGAAGAATATTTCTAGTAGACCACCTCATCAGTAGTAGTAGTAGTCCACCATGTAAATATAGTAGTCCGAGCACTTTTGCGATAGTTAGATCGATTGTATACCCTTGTTTGATTGATTGAAGTGAATTGTTTGCTTTTGCCTCATGTGCATATGGGTAGTGTTTTCTCTTTAGACCCCCTCTATTCTTATATCTCATCTTTTCTAAATCCTCAGATGCCTCCTAGACATGACCCCGGATTTTCCTTTCCACCGGAGCTCACCCAGTTGATCCAGCAGCAGAACACATTGATGCAGTTACTAGTGCAGAATCAGAATCAGGGGAACAACAACAACAACAACCCACCACCACCACCACCACCTGTTGACCACTTAGCCCGTTTTCTTAGGCTGAATCCGCCGGTGTTTTCCAGTAGCACCGAGCCGATAGTAGCAGATGATAGGCTCCGCAAGACAGCTAGGGAGTTGACCACAGCAGGATGCACAGATGCGGAGAAGGTGAAGTTTGCCGCATCAGCTAGAAGGACCCGCAGCATCATGGTGGGAGAATTTCACAGCCACTTTCCCAGTAGACACTGTCACATGGGACCAGTTTCAGCAGGCTTTGCGTACTGCACACGTTTTAGCAGGAGCTATGGCCATGAAGAAGCATGAGTTTCGCAACTTGCGCCAAGGAGGAAGGACAGTTGGCCAGTATGTGGAGGAATTTAGTAAGTTAGCACGTTATGCCCCAGATGACGTCGCTACGGATGCAGCTAAGCAGGAGAAGTTTCTGGAAGGACTGAATGATGAGTTGAGCATGCAGTTGATGGTAGCAACCTTCAACAACTACTAGGAGTTGGTATAACCTACCAACCCAAGCCCTTAGGTCACCCATGTTAGTAACCTCGCCCGGAGCAGAGTATGTGGCTAGTCAATGGTGTGATCGGTTACCATTAAGGATTGGTAACTATGTTTTTCCCTCAGACCTAATAGTATTGGAATCTCAAGGATTGGATGTGATATTAGGCATGGATTGGTTATCAAAGTATGAAGGGAATATAGAATGTGCTAGTAAGTCAATTTTGCTTACCACCCCAGAAGGGAGAAGGATCGAGTATGTATCCCGGCATGTGCCAAAGAGGACTCAAGTAAATTGCTTAACAGGAGTTCTGCAGGAGGAAGTACCAGTGGTAAGGGATTTCCCTGATGTATTTCCAGAGGAGTTGCCAGGCATGCCACCGGATAGAGATATTGAGTTTTTGATTGAGCTATTTCTAGGCACAGGGCCAATATCAAAGAGACCATATAGGATGCCAGCAAAGGATTTGGTGGAAATTAAGAAGCAGATTAAGGAGTTACTGGATAAAGGATATATTCGCCCAAGTTCTTCGCCTTGGGGATCGCCAGTACTACTAGTGGAGAAGAAAGATGGATCGTTAAGGATGGTTGTTGATTATCGAGGATTGAATGAAGTAACGATCAAGAACAAGTACCCGCTACCAATGATCAACGATCTTGTTGATCGATTGCAAGGAGCTAAGGTATTTTCCAAGATCGATCTGCGATCAGGATACCCCCAGTTGAAGATTCAAGAACAGGATATTCCGAAGACAGCTTCTACTACCAGGTATGGGCTATATGAGTATACCGTTATGTCATTTGGTCTGACTAACGCACCTGCCTATTTTATGAACATGATGAACAAAGTGTTTATGGAGTTCTTGGATAAGTTCGTCGTAGTGCTCATTGATGATATCCTGGTTTATTCGAAGAATGAAGAGGGGCATAAGGAGCATTTGCGTTTGGTACTTGGAAAGCTCAGAGAACATCAATTATATGCCAAGTTCAGCAAATGTGAGTTTTGGTTGAAGGAAGTAGGATTCCTCGGACATGTTATATCTGGAGAAGGTATAGCAGTAGATCCCGCTAAAGTTAAAACCGTGACCAAGTGGGAAGCCCCAACAACAGTTGGAGAGATCCGGAGTTTCCTTGGACTCGCGGGATACTACCGGAGATTTATTGAGAATTTCTTAAAGATTGCGAAGCCTATGACTGAGTTGTTGAAGAAAGATACCAAGTTCATATGGACGGAGGAATGTGAGGCTAGTTTCTAGGAGTTGAAGAAACGATTAGTTACCTCACCAGTGTTGATTTTGCCAGACCAGACCAAAGATTATGAGGTGTATTGCGACGCTTCACGTCGAGGACTTGGAGCAGTGCTTATGCAGGAAGGGAGAGTTGTTTCATATGCCTCAAGACAACTGAAGCCTCATGAGTTTAATTATGCCACGCATGATTTGGAGTTAGCAGCTGTAGTGCATGCATTGAAAACATGAAGACATTTTCTGATTGGAAATCATGTGAGGTGTACACGGATCATAAGAGTTTGAAATACATCTTCACACAAAAGGAATTAAACCTCAGACAAAGGAGATGGTTGGAGCTCATCAAGGATTATGATATGAGATTGCATTACCATCCCGGAAAGGCTAATGTAGTAGCTGACGCATTAAGCCGTAAGAGCCACGTCAATACATTAATGATGGGAGAAATACCAAGGGAGTTAGCAGAAAATCTTCGTGAACTATGTTTGGAAATAGTTCCGAGAGGCTACGTAGCAGCATTGGAGATTCAGTCAACTTTGATGGATAGAATCAGAGAAGCTCAGAAAGCTGACAAAGAGATTGCCGCTATAAAGGAGAAACTTAGCAAAGGAAAAGCTAAGGGATTTCGTGAGGATGAACACGACACCCTATGGTTTGAAGACCGTGTTTACATGCCCAATGACCCGGAGATCAGGAAATTGATTTTGCAAGAGGCACACGACTCACCGTATTCAATTCACCCAGGAAATACCATGATGTATCTGGATTTGAAGGATATTTTCTGGTGGACCGGAATGAAGAAGGATATAGCGGAGTATGTTAGCAGTTTGTGATGTATGTCAGAGAGTAAAGGCAGAGCATCAGAAGCCAGCAGGATTGTTACAACCATTGCCGATACCCAAATGGAAGTGGGATAAGCTAGGCATGGATTTTATCACGGGATTACCCAGGACTCGTTCAGGCTATGACTCGATTTGGGTTGTAGTTGATCGATTGACGAAAGTAGCTCATTTCATCCCAGTAAAGACCACTTACACCAGTGCTAAGTTGGCAAAGATATACATGACCAGGATCGTATGTCTGCATGGAGTTCCAAGGAGTATCGTATCGGATAGAGGAACCTAGTTTACGTCAAAGTTCTGGAAGCAGTTGCATGAAACTTTGGGTACCAGGCTAGAAATCAGTACAGCTTTTCATCCACAGACAGATGGACAAACCGAGAGAGTAAACCAGATTTTGGAGGATATGCTGAGAGCTTGTGCGCTAGATTACGGATCTAGTTGGGACGATAATTTGCCATATGCAGAGTTCTCTTACAACAACAGTTACCAAACCAGTTTAAAGATGGCCCCTTTCGAAGCATTGTACGGAAGGAGGTGCAAGACACCGTTATCGTGGGACGAAGTTGGAGACCGCCAGTTGTTTGGACCTGACTTGATTAAAGAGTCTGAACAGAAGGTGAAATTGATTCGCGATAGGCTCAAGATAGCCCAGTCCAGGCAGAAGAGTTATGCAGATTCTAAACGCAAGGAGGCAGTTTACGAAGTCGGAGATAGAGCTTATCTTCGAGTATCTCCACTTCGGGGAACAAAGCATTTTGGAGTTAAAGGGAAGTTAGCGCCACGATTTGTAGGACCATATCGAGTTTTGGAGCATATGGGAGAAGTGGCCTACAAGTTGGAATTGCCCGAAGGATTGTCCGGAGTTCATGATGTGTTCCACGTTTCTCAGTTAAAGAAGTGCCACGCGGAGATGGCTGACATACCTTTGAGAGACACAGTGCCGTTGGAAACTATTCAGTTGGATAACGATTTGACCTACGAGGAGAAACCAGTTTAGATCCTCGAGTTTGCCAGCCGAGTTACCCGCAGCAAGGTTATCAAGTTTTGCAAGGTTCAGTGGAGCCACCACACAGAGGATGAAACCACCTGGGAGCGAGAGGAAGATGTGCTCAAAGACCACCCTCACCTATTTTCTAGCCAACCCGAATCTCAAGGGCGAGATTCATCTTAAGGGGGGTAGGTTTGTAACATCCCAAATTTTCAATTTGGAATGTTATACATTAGATCATCAATGCATACCATATTTTATTTTGCATTTTGGTTGATCCTAGTAATTCTACGCAACTCAATGACCCACGGAGAGAGTTGGGGATTTCGTTATTTTCATATTTGAGTTTTCTCAAATTTTGAGAATAGGATCATTTGATTTTATTTATTTTATCATCAATTATTTTTATTACAAAAATATGAGAGAGGGAATAAAATGACTTTCCCAAAATAAAGAAATATTGAGGATTTAATAAAAAATCAAATAAGATTTTATTTCGGAGTTTTTCGGTGTTTTATTTGAATTTAGGAAAAAAGTGCGTTTTTCAAAATTGCATTTAGGGCCCAAATAAATGTTCACCTTGTGCGCCTTGATTTTAGAAGCCCGTGAAAATTTATTTCGGAATTTTTGGAGTCCGTTTAGTATTTCTTTTTATTTTTGTTCCGAGCAGAATGATTAAAAAAATGAACCAACTTAACGGGCCGTGTCCGACCTGGACACCGACCCGGGAGGCCTTTATAAGCCGAGGCCCGGCCCCGGGGGAAACCCTAAAGTGCCCTAAGCCGCCGCCGCCCTAAGAAGCCGCCGCTGCCGCCGCCGCCGGTTTCCGCCGCCGAGGTTCGTCGCGCCTCGATTTCCGTGCTAAAAAAAGAGAAAAAAAATTCGGCGTTCGTCGTTTTTCTTTTTCTCAGATTAAATCCGCGATTTTTCTGATCGTGATTCCTGATCCGATTTTCGTTTTAGTATAACTTTTCGCTCGTTTATAGGAATCAGGCGATTCAAGCGCCTAGGGATTCGTCTCGAAACCCTCTATCCGTTTAACCAACTTAAACAAGATTTTGATACTGTAAAATTTGCCCTAGATCCAGATTAGTAGAACGAAGTTGTTTTCTTTCGCCGTTTGACTTTCGTTGTTTCGTTCGATTTGATTCTTTTTGCCAACCGGAGTTCTTAAGTTGAACCTTCTGGTTAGATCTCTTATTTGAGTTTTACCTGTGCATTGGATGAGTGCTTATTGTATGCTTGTTTGTTTGTTTGTTTGTGATAGAGTACCCGGAGTGCGCCGCCTGTTACTTCGAATCGTTAGGTTTTGCGGATCATCAGCAAGGCAAGTAACACTTTGATCATACCTTTTCTACTACCCAGTTTTATTGCATTAGACCAATCCTCACACATTGCATGATTAGGATCTAATTAAATTGTGGGATGGGAAGTAGATGAGGTAGTACCTATTACCTGTTTATTATCAAACCTTTGGGAGTTACTTCTATGTTTGCTTATTATGCCATGCTATGCTAGTAGACGTGGATTGGGTGAGTGATATCCATGACAGATGTGAGATTGTTAATTAATGGTTTATCTAAGGTGGCAACTTAAACACACATTTGGGTGGATTGAGGCACCTGGGTATTCCAGGACTTGCCTGTTTTCTTTTGGATCGCCACCCAGGCTCAAAGGGATCATGAGACTATTCATACTAGAAACTTCCGTGTGCAGCCACAAGCTATTATGGGCTCTAGCATAGTTGACTAAGTTGTGCGAACTCTTACAGTGATAGACTAGCAGATGTAGGGGATGTAGGTGGTACAGTCTGCCCGATCATAAGGTGCTAGCGCTTCTGAAGGACTATGTCTCGGTCATCCGTCTTCTCAAACACCATGTAGTGCGAGAAACCAAACGGAGGCGATCGAGTCTTGTGGGGAAAAGTGCGCAAACCTCTGCAGAGTGTAATAAACTAATCATGGTTTGCCGTGTCCCCGGTTATGGACATCTTGAGTATCTAGTACTTGGATTTTTATGTGAATCTCAACATGTTACTCTAAATTAATTTTGTTGGGTTATGTTTAATGATGATGCTTAATTGGGATTGAGAATGCTGTCAACCATTCTCAATGTTTAACAACCACCATGATAGTAATTAAATTTTATTCCTTTGAAGTAGGGAAAAATTGGCTTTACGCAAAACAGTAACCATAGAGCTTTCCACCAGCCAAATATGCATATAGTATAGTTGTTTCATTCCATTACTCTCTATGTGTTACCTTGTCAGCATATTCCATGTGCTGACCCGTTTCGGGCTGCAACGTTAATGTTGCAGACTTTTCAAACGACGATTAAGGAGTTTTTAGGTCATGGTTCTATACTCAGTGATGCCGTTGGAGTTGATGGACTCACTTATCTTCCAAGCCTTCCGCTGTTATCGTTATTAGATGGCCTTGAGCCATATTTATTGTAATAAGTTCTCTTATGAGACACTCGATATAATAAGTGTGTGATTGCTACTCTGCTATAAATCCTCTGAGTACTGTGTGGTGTCAGCATTACTGATCCAGGGATGACACCGGAGCACAGAGATCAGACTGTTTGAGGTCTGGTCGCTACACTAAGCTTGGGGGAGTATGTATTCCTCACCGACATTACATTCATGTTCACACACTCATGCCAGTTGTCGGTGCTCATACTTTTTCATTGTATTATCCATGCTAGTTTATTTTGTTTTTAAGCTTTCTTCTTGTGTGTTTGAAAAACCTTCATAAAAAACAAAACATTAGTTGTAGCTTTTAGCTAGTTTACTTTCCATGCTTGTAGTAGTAGTAATTAAAAAGAAAAACCCAAAAGATTTCACGTTCTTCTTTCGCTTGTTGGGAGCTTTCCCATGTAAATAGTTTTGTTTCTTTTCTTTTCTTTGGGGGTCGATAGGAGAAGACCATAATTAAATTGTTGAAGTGGCTCTTATATGCATTATTGTTGATATGAGAAAAGAGCCCATATTGCCTTGTCTTCTCCCTTGTATTGAATGCTTGCAGATTCCAGCTTAGTCCAATGCATGTGCACTATTATTATTATCCACACCGTTGGGTTGTGCAAGTGAAAGGCAATAATGATGATATATGATGGACTGATTGAGATGAGACAAGTTGGTGTAAACTCGACCTATCTTGTTTTTGTAAATATGATTAGTTCATCATTCCTGATTCAGCCTATTATGAATGAAACATGTTTGCAATGACAATTAGAGATTATAGTTTCTCATGCCATGCTTAATTAGCTAGGAGTTTATAATGGTTTACCTTACGTGTCAACATGCTATTAAAATGGTTGTGATGTGGTATGATAGGGTGGTATCCTCCTTTGAATGATTCGAGTGGCTTAACTTGGCACATGTTCACGCATGTAGTTGAAAAAAATCAACATAGCTTCCACGATATTTATGTTGATGGTGACAATTATACCCTACTCATGCTTGCACTCAATGTTGATTAATTTTAATGCATGTTCGTGACTGTTGTCGCTCTCTAGTTAGGTCTCATGTTCATGACACTTGTACTAAGCGGGAATACTACTTGTGCATCCACTTCCATAAACCCCAAAAGTTATTCCATATGAGTCCACCATACCTTCCTATATGCGGTATCTACCTGCCGTTCCAAGTAAATTTGTATGTGCCGAACTCTAAACCTTCAAATGAAATTCCGTTTTGTATGCTCGAATAGCTCATGTATCAACGAGGGCCGTCTATATCTTCCATGTTAGGCGGGTTATTCTCAAGAGGAGTGGACTCCGCTCCTCATTCATGAGAAAATAGCTGGTAACCGGGATGCCCAGCCCCATGCTTAAATTAAAATAATTGCAAACAAAACTCTCCAAAGATTGTTGATAGTTGGAGGCACCCGTTGTTTCGGATAAGCCATGGATTGATGTTTGTTGGTGGTGGGGGAGTATGAACTTTACCATTCTGTTTGGGAACCGCCTATAATGTGTGTAGCATGGAAGATATCGAGATCTCTTGGTTGTTATGTTGACAATGAAAGTATACCACTCAAAATATTATTCATCTCTATTTCGAAACCGAGCTCTGGCACCTCTACAAATCCCTGCTTCCCTCTGAGAAGGGCCTATCAATTTAATTTTATGTTGAGTCATCATCCTCTTATTAAAAAGAACTAGTTGGAGAGCACCACTGTCATTTGCATGTATTACTATTAGTTTACATTGAGTATGACTATGCCTGGATCTCTTTTACCATGAATTACAATGTTTAGTCAGTCCTTGATCTTCAGAGGTGCTCTGCATTTATGTTTTGCGGTCTCAGAAAGGGCTAGCGAGATACCACCTTGTTATATCATATTATGATTGTTTTGAGAAAGTGTTGTCATCCGAGATTTATTATTATTGCTCGCTAGTTGATTATGCCATTGATATGAGTAAACATGAGACCTAAATGTTATCGTGAATATGGTTAGTTCATAATCTTTGCTGAAAACCTGAATGCTGGCTTTACAAATTTACAACAACAAGATCAAACAGAGTTCGTAAAAGTTTTTCTTTATCACTTTCAGTTTGTCAACTAAATTGCTTGAGGACAAGCAAAGGTTTAAGCTTGGGGGAGTTGATACGTCTCCATCGTACCTACTTTTACAAACACTTTTGACCGTGTTTTGGACTCTAACTTGCATGATTTGAATGGAAATAACCCGGACTGACGCTGTTTTCAGTAGAATTGCCATGGTGTTATTTTTGTGCAGAAACTAAAGTTCTCAGAATGACCTGAAACTTCACGGAGAATATTTCTAGAATATATAAAAATACTGGCGAAAGAATCAATGTCAGGGGGCCCACACCCTGTCCACGAGGGTGGGGGGCACGCCCACCCCCTGGGGCGCGCCCCTATCTTGTGGGCCTCTGAGGCTCTAGCGACCTCAACTCTGACTCCATATATTCACGTTCAGGGAGAATAAAATCAGGGAGAAGGATTCATCGCGTTTTACGATACGGAGCCGCCGCCAAACCCTAAAACCTCTCGGGAGGGCTGATCTGGAGTCCGTTCGGGGCTCCGGGGAGGGGCATCCGTCGCCATCGTCATCATCAACCATCCTCCATCACCAATTTCATGATGCTCACCGCCGTGCGTGAGTAATTCCATCGTAGGCTTGCTGGACGGTGATGGGTTGGATGATATTTATCATGTAATCAAGTTAGTTTTGTTAGGGTTTGATCCCTAGTATCCACTATGTTCTGAGATTGATGTTGCTATGACTTTGCTATTCTTAATGCTTGTCACTAGAGCCTGAGTGCCATGATTTCAAATCTGAACCTATTATGTTTTCATGAATATATGTGAGTTCTTGATCCTATCTTGCAAGTCTATAGTCACCTACTATGTGTTATGATCTGGCAACCCCGAAGTGACAATAATCGGGACCACTCCCGGTGATGACCGTAGTTTGAGGAGTTCATGTATTCACTATGTGTTAATGCTTTGGTCCGGTACTCTATTAAAAGGAGGCCTTAACATCCCTTAGTTTCCAACAGGACCCCGCTGCCACAGGAGGGTAGGACAAAAGATGTCATGCAAGTTCTTTTCCATAAGCATGTATGACTATATTCAGAATACATGCCTACATTACATTGATGAACTGGAGCTAGTTCTGTGTCACCCTATGTTATAACTATTGCATGATCTGACATAATTATCCATCATTGATCCATGGCCTACGAGCTTTTCACATATTGTTCTTTGCTTAGTTACTTTTCTGTTGCCACTGTTACAATCACTACAAAACCAATACTGTTACTTTTGCCACCGTTATCGTTACTTCCATATTACTTTGCTACTAAATACTTTGCTGCAGATATTAAGTCTTTCAGGTGTGGTTGAATTGACAACTCAACTGTTAATACTTGAGAATATTCTTTGGCTCCCCTTGTGTCGAATGAATAAATTTGGGTTGAATACTCTACCCTCAAAAACTGTTGCGATCCCCTATACTTGTGGGTTATCACCGCTGAATCTGGCGTTGACCGCCTTATCTTTGGTTTCTTCACCAACACTTGTGTTTGCTATGTCGTGGCTGTTCGTTACCATCCTTGGCTTCGGAGGTGCCGGGGTCGCTGGTACTGTTGCTTCTACAAGCTAACCAGCTGTCTTCTCCCGCGCAGAAGCTGGTCATGCGTGTGGTAAGAGCTGCCATATACTTCAGATTTTCTTGGCTGAGGTGTCGGGCAAGCCATTCGTCGTGGACGCTATGTTTAAAGGCCGCTAGGGCTTCAGCGTCCGGACAGTCGATGATTTGGTTCTTTTTAATTAAGAACTGAGTCCGGAGTTTGTGGGCTGACTCTCCGGGTTGCTGGACTATGTGACTAAGGTCATCTGCGTCCAGTGGTCGGACATAAGTACCTTGGAAGTTGTCTCAAAATGCATCCTCCAAATCTTCCCAGCTGCCACTAGAGTTCTCTGGGAGGCTGTTTAGCCAGTGTTGTGCTGGTCCCTTTAACTTTAGGGGAGGTATTTGATGGCGTGGAGATCTTCACCGCGAGCCATGTGAATATGGAGAAGAAAATCTTCAATCCATACCGCGGGATATGTCGTTCCATCGTATGCTTCAATGTTTACGGGTTTAAACCCTTCTGGAAATTGGTGCTGCATTACCTCATCGGTAAAGCATAAGGGGTGTGTGGCGCCTCTGTATCGGGAAACGTCACAATGGAGTTCAGATGACAGCCGTGTTCGGTTTTCAGCCCAAGTGAGGTTATGCTTATCGCGCCAAGCTTCATGGTCATCATCTCGCGTTGGAGCACACCCCCTTGATCCGTAGATTGATCTAGTCTGACCGGCTCTATTGTCCAGGTGCTGGCGTAAGTCGTAGATGTAGTCCGAAGCCGCTACCTCTATGCCTCGACGGCGAGGTGGCGCAGGCTGGTGTTCGGCATGAGCAGCTGCTTTGTCTCGTCCACATGGTGGTCGGTCTGGTTCATCAGTGTGATTATATCTTGATAGTATTGGCTCAAGGGCCTCGTCGTCGAATTGTGGCAGTAGCCGACGCTTCGGATAACTCTTTGTTGGATGCTTGAGGCTGCATTCCTCGGCAGCTATGACCTAGGTCCATCTGTCGTTGAGTGTATCCTGTTCGACTTGAAGTTGTTGTTGTTTCTTTTTTAGGCTCCTCGCAGTTGCGATTAGCTGTCTCTTAAAGCGCTCTTGCTCGAGGGGTTTCTCTGGCACGATGAAGTCTTCGTTGCCGAGGCTGACATCCTCCTCGGAGACCGGTAGATAGTTACTATCCTCCAAATACTCATTCCCAATAGGCTCGTCAGGGTTAACTTGTCCCTCCTCCCACTCATCCTGCTCGTACGCAGGCTCGGCGGGGTCTTCGGGATCTTCAGCATCATCCGGAGTATTGTTGTCTCCGGTGCCGGTATTGCTTTCCTTTTCGCGATGTGATTTTGAGCGGCGCCACTGACGTCGATGTTTTGATGGTGCCTCGATGGGCTTGTCCTCAATCAGATCCTTCCTGTCGTCGTCATAGTCCTTTTTAGGTGTACCTACCGTGTACACATCGTATGTGGAGGTGGTTGTCCAACGCCCCGTGACAGGCGGATTCTGGCCTGGTTCGTCTCCGGCATCGTCGTACATACCATCAATGTCTTCGGAGCTGTAATCTAGCATGTCGGTCAAGTCTTTGACAGTGGCTATTAAGTGGGTGGTGGGTGGGACGTAAAATTCCCAGCTCTCAGCCCCTAGTCCGGGCAGGGGGTGGTTCGGAGGTGATACTTCTGAGATGGAGAGGGATCACATTAAGTCCAGGGCCTCGTTTAGGAGTGAAGGCCGGACGGGGAACTGGGGGCCTGTGGAGCTGGGCCTGGTAGACTCTACCTGGCCGTGCTCGCTGGACACAGACCTCGAGAGTTCGGAGTTGGCGTCTAGAGGTGAATTCGGCTCTCCGATGATAGGGAGAGTCCTGTTTGATTCTAGGTTTGCCGAAAATACAGTCGCCTCCGGGTCTCCGGCAGAGAGCTCCGTAGTAGGTGAGAGTCCGTTGGGTTTCAAATCCCATCTTCGGATGAGGTGGTCTGCACTGGATCTAAGGCCAGGGCAGGGATGATAGTTGGTCCTTGAGCGGTGCTGGTGTCGCTTGAAGCTACGTCATTATTTCCCCAAAGAGGAAGGGATGATGCAGCACATCGGCGGTAGGAATTTCCCTCAGATGTGAAACCAAGGTTATCGAACCAGTAGGAGAACCAAGCAACACAACGTAAATAGCACCTGCACACAAATAAAAACTACCCGTAACCCGGCGTGTAAAAGGGGTTGTTAATCCCTTTCGGGTAGCGGCGCCCCAAGATGGGCAAACGGACGCGAATAAAATTGTAGTAGATTTATAGATCGAACGCCAAATAAAATAAATAAGAATAAATTGCAGCAAGGTATTTTTGCATTTTTGGTTTAATAGATCTAAAACTAAAAGCAAAGGAAAAGTAGATTGCAAACGCAAATAATATGAGGAATAGACCCAGGGGCCGTGGGTTTCACTAGTGGCTTCTCTCGAGAAAAATAGCAAATGGTGGGTGAACAAATTACTGTTGGGCAATTGATAGAACTTCAAATGCTCATGACGATATCCAGGCAATGATCATTACATAGGCATCACGTCCAAGATTAGTAGACCGACTCCTGCCTGCATCTACTACTATTACTCCAAACATCGACCGCTATCCAGCATGCATCTAGTGTATTAAGTTCATGGAGAAACAGCTTAATACAATAAGAATGATGACATGATGTAGACAAGATCTATCTATGTAGATATAGACCCCATCGTTTTATCCTTAGTAGCAACGATACATATGTGTCGGTTCCCCTTCTGTCACTGGGATCAAGCACCGTAAGATCGAACCCACTACAAAGAACCTCCTCCCATTGCAAGATGAATAGATCAAGTTGGCCAAACAAAACCCTTATACCGAAGAAGAAATATGAGGCTATAAACAATCATGCATAAAATATATCAAAGAAACTCAAATACTTTCATGGATATAAAAAGATAGATCTGATCATAAACTCAAAGTTCATCGATCCCAACAAATACATCGCAAAAGAGTTACATCATATGAATCTCCAAGAGACCATTGTATTGAGAATTAGCGAGAGAGAGAGAGGAAGCTATCTAGCTACTAACTACGGACTCGAAGGTCTACAAAGAACTATTCACGCATCATCGGACAGGCACCAATGGAGGTGGTGAACCCCATCTGAGATGGTATCTAGATTGAATCTGGTGGTTCTGGACTCTACGGCGGCTAGATCAATATTTCATCGACTCCCCTAGGGTTTTCGGAATATTGGGGTATTTATAGAGCAAAGAGGCGGTCCGGGCGGCACCCGAGGTGGGCACAACCCACCAGGGCGCGCCTGGGCCTCCTGGCACGCCCTGGTGGGTTGTGCTCTCCTCGGAGCACCCCCCAGGCGTAGCCAAGGCCCATTACATGTCTTCTGGTCCATAAAAAATCTCCGTAAAGTTTCGTGGCATTTAGTCTCCGTTTGAAATTGATTTTCTGCGATGTAAAAAACATGGAAAAAATAGCAACTAGCACTTGACACTATGCCAATAGGTTAGTACCAAAAAATGATATAAAATGACTATAAAATGATTATAAAACATCCAATACTAATAATATAATAGCATGGAACAATAAAAAATTATAGATACATTGGAGACATATCAGCATCCCAAAGCTTAACTCCTACTCGTCCTCGAGTAGGTAAGTGATGAAAACAGAATTTTTGATGTGGAATGCTGCCTATCATGTCATATCATATTCTTTTCTTTATAGCATGGAAATTTGGACTTTTTATATTGTTCAAAGCAATAGTCTAGTTTTGACATGATAACTTAAATACTCAAGCATATCAACAAGCAACCATGTCTCTCAAAATATCAATGCTAAAATAAGTTATCCCTAGCCCATCATGCTCAATCATTGATCCATTCATGAAACACACTCGCATATTAACTACATCCAATAGTCAAGTACGATCATATTGCCTCCTAGTTGATGCTTTTGTAAGAGAATATGGAGACTCAAATTCAAAAATAAAACTTGCATAAAGTAAAAGAAAGGCCCTTCACAGAGGGAAGTAGGGATTTGTAGAGGTGCCAGAGCTCAAAGCGAAAAACTTAGAGAAAATTTTTTTTTGGGAGGCGTATCCTTCCCACCAACGAAAATGACTTAGAGTTCCCAACACTTTCCATGGTAGATATATCATAGGCGGTTCCCAAATAGAAAATAAAGTTTATTCCTTTTTCCACCATACTTTCACTTTCCATGGCTAACCGTATCCACGGCTGCCTTCCATGCCAACACTTTCCAAGGAATTTATTATTTGACAACATAAAGTAAATTCATTTTTCATTTCGGGACTGGGCATCCCTAATACCTTTGCCTTACTCTCGTGCAATGACAAATGAATAAACACTCATCTTGAGAATAACACATCTAGCATGGAAAATATTAGCCACCCCTCATTGCTCCGCGAGTGAAATGAACACACAAAAGAGAAGCTTATTTTGAAAATTAGAGATGGCACATACAAATTTGCCTAGAACGGCAAAAGAATACCGCATATAGGTAGACATAGTGGACTCATGTGGCAAAACTGGTTTGAAGGTTTTTGGACGCACAAGTAGTGATCATACTTAGTGCAAAATGAAGGCTAGCAAAAGATTGAGAAGTGACCAACCAAGAAACGAATAATATCATAAGCGAGCATTAAGCATAATTAACACTGAATAATGCACCACAAGTAGCATATAATTTCATTGCACAATTATTGACTTTCGTGCTTGCATAGGGAATCACAAACCTTAACACCAATATTCTTACTAAAGCATAATTACTCATCAACATAACTCACATATCACATCATCATATCTCAAAACTATTACTAAGAATCAAGTTTATTTTGTCCAATGATCTTCATGAAAGTTTTTATTATATCCTTCTTGGATATCCATCACTTTGGAACTAACTTTTATATGTTGCTTTTGACAAGCTCAAACAAATATAAGTGAAGATCATGAGCATAACTTTTCTTTCTCTCAAATTAATTTAAGTGAAGCAAGAGAGAATTTCTTGAAAATTTTACTAACTCTCAAATAAATTTAAGTGAAGCAATAGAACATTTATTCAGAAATACCAAAGCACACCATGCTAAAAAAGATATAAGTGAAGCACTAGAGCAAGTCCATAGCTCATAAAAGATTTAAGTGAAGCATGGAGAGCAATTCTAACAAGTCATGAAATAATTTTGGCTCTCTCAAATAGGTGTGTCCAACAAGGAATCAAGACTTAAAAGACAAAATCAAACAATCACAGACTCATATCATACAAGATGTTCCAAGCAAAACACATAGTATGTGATGAATAAAAATATAGCTTTGAGTAAAATACCGATGGTCGTTAGAAGAAAGAGGGGATGCCACTCGGGGGCATCCCCAAGCTTAGTTGCTTGCTCATTTTTGGATAATAGCGAGGGATGCCGGGGCATCCCCAAGCTTAGTCTCTTCTTACTCCTTATTCCTTCATCCATCGTGAGATAACCCGAAACTTGAAAACTTCAAACACACAAAACTCAACAAAACCTTCGTGAGATCCATTAGTATAAGAAAATAAATCACTACTATAAGTGTCGTAGTAAACCAATTCATATTTTTTTCTTGCATTATATCTACTATATTCCAACTTTTCTATGGCAAAAACTCATCAAAGAAAACCATAGAGCCATCAAAATAAGCACACAACGCAAAGAAAACAGAATATGTCAAAAACAGAACAGTCCGTAGTAATCTGGGTGTTCCGGATACTTCTGTAACTCCAAAAATTCTGAAAAATTCGGAAGGCCTGATAAATTTGTATATTGATCTAGTGCAAAAAGAATGGGTATTTTATCGCTCTCTGGTTAAAAATTATAATTATTTTCGTGAGCACAAGAGTTTCTGTTTTTTTCAGCAAGATCAAACAACTATCACCCAAGAAAATCCTAAAGGCTTTACGTGGCAAAAACACTAATTAAAACATAAAAACACAATCATAACAGTACCATAATTGTGCTATCACTCAAGAACAGGAAGCAAAAAGCAAAAATAGATTTTATTCATTGGGTTGCCTCCCAACAAGAGCTATAGTTTTATGCCCTTAGCTAGGCATAAAGGAAGGATCTAAGTTTTGTCTTCAAAAGTTTTGTCAACTTTTGTAAGACTTTTCTCAAACCCGGGAGGCTCTTTACACTTCCCCAAATTTTTCGGAAAGGAAACCATCTTTAGATCCAAAATATACAATCGCTTGTTGCAGAGAGTAATCAAGGTATTCATGCAATTGATACTACCATTGAGGTGTTTGAGGGGTTCATTATATTTCTGTATTTCAACCATATGTTTATGTAAATCACCCAGTTTGTCCAACATTTAAACTCCCTCAGGGGTGAAAGAAAACCTCTTCTTTTGAGGTGTAACCCCCAAAATTCCTTCTAAAATTTCATAGGCAGCATTGGCATCAAGCTCAATAAAATTCCCTTTAGCGGTAAAATCTAGGAGTTGTCTATGATGCAAAGCCAATCCTATGTAAAAATTACAAAGCAAGATCTTAGCTCCCCCTTTAAATTTCCAATACGATAAGATTCCATAAGCCTATACCAAGCATCTTTCAAATGTTCTCCTTGTCTTTGCTTGAAGTAAAGAACTTCAAAATCTAGTGCCATTAAGACTAGGAAGTGATAACACGGATAGATCTGACGAGAAAACGGTGAACGGAAAAAGAGGGGCGAATAAAACGGCATTTTTTTGTTAAGTTGCGGAGAGGAAAACGAGAGGCAAATGGCAAATAATGTAAAATGCGAGGAGATGAGATTTGTGATTAGGAACCTGGTATATGTTGAAGATCCTCCCCGGCAATGGCACCAGAAATTCCTTTTGATGTCGCTTGAAGCTACGTCGGTATTTCCCCAAAGAGGAAGGGATGATGCAGCATAGCGGCGGTAGGGATTTCCCTCAGATGTGAAACCAAGGTTATCGAACCAGTAGGAGAACCAAGCAACACAATGTAAATAGCACATGCACACAAATAACAACTACTTGCAACCCGACATGTAAAAGGGGTTGTCAATCCCTTTCGGGTAGCGGCGCCCCAAGATGGTCAAACAAACGTGAATAAAATTTTAGTAGATTGATAGATCGAATGCCAAATAAAATAAATAAGAATAAATTGCAGCAAGGTATTTTTGTATTTTTGGTTTATTAGATCTGAAAATAAAAGCAAAAGAAAAGTAGATCGCAAAGGCAAATAATATGAGGAAGAGACCCGGGGGCCGTAGGTTTCACTAGTGGCTTCTCTCGAGAAAAATAGCAAACGGTGGGTGAACAAATTACTGTTGGGAAATTGATAGAACTTCAAATACTCATGACGATATCGAGGCAATGATCATTACATAGGCATCACGTCCAAGATTAGTAGACCGACTCCTTCCTGCATCTACTACTATTACTCCACACATCGACCACTATTCAGCATGCATCTAGTGTATTAAGTTGATGGAGAAACGGAGTAATGCAATAAGAACGATGGCATGATGTAGACAAGATCTATCTATGTAGAGATAGACCCCATCGTTTTATCCTTAGTAGCAACGATACATACGTGTCGGTTCCCCTTCTGTCACTGGGATCAAGCACCGTAAGATCGAACCCACTACAAAGCACCTCTTCCCATTGCAATATAAATAGATCAAGTTGGCCAAAAAAACCCAAATATCGGAGAACAAATACGAGGCTATAAGCAATCATGCATAAAATAGATCAAAGAAACTCAAATACTTTCATGGATATAAAAAGATAGATCTGATCATAAACTCAAAGTTCATCGATTCCAACAAACACACCACAAAAGAGTTACATCATATGGATCTCCAAGATACCATTGTATTGAGAATCAGCGAGAGAGAGAGAGAGAGTAAGCCATCTAGCTACTAACTACAGACTCGAAGGTCTACAAAGGACTACTCACGCATCATCGGACAGGCACCAATGGAGGTGGTGAACCCCATCCGAGATGGTGTCTAGATTGGATCTGGTGGTTCTAGACTCTGCGGTGGCTGGACCAATATTTCGACGACTCCCCTAGGGTTTTGGGAATATTGGGGTATTTATAGAGCAAAGAGGCGGTTAGGGGAGCAACCGAGGTGGGCACAACCCACCAAGGTGCGCCTGGGCCTCCTGGCGCACCCTGGTGGGTGGTGCTCTCCTTAGAGCACCCCTAGGCGCAGCCAGGGCCCATTATGTGTCTTCTGGTCCATAAAAAATCTCCGTAAAGTTTTGTGGCATTTGGACTCCGTTTGATATTGATTTTCTGTGATGTAAAAAAATGGAAAAAACAGCAACTGGCACTTGGCACTATGTCAATAGGTTAGTACCAAAAAATTACTATAAAATGATTATAAAACATCCTAGAGTGATAATATATCAGCATGGAACAATCAAAAATTATAGATACGTTGGAGATGTATCAGGTGCCTAATGATGGATCCGACGGGTTTCCTTCTTGAAGACAAGGAATAGCGGTCGAGGCTGTGAACCCTTCGAAGATCAAGTCTCCTCGGATATCGGTGACGTAATTCAGGTTTTGCGAACCTGATCTGATGACCAGGGGTGTAGCTATCGATCTGTTTGAGGTGACCAATTGAATTGGCTCGCTGAGCGAACCCGCCAAACACAAAAAGTTGACCAGGGAAAAAGTTTCCCTGGAAACAACATTGTTGTTGATGATCGAATGAGCCATCGAACCTTCTGCCAACGACACAGTGGAACTCTCAATGAAAGCACCAATGTCGGTGTCAAAACCGGCCGATCTCGGGTAGGGGGTCCCGAACTGTGCGTCTGAGGATCGAAGGTAACGAGGGACACGGGGAACACGATGTTTACCCAGGTTCGGGCCCTCTTAATGGAGGTAAAACCCTACATCCTGCTTGATTGTATTTGATGAGTATTGGGGTCACAAGAGTCGATCTACCTGAAGATCGGAATGGCTATACCCTAGATGTCTAGCCTATATGAATTCTAATAGCCTCTACGGACTAAACCCTCCGGTTTATATAACACCGGAGGGGTCCTAGGGTTGTACAGAGTCAGCTCGCAGAAGAAGGAAATTACATATCCGAACGCCAATCTTGCCATCCATGCATAGGAGAGTCCTACCCGAACACGGGGGAAGGTATTCTACCTCGTATCTTCATGGCCCATCAGTCCGGTCCATGTCACACAGCCCGGACACCCGAGAACCCCCTAGTCCAGGACTCCCTCAATGGGCGCTGGCGCTGGCATGTACACGAGCTCGTGCGGGTCCAAGGAGACCTCGCTGACGCCCGCGGCTTCCAGCTCTGCAATAGTGCTCGGCGACCAGCCCATCAATACTACGGGGATGGTCGATGGCGCGGGCGTGGGGATGGGAGATGGGACGGGCGCGGGGGCAGCAACCGCCGTGGCCAACTCGTTCAAGGCCATGTCCATGAGGCCCCATTCCTCCTTAATTTCTATCTCCTCCGGCTCGGAGTCGACTTTACCAAACTTGAAGACTAGTGGCAGATGATCCTTCTACGCCAAGGCGTTGGTGGATGTGAGTGTCAAAACCGGCCGATCTCGGGTAGGGGGTCCCGAACTGTGCGTCTGAGGATCAAAGGTAACAAGGGACACGGGAAACACGATGTTTACCCAGGTTCGGGCCCTCTTAATGGAGGTAAAACCCTACACCCCGCTTGATTGTATTTGATGGGTATAGGGGTTACAAGAGTCAATCTACCTCGAGATCATAATGGAAAAAACCCTAGATGTCTATCCTATATGAATTCTGATAGCCTGTACGAGCTAAATCATCCAGTTTATATACATACCGGAGAGGCCTAGGGTTATCCAGATGCTAATCTTGTTACCCACACATAGGAGAGTCCTATCCTGACACGGGGGAAGGTCTTCTACCTTGTATCTTCACGGCCCATCAGTCCGGCCCATGTCACACAACCTGGACACCCGAGGACCCCCTTATCCAGGACTCCCTCAATAGCCTTGATCCAGTCTTCAATGATGATATGTGCGGCACACAGATTGTCTTCGGCATTGCAAGGAGGGTTCCTCCTCCCGAATAAAGCAATCTTCTGAATGAAAGAGTTGTACACGGCTCTGCATGATAATCATAACCGTCAACCATCAAGGCAAAATAGTTGATCAAAATAATGCCTGTCAACTGAAAACTTTTTCGGCGAAACACCAAATCTGGCCTCTTTAGCATTTGGAACCATTTTTCGCCTCCTGCTTTGCGCTTCGAGGTGCAACCTCTATTGACACATCTTGTCAAAACAGAGATCGTGTCCACTTATTGCGAGCTCCTCATCAATACAGTTTGGGTAATCTAACCGTGCCATTCACACGTCCCATTGGGAACAGGCGAGTTTAAAGGCTTGAGGGGGGGGGGCGTTTGATATTCACTACCTATATAAGAGGATAAATATTCCTCTTTCTTCCCCCGCCTTCTTCCTTCTCCTGCCTTCCCATCTTCAAGCTGCAGTGCCCAAACTTCAATCTTTCCCATCGCCGCCAACCTCTCCAGCCATGTCCAGATCTGGCTCTAAGGGCAAGTGGGAGGCCTCCTCCATCATGAAGAATGACGTCAAGGAGCTCCGGGAGGCGGGGTATCTATCTGCGGACATCGTGCATAGGCTCCCTGCCAAGAAGCAAGTTAGCCCCACCGCGAAGCCCAACGAAAGGGTGGTGTTCATCCCTCATTTCCTCCGTGGGCAAGGGTTTCCCCTCCATCCCTTTGTCTGCGGCCTCATGTTCTACTACGGGCTAGATTTCCATGATCAAGCCCCAAACTCCTTCCTGCACATCTCGGCGTTTATCGTCGTGTGTGAGGCGCTACTCCGCATCCCCCCACACTTCAGCTTATGGCTCAAGGTCTTCAATGTGAAGCCGAAGGTGGTCAACGGGCAGCACGTGGATTGCGGAGGTGCCATGGTGAGCAAGCTCCCCAACACCACATGGCCTAAAGGGGCCTTTGTGGAGACCGTCAAGGTCAAGCAACAAGAGTGGTTCTACATCACCGAACCCCATGGCGCCAGGTGGGCGGCCACTCCTGAGTTCAGATTCGGACCCCCTATGCGGCTCGCGTCATGGACCAACAAGGATCTTGATTAGGGATCCCCAGCAGAAGTGTTGATGCTGCAAAAGCGCATCAAAAACATGATAAGCAAGAACACCAGCCTGCCAAACATGATTCAGGTGATGCTCTTCCGCCGGGTCCTTCCCTGTCAACTCTAGCCCTCCCACATGTGGGAGTACAATCTGGAAGATCCACGGACCCTGAAGCGCTTCTTCGGCACAACACACGAAGATATCTGGAAGCTCCTCTTCAAGACCTAGAAAGCGTGGCCGCAGATGACAGAAGATATCGGCCTCGACAGCGAGATCCGGCCACACCAATAAGTGTGTTATTCCCGAACATAGATTCAGTCCATAAGTTATTGGGCATAACGAGTTTTCCGTCCCTTGCTCAGGGCTGGATAGCGAAGGCGGAGTGGATCAAGTGTCCGGCTCCGCTGCCTGAAGATCCGGCCACTCCCCAGCTAACGAAGATGCTGGTCTCGGTGCCCTATCAGGCATCGGAGAAGAAGGCCAAGAAGAAGGGCAAGGAGGCCAAGGGCGGCCCCCACCGTAAGGGTACTTTGGACGCTGTGTCCGGAGAAACCGAAATCCCCTCCTCCCACGAGGAAGATGAAGACGAAGAGGAAGAGGAGGCGGAAAGCGACTCCCCTCCCAAGGGGAGGAAGAAAAAGAGGGCAGCCTCCACAGACCCGAAGGAGGGGGCGTCCAAGAGGGGGAAGGTGACCCTCTCGGATGGTTCGGATTGAGAGGCCTAACCCATCCCCAAGAGGCTTCCCAGGGCGAAGCCCCTGGCCGAATCGTAAGTACCAAAGGTTTCGTTACAAGTATTCGGTCCTCTATGCTTTTAATATAACATACAGTCCTCTATGCTTTTAATATAACATGTTATATTGTGTGTATTTCAGCCCTGCTCGCGACCTCCCCAACCCTTCAGTATATGAGGGGAACTCTCTGCCGCCTGAGATGGCAGAGGGCGAGACGCCTCCGCGAGCCTCTCCGCCCACCGCCACGGATGACACCGAGGTGTTGTCCCGAAGGACCTCTCTAGGCCGCGGAGGAGTGAGCGAGGCGGCCAAAACGGCACCTGGGGGTAATACCTTGGTTGTCGAAGACATGGGGGGTGCGATCCCCATGGTGACCGCCGGAGGGGTCCCTGACTAGTCCGGGCCCTAGCCGGACACCATTCCGGAGACCCATACGGTTCCGGAATTTGGCGAGCAGCCCCCTTTGAAGGAGGGAGGAGCATCAGCTCTGACGGTGACCTCCACTAATCCGGAGGCGCCGAATGCTCTGATGGAAGCACTACGACATGCTTCCATCTTGGAGGATCACCGCACCCTCATGGGTGTGGTGGTTGAGAAGGTTCAGTCCGCCCAGAGCAGGCTAAATGAAGCCTTTACCACCTTGCTAATAGGCTTCGAGGTATGCAACGTAATGCTCTAGATGCTTTTCATATGAAGGAAATAAACTTGTATATAGATAGTAGCCCCTGATACTCTGTCCGGTTTTTGAAAAAAGTCGAACAGAGGATCTCATTGAATTCGGAGAAGGTGACATACTTTTCTTTTTTTTCAACATGCTTCCCTGTTGGAGGCAACTGCCCAGGCCACTGAAGTTTCCGAACTCAATCGGAAGCTAAAGCTGGCCGATGATGAGATCGACCGCTTTAACAAGTGGTTCGATGAGGTGCAAGGTATGCGTCTATTTTTAAAAGAGTTTAATCATATATCTGAAGTAATATGCAAATTCAGAGTATAACTCATGCACTACTGTGATTATGGGTGCAGGTAGCACAGCCGAGGTCGAGACCCTCAAGAGTGCCCTTGCCCAAGCCAAGGAGGAGGCAAAAGGGAGCAAAGCAGCCGTTGATAAAGCGGCTGTGGATTTAAAGACCGAATAGGTTGCCCACTGCTAGCATGAAGAGAGGGTGGCCGAAGTGGAGCAGGAGCTGAAAGATGCCATCACCAAATGCGAGACTTTGGAGGAGAAGACTATGGCCCAAGCGTCCGAACTCGCCAAAGCCCTCCACGAGGCCAAGGAGGCACGGACCGAGTCCCGGAGTGCTCATGAAGAGATTCGGCAGGCCGAACAAATAGCGGCTGGTAAGCCCTTTCTTTTGTAGAGTATATTTGTGGGTCAAAGATATGCCTTGCTCAATCGACTGTGGAGTTCTCCAGACGCCTTTGCGGATCTTCCAAAGAGTTTTGCCGACGCCGCACAGTTCTTCCGAGCCCAGGAGGGCAACATGACACAGAAGCTATTCTGGTCATAGTTCCTGGCACGAGAGCGTCCAGCGCTGTTGGACAACCAGATGATGCAACTGTCGGAGCTGCATAGGATGTCCGGTCTGGCCATGAAGGACATCATAGTCCGGCTTTGGCTAGCCGAACCCATTCCTAGCAGCTACTTCGGCCTGGTGAAGTGACTCGCTGATGCACTGCCCCGAGTTGAAGCTGTGAAGCGCTCGGCATGCATAGAAGGTGCGCGGGTGTCCTTTGCCCATGTCAAGATGCACTGGGCGAAGATGAAGGCTACCGTCGTGGCAAATGAAGGCCCACCCGAAGGCAAGTACCATTGCAAGCCGGAGTGGTACTTCGACAACGTGCTGGCGGGTGTCCGAATAGTAGAGGGCCAATGCTCAAAGGATATCATGTTCGAGTGAATGTATTACATTTATCCAGACTTTGCTTTATGAACCAAGGCTTGTAAATATGTTTGTGCTTTTGTCTGAAGTTATTTTCCTCCTGGGCAGCCGTTTCAATTCTGAAAGTTTGCCAGTCGTCGGCTTCAGCCCCAACGTAGATGCAATGGGGGTGTTCGGTATAGCGCGCGATCACTCTTGACCCAACGTCTTGGTCCGTAAAGGAGGTGTCCGCGCATCGAACCAGGCAATCAGATTATGCGGCTTTATTACTTTCACTTAGCCATAGGAGTTTCACGATGGGGCAAAAGACTAGCCCTTGGTGCCTATGCGGCCCTCTGAACTAGGATGGCTTTATCGCATGACTGGGCACAGGCCAGTCCTTCGTATAATATGGAATAAATCACAAAAGATTTGTAGCAAGTCACCGAATCACCGACCAGCTCTCGCCATATCATGACAGTCAGTTTTCAGCTTTCTCTACTGAGGTGTTTGACCGGACGAACCAGAAACACAATCATAGTAGTTCTCCCTTTACTACCTTAGCCGAACAAGCAGAACGTAAGGTGGTAATCACAGGAGCCGGGCAACCCAACTATGACCAAAGACATGATTCGGAGCTGATGCATATAATGCAATATTTGGGACGCCGAAGTATACTCTAGAAGTGTTCGGACTTTTGGAAATATACGTGGCCTGAATGGAGCCCCCCGCGTTTAAGCCATACCAAAGTACATATGGCAATCTAAAGCAAAGAGGAGATACGGATTATGAAGTGAACCAACACCGAACAGGGGTTGGCAGAAAAAGAACTATTTTCATTATAACTATTTGATACGTCAAACGTGTTATTACAGATAGTGTCATAATCATCCAGGCTATTTTACATGTTGAGCATTAGTAAACAAGGGGAAGCTGTATACAGGGCCTAAAAAAGGAACATGTATTCTTGAAGATCCCATTGACACCCTGCCACACGTCTGTGCTGCTGTCACCTTGGTGCAAGATCCTTTGAGAGGAGGAAAACGACGATCTTTTATATAAAAGGGGCCTGACGAAAGAGCCCTTGTACAACCGTAAGGTGATTCGGTTTTAATGAACCTATAATATAAGGAAAAAGGAAGGAAAAAAGGTTGAGGTCCAAATAGGGTCGAGCCGCACTATAGACCTTGTCTGCAGTATGCCACCGTCGTTGCCCAAGGTATTTTAAGTGCGTAGTTATGCACACACAGTACATATGCCGCGGTTAGATGGGGCGATCAACGGTGGCGGGACTGCTAGTCCAGCTCTGGATCCACCGAGCTGTCGTTCTATAGAGTACGCCGGACTTGTTTAACAGTGTCCAAGGGCTTGATGGCCGATGAAGTGTTCGGCTTGATGATGCCACTTTGTACCTCGGCTGCAAGGCCGCGGTATGCTCCTCGGTACGGAGGGAGCGCTCCATGTTTCCATCGACTGTGAAGACACAGCGCGGTCCGGGCATCTTGAGCTTTAAGTAAGCATAGTGCGGGACTGCATTCAAGCGGGCGAAGGTGGTACGTCTGAGTAGTGCGTGATAACCACTGCGAAAGGAGACAATGTCGAAGATCAAGTCTTCGCTTCAGAAGTAATCTGGTGAACCGAAGACTACTTCCAATGTTAATGAACCCATGCAGCGGGCCTCTACGCCGAGTGTCACCCCTTTAAAGGTGGTGTTACTAGGCTTGATTCTGGATGGGTCAATACCCATTTTACGAACAGTGTCTAATCCGGAGCATCCTACGATCATCCCCGTGTACACTACGACTACTCCCCAAGCCCCAAGTGGACATATGAAGAGACCTCAAACATACGACATTGGACACAAGGTGAACCCGTTCCTAAATGCTTCCCCTTTTCACTCGTGTGACACATGGTTGCTACCTAATGCAAAGACACTACGTGTGCTCAGTAACCGAGGAGACAACCATGGAGATGCTTGAATCATAGGACAAGTCCACACGGAAGTGGGTCAAGAAGTGCCTCAAGTGGAGTCGCCGTGGAGCTACAGCGGCTGGACATCCGGCAGGAGCCTGGACATCCGGCGCCACCAACCAGAAGAAGACCAGAGAGAGACGGACGCCAGGCTACTCTACCGCGGCCAGACATCCGGCCGACTCCTGGACATCCGGCGCCCCACGACGGGATGGACATCCGGCACATGCCCAAAAATTCGGCGCAGGCTATCCAGAGAGCCGAGACCAGCCCCGCCATCCCAGACATCCGACCCGCAAGCCCGGACATCCGGCTCCTCACGAAGGCCTGGACATCTGGCCCGCCGCCCGGACATCTAGCTCTACCTGTCTACACACAGTAAAGGGCCGATGCCCTTGTACCCCTTCGCCCACCTAGACTATATATACTCCTCCTCCTCCTCCCTCTTTCTAGGGTTAGCGTTGTGATATCTCATATGTGAGATAGAGCTTCACTCATCCATCCGGATCTACTCCATTGCGAGGGACCGTTACCTCTTCAGAGAAGATCCACCTTGGATTCAAGACCCCTTCATGGGAAGACCCCTCAAGACCTCACGGAGAAGAACCGGTTACCTTTGTATCATCATTTATTGATCGTGGATCTTGTATCTCTCGTTGTGTTTCGAGGATCTACCATATGTGTGACCGAATCTTGTTGGTTTGAGTGATTCTCTCGTGTTTCCCCGCATGTTCTTCGTGTTCCTTGTTGGGATCCGCTCCTTTCATGAAAGATCGGCCATCTAGGGTTTCACCCTACATCATCTTGGTATCATGAGCCACGTTGATCACGTATTTGGAGCCCCTACCCCTCTTTTTCTAGCTTGATTTTCTTGTGTTCTTCCCCAAATTCAAAAATCCCCACCAAAAATAGCCCCAAATTTTTTTGTGATTTGTTTTTTTGATGATGTTTTGTTGATTTTGATCTGTGGATTTGCTTGGTTTCAAGTGGATCTAGCATCTCCCCAAGTTTCCCCACCTTCCATCCACGAATCCATTAAATTTTGCCCCCAAAATCATAAATTTCCACCCCAAACAAGATCTGGAATCGTCAGGCCGGACATCCGGGCCTCAGGCTGGACATCCAGGCCCCAAGCCAGACATCCGGCTCCTGGAGCACAAAATCCGCACGGTTCTGGACATACACCCCCGGATTTCCGACCCCTGGGAATTCAGCCTCCCGTGTTTCACCGTTTTGCCGATAACTTTCACATCCGGAGTCCGATTTTCACGTTCTTTAGCTCGTTGAGTAGATATTGACATCCTCTATCTCTCTAGATAGGTTTCAAAACCATTTGACTCCATAAAATTTTGGAACTTTGGCATATTTTCCTAGGGCTTCCACCATATCATCCTCATAACCACCACCGACTTCCGCAACCTAACCCATTTTGTTACCCAGTGCATTTGTGGTTGCTTGAGTAGTGATTTGAGTCTCCTAAGGTGTTTAGGCTACTTAAAGACGGTTGCTTCTTCATCAACCACCACCATAACTTCCACATAGGCTTGCCCACCATACACTTCCGCCACCCCAACTTAACCCAATTCTGATTGAGCTTGTTTGTGTTGTGAGTTGTGTCTCCTAAGGTGTTTCGACTACTTAGGGACTGTGCTTTCAACTCCAACACCGTGTATAGCCCATCATACCCTTCCGCCACCATAACCCATTTTGACCGGGTTTCCACCAATACTTCCACAACCACCACCGCATTCCCGCTACCACCATTTTGACATTTGACATTTGAGATTTTGAGTTCGCGGTTTTTCCGTTTCCTATGGTGTTTACACTAATTATGAATGGTCCTACATCAAGAACACCACCGCTCATCATCGCGACGAGTTCGTCATCGACATTGACCACTTCATCATAATCCGTCCTTATGTACACTTGACAAACCATTGACGGTAACCTCGATGACACCACTGTATATTCCCCTTGCAATTGCATTGATAACCCCTAGCCCATTTTGCGTTACTTGCTCATCGAGAATAGCCATTTGAGTATTGCTGGCAATGTTACTTGTGCACCTTAGTGATCTACACCATCCATTACATACATACCATATCATATTGGTATCATCATATCATCTCTTGTGTCACAAGATTGTTCCCGTATATACACAATTGCTATCTTGGTTTGTGCATTTCGCATTGTGGCCATATATAAAAAAGAATAAAGGTTTTAAGAAAAGAAAAGGAGAGCAAAGAAGCTTGTAAGCAATAGCCATAGCATCATACCACATTGCATATAAGATCATCTTGGATCATCTTGAGAGGAACATCGGAACATCATATATATGTAGCATACTTGGGATAGAAGTTGTTGCATTTTTCTCTCCTATAGGTTGTGCACAAGTATCGTATCCGCCTATTGAGCAATCGTGCTAGCGTCTCTCTAGTGTTGTGCAACACGAGCATTTTCCGTGGATCCCACATTTTGTGCTCATTCCTTGGTTGCACGACCCCATTTATCTATCCGTGTGTGTGTTTTTGTGTGCCATTCATTGCTATTGGTCTACTTGTTTCACTTGCGAATTTGCGAATCTCTTTCAACATTATTGACTCTTGCTAACATTTTGCGTCAAATTTTTGTGCCACTATCCTCACCAAGATCCACCATAAGCCTTATTTGTGTAGGTGTGAGAAATTGATGAGATCTGTACCAATTGTGATATTTCCTTGTTACATCAATGAGTGGTCATTGATCCATCTTCAACATTGGATAAGGTAAATTTGGTCTAGTTCTTCTCTTTCTCCCACTCATATTTTCTCGAGTTTTGTGATGGATAGGCAAGGCATTTCATCTCCGGTCTTTGACAACAACGACGGCGTGAACAACTCCAACACCAACACTCCCCACTTCAGACTACACCTGATGAGGACATGACTACCTTGGATACGACCAAAAATATTGCATACATGCATATTTGTCAGGTGATTTCTAATGCAAACTATTCAATAATCTATTTATGTTATCCAGAACAAAAATACTTCACACACTTTTGTGTTTTGTCTAATTGCAGGTGTATGGGACATTTGTACAATCCACATATGAAGACAAGGGAAAAGGAGAAGTTTAGGTTGTGTTAAAAAAGTCCTCTCACGTCACTTTTGGGCCAAGAGAAGATAGAGTCCAAGTCTCTCACGTTCTGGATTCAGATTCGGACTGCACAGACATACCTGACTCAAAACGCCAACAACTTTTTCATACGGACTCCGAATTGGGTGATTATTTTTTTGTTGGAAACTAGATTTCGTGCTCTTTCCAACCCAATTGGATTCACCTTCAAATTCATCCGGAGCATTGAGTTACGGACGAAACAATCTGACGTTGCAGCAGAATCCGAGTCAAACTACAAGCCCAAAGGTGTTGCATCACCTCCACTTGGGCCCATGAGCCTTGTACGACCTAGGGTTAGTTTTAGGCTGCCTTGGGACGTCCTCCCACCTCCTTGGCCACCACCCCTTGCTCCTATATAAGTAGATCCATCTAGTAGCTTTTTCCTTGGGTTTTGTTTAGATTAAAAGTTCGCCATTGCTGCAACTTCGCGTACTTCGTTTGTGTCCAACGACCAGACCAAGACGTCACAGAACCCCACCTTGATCAATAAAGCTTTCATCTTATATTCGCAATATCCCGATTGCAATCTCAGTTTCTTGCTTGTTCTTCGTTTGCTCGCAGGAAACAGACCCTCGTGGTCAGGTTGATCGTGCTCCAGCGTGGTCAATAACCCTCGGAAGTTGGTTTAGCGATTGCTAAGGCGCGACGTCTCGCACGTTCGTAGTCGGATCGTCAAGGTCGACTCCCACAGAAAACGATAGCCACCATCTCATCGAAACATCGGGACACCTTAGCCTCTATCAACACCGAGCAATGCAAGTCATCGACAACATCACCACCGACTTACGGCATTCTGAAGCTAGGAGAAGGGACTACTTCGACAACAAGTTTTCCGCACAAAAGGAGGAGGAAGATGCAAGGATGGAGGAGATTCGAACCTTGTTGATCAACCGTTCTCCCCCGTCATCATCCTCAAGGCAACGGTGAGCGAGTTGATCCTCTTCGGAGCGCCCGTGCGATGCAAGCGCAAGTCGTCCACGTCCACATCTACATGGAAACCATCATCACGTTCGTGATCCACATCGTCATGAAGAGCAAGTCACCTCCAAGCATCATGTGCACAACGACGACAAATGACATCTACTATGAGCTCAAGCACGACAATGACACCATCAACATGAAGATGCTCGACACGCGCAAACCTACAAGTCCCAACAAGCTCTACATCAAGCTACGGCCAAACTTCATGAGCACAAGAGAAGACCGCGAGACAAGCACCACCAAGAGGACGCTACGGCTACTACCACCACCACTTCGGCATCTTCGCCAACTGTTATTAAGGCATCTTCGCCTTTGGACGCACGGCATCTTCCCCTACTTCCCACGAGTACGCCTACATTGACTTCATCCAGTCCAAGGCAACCACCTACAAGCGAGGGCGACACTTCCATCTTCGGAAGACCCTCAAGGAAGATGGCCGAGCATGGGAATTTCCCTTCGGTCATGGAGACGAGCTATGAGGTGCCAAATCATATGGGCCTCCAACAACAAGATGGCGACAAGAAGGTAGAGCATGGGACTATCCCTTTAACCAAGGCGGCGATAGGAGTTGAGCATGGAGACATTTGCACCTACATCTCTCTGACACCCATATATCATGAGATGACTCAATTCCCATGTGAGGAGAGCCACCACCACATGAGTGACATGAGTGACTCCACCATATGTGACATTGAGTGCATTCCTATGAGAGGATGAGTGTGACCACCACTAGCCCCACACATGAGAGCATGCCACACATCCTATGTGAGGATGCGAGCCATTTGAGTGACTCCACCAACCATACGAGTGAGAGCATCCAAGAGGGAGTGAGTGAGCCACAACACTTAGTGAGTGAGGTAGTTGACACGACATGTGAGGCCACTATGATTTCTAACGACTTACCCTCTACTCCAAGTGTGTTTTCTTCTTTGGTGCTAGGTCTCCTACATGACGACATGCCTATCCTCGTGGAGTCCATACCTCCAATTGGGATGACGATGGCCATGGTGGATGAAGATGCACCCCCCACATGATAGAGGCAAAGGTGTCCCGTCTTTCGATGAGATGGTGGCTATTGTTTTGGAGGAAGTCGACTTTGACGATCCGACTACGAACATGCGAGGACGTCGCGCCTTAGCAATCGCTAAACCAACTCCGAGAGGTTATTGACCACGCCAGAGCATGATCAACCTGACCACGAAGGTCTGTTTCCTGCATGCAAACGAAGAACAAGCAAGAAACTAAGATTGCAATCTGGATATTGCGAATATAAGAGGAAAGTTTTATTGATCAAAGATGGGGTTCTGCGACGCCTTTGTCTGGTTGTTGAACACAAACGAAGTACACGAAGTTGCAGCTATGGAAAACTTTAATCTAAACAAAACCCAAAGTCTAAACGATGCCCTAAGGGCTGTATATATGGAGGAGAGGGCGGAATTTCGTGGCCCTTGGAGGAGGGGTCCGAAACCAACCCTAACTCTTGTGTCCCGACACATACAGACTCTAAAAACAGCCTATAATCAAGTATTTCAAAATTACATGGGCCTGGCCCAAAAATAAGGTGACGCGGCACCTAGGATAGCCTCTAGACGAAATTTATGAAGTGGCATCTTTTATATTTCGTCCAAGGCTTCATGCACTCATTATGGTGGCTTCAATGTCCTAGAATCATCTCTTGTAACTTTGTTCTGGTTCCCCTTGCGCACGCCATCATCTCCATGCTTGAACTTGCTCCAAGGTTCATCTTTCTTGTCCAAGCTAGGCCCTTCATTTGTAAGCAAAACAAATGTATCCAATTTAGGCAGCATCATATTCTCATGAACATTAGAATTGTTACCAAGAAACGAAAGTACCTGGTAATTTAATTGGTGTGCGCGAGCTCTAGTAATTGGTCCAGTATGTATAGCAGCAGGGGTTGTGGGTGTAACAATGGTATTGATGTCCTCATCATCCTCCCCTTCTTGAAATGAAGTTGTCCTCGACGGAAGCTCATCTTCCTCACCCAAATAAGGCTTCAAATCTACAATGTTAAAAGTGGGACTAACCCCAAAATCTGCAGGCAGCTCAAGTTTATATGCATTATCATTTATTTTCTCTAACACCTTAAAAGGACCATCAGCACATGGCATTAGTTTTGATTTGCGCAAATTAGGAAATCCATCCTTACACAAATGTAACCAAACAAGATCTCCAGGTGCAAACACAACATGTTTTCTACCCTTATCTCCAGCAAGTTTATATTTAGCATTCATATGCTCACTGTTTTCCTTAGTTAACTCATGCATTTTTAAAATCAATTCAGCACGTTCTTTAGCATCAAAATTAATCTTCTCCGAAGATGGAAGAGGCAACAAATCAATAGGTGCACGAGGTAGGAAACCATACACAATTTCAAAAGGGCACATCTTAGTAGTAGAATGCAATGAATGATTATAAGCAAATTCAATATGAGGCAAGCATTCTTCCCACATTTTCTTTTTATTCTTCAAAATAGCCCGAAGCATAGTAGACAATGTTCTATGGACTACTTCAGTTTGTCCATCAGTTTGGGGGTGACAAGTAGTACTAAAAAGAAGTTTAGTCCCCATTTTAGCCCATAAACATCTCCAAAAGTGGCTAAGAAATTTAGTATCATGATCTGAAACAATAGTATTTGGCACACCATGCAAGCGAATAATTTCACTACAGAACAAATCAGCAACATTAACAGCATCATTGCTTTTATGACATGGTATAAAGTGTGCCATTTTCAAGAATCTATCCATGACAACAAATATGTTATCCCTCCCCTTCTTTGTTCGAGGTAAACCTAAAACAAAGTACATAGATATGTCCTCCCAAGGAACACTAGGTACAGGCAAAGGCATAGATAAACCATAAGGATTGAGTCATCACTTAGCTTTTTGACATGTAGTGCAGCGAGCAACAAAACGCTCAACATCCCATCTCATCTATGGGCAAAAGAAATGTGTAGCAAGTATGTCCTCCGTCTTCTTCATGCCAAAGTGTCCCATTAATCCTCCTCCATGTGCCTCCTACAACAACCAAAGATGAACGGAGCTAGCTGGAATGCATAGCTTGTTAGCACGGAACACAAATCCATCATTAACGAACTTGTTCCATGTTCTTCCTTCTTTACAATTCCGCATTACATCTTTAAAATTAGCATGATGCACATATTGATCTTTGATGCTCTCCAAACCAAATATTTTGAAGTCAAGTTGTGAAAGCATAGTATAGCGACGAGACAATGCATCAGCAATAACATTTTCTTTACCCTTCTTGTGTTTAATGACATAAGGGAAAGTCTCAATGAATTCAACCCATTTAGCATGTCTACGATTCAGTTTAGTTGACTTTTAATATGTTTCAACGATTCATGATCAAAATGTATAACAAATTCTTTGGGCCATAAATAATGTTGCCATGTTTCTAAAGTCCGAACAAGTGCATATAATTCTTTATCATAAGTAGAATAATTCAGACTAGGTTCACTCAATTTTTCAGAAAAGTATGCAATAGGTTTGCCATCTTGTAATAACTCACCTCCTAATCCAATTCCACTAGCATCACATTCAATCTCAAAAGTCTTATTAAAATCAAGAAGTTGGAGTAAAGGAGCATGTGTCAACTTATCTTTCAATACCGTGAAGGCTTCTTCCTGTGCGGTACCCCAAACAAAAGGTACATCCTTCTTTGTAAGCTTATTGAGAGGTGCAGCAATGGTGCTGAAATCTCTCACAAAACGCCTATAGAATCCAGCGATGCCAAGAAAACTCCTCACTTGTGTGACCGTTTTGGGCTGCGGCCAACTCTCAATAGCTTCAATCTTGGCTTTATCAACTTCAATTCCCTGTGGAGTAACAACATAGCCAAGAAAAGATACTCGGTCAGTGCAGAAAGTGCACTTCCCAAGGTTACCAAACAAACGTGCATCACGTAGAGCAATAAAAACATCATGTAAATGTTCCAAATGTTCCTGCAAAGATTTTCTATAAATCAATATGTCATCAAAGTAAACTACCACAAATCGTCCAATGAAAGCACGTAAAACTTCATTCATTAATCTCATGAAAGTACTAGGTGCATTAGTTAACCCAAAAGGCATGACTAACCACTCCTATAATCCAAACTTAGTTTTAAATGCTGTTTTCCATTCATCTCCCAATTTCATACGAATTTGATCGTATCCACTACGCAAATCAACTTTGGAGAACATTGTAGAGCCACTCAATTCATCAAGCATATCATCTAGCCTAGGAATAGGATGACGACAACGAATAGTAATATTATTAATGCCTCTACAATCAACGCACATACGCGATGTACCATCCTTTTTGGGCACTAAAATGATAGGAACAACACAAGGACTAAGGGATTCACGTATATAACCTTTGTCAAGCAGCTCCTGTACTTGACGCATAATTTTCTTCGTCTCCTATAGATTGGTACGGTATGGCTCACGGTTGGGTAATGATGCACCGGGAATTAAGTCAATTTGATGCTCAATCCCTCGAATAGGTGGTAATGTCGGTGCCACGCCTTTTGGAAAGACGTCAGCGAACTCCTGCAAAATGTTAGTGACAGCAGGAGGCAAAGAGGAAGGCATGTCCTCGAATGAAAATAATGCCTCTTTACACACAAAAGCATAGCAAACAGATTTGCTAAAATCTAGATCATCAATATCAGATTTGGTGGCAAGTAAACATGCACTTTTCAATTTAATTTCAGAAGCAACACTAGATGGTTTATTATTAGGCTTCATTTGTTGCTCAAATTCTTTTGCCACAATCTGATTTTCACTCTTATTTTGCTCCTTTTTTGCTTTATTAGCTCTATTAATATCATCTTTCAAAATGGGATCAGGAGTCATAGGAAGCGAAGTAATATTTTTGTCCTTATTAACAAGAGTATACTGATTAGTTCTACCATGGTGTATAGATTTTTATCAAATTGCCATGGTCTACCAAGTAATAAGGAACATGCTTGCATAGGTACCATATCACAATCAACATAATCAACATATGTAGAGATACTAAAATGCACATGAACGGTACGTGTTACCTTAACCTTGCCGCTGTTGTTGAACCATTGGATGTAGTAAGGATGTGGATGCGGTCTTGTGGTGAGAGAAAGCTTCTCCACCATCTCCATGCTAGCCAAGTTGTTGCAGCTCCCCCCATCTATGATGACGCGAATAGAACGTTCCTTCACAACTCCCTTTGTATGGAACAAATTATGCCTCTTATTTTGCTCAGCTTGTGTAACCTGCACACTCAAAACACGTTGAGCAACTAAACATTCATACCTGTCAGCATCTTTAGCAGCCATGTATTGCGTCTCATGAGAAGAATCATCTCCACTGTGTTCTTCATGTGTAATAAGAGCCAAAGTCTCCTCATCATAGTCACTAGCGGACTCATACCCACCATCCTCAGTAGCAATCATCACACATTGAGATTTGCATTCTCTCGCAAAATGTCCTCTTCCCTTACAACAATGACAAATAATATCACATGTGTGCCCTGTTGATGCCATGGAAGAAGAAGAGCTCTGCGTAGGCCCGGCAGGTGTGCTCTTGGCAGATAGTGGTGGTTGTGCCTGCTTTCTTGTATCACGGTTGGAGGTGGCACCTTATGGAGGTGCTGGTGTAGTGGAAATAGAGGATGCACGTGGTGTCCGTGATGAAGATCAACCTGCAGAAAAGTTAGTTCGCTCCAGTGCCTGTCGATCCTGCACTTCACGTTTAGCTTTACAAGCAAGATGGAATAAACGAGTGATATTATTATACTCCTTATACTCTAGAATGGTATGAATCTCTCCATTTAATCCACCCATAAAACGTGCAAGCATAGCTTCATTCTCCTCAACAATACCACATCTAATCATGCCAGTTTGTAATTCCTGATAATATTCTTCTACAGAATTTTTTCCTTGTCTTAAACGCTGCAATTTTTGAATTAATTCACGTTGATAATATGGTGGAACCCAACGAGTACACATAGCAGTTTTCAAAGCAGCCCAAGTAGCTGGAATAGGATATAATCTACAATGTTCACACCACCAAACACATGCAAAGCTAGTGAAAGCACAAACAGCAGCAGGAACATGTCTCTCCTCAGGATATTGTAAACATGTAAATTGTTGTTTAGTTTGTAACTCCCAAGTAATATATATATATATATATATCAGGAACATATCTACCCTCAAATGGTGGAATATTCAATTTCAGTTTAGGGAGATGGTCATGATCTCGTACCTGAGGGGGAGGCCTACCATTGCCATTATTTGCATGTGGACGACCTGGTGGTTGTGGTGCTGGTGGTTGCATGTAGTTCTGATTTTGATCAACCTCATCCTCGTAATATCCCGCATAAGCATCCTCCTACGCATCAGAAGCAGGAGCCACAGAAGTATCAACAGCAGCACCAACAGTTTGACCAGGTGCAAGAGGGACAGAGCTCGCTCGGAGGAGGGCTGTTTCGTGATGTGGAGGTAGTTGTCGTCGTCGTCGTCGTCGTTGTTGTTGTTGTTGTTGTTGTAGAGGTGCGTTAGGTGCAGCCGGTGGTGGTGGTGGAAGACGCGCGAGGAATTCATTAAACTTTTTATCGAGCTTTGTTTCGAACGTCTTCTCCATGCCATCTATCTTCTCCATGGCCTCTTCAAATTTGTTTAGCACATCTTGCACCTGTCCACTCATCACTTGCTGAAATTTATCATGCAACTCCTTATTCGTCATGTTCTCCCAGTCAGTCTCATCGGCTTGTGATCCTGCCATGGTTAGCAGCAATAGAAACACATAAGAATATGATCTTACAGACTACTAACAAGAGGTGGTGGTGGGTGTCACAAATCCGTCAAGCAAATCTCAAATTCTTACCAGTTCTTACCCAGCAGCAGGCGGTGATCGGCAATCGTCGTAGTCAAAACTCTCAAAGCTTGGATAGAGTGATTACCAGGGAGAGTCAAACGCATGACATAGATGTATGTGGAGCTGGGAAGGCTTATAATATGGTAACAAAAAGGGTCAGCAATAATCAATTCACAGATGCAAAGTTGAATAAACGCTCAACGACGGTACTGTGCTGGTCCTAGGCTAGACCGTGCTAGAGACGCGAGCCTAGAACACTAACAAAATCACGACGCTGCATGTAAACAAGGGAGGAGCACCCTCTGGTTTTTTCCTTTTTTCACTTTTTTCCCTTCTTTCCTCTTTTTTTTCCTCCGCAACAATTTTTTCGAAAAAGTCTACAAATGGTCTAAAAACTTCCTAGCCAGAATTTTCCAGACTTAGTTTTTTTTGAGTTTGGAACTGTTTTTCTACTGCGGGCAGCATGAAATTTCAGGAGGTCTACTCTGTCATGACTCGGAGTATGACGTGATCTGGAAATCCAAAATAGAGTAACAAAATACTGGACTCGGACTAGGACTGGTGGCGGAGATGAATCTGGTGGAACTCGGACTGGTGGCGGCGATGAATCTGGTGGAACTCGGATTGGCGGGATGGCAGTGGATAGGTGGTGGCGGATATGGACTCGGATTGGCGGTGAATATGTGGTGGTGGTATATGGCAGCGGCGATGAAGTTGGTGCAGTGGTGGTATACGGCAGCAGCGATGATGATGATGATGATGATGATGATGCGGTGGTGATATATATGGCAGCGGCGACGTGAAAACCTGTGAACAGAACTCCAAACTCTAAAGGACTAGATGCTAAGACTAGCAACTTGACACGACGATGGAACTGCAAATTCAACAAAGCAAATACAGAAAAGATTATGCAAAGGCTCAGATTGGTTCGGATAGGATGAACTAACCAAATTTTTTTGGCTTTTTCGTGGACTATAGGTATGAAGAACAGACTCGATCTAAACTACGAAAAACTGTAAAAGTCTCACCGAGCAACCTGGAAATCTGATACCACTTGATAGAGGCAAAGGTGTCCCGTCTTTCAATGAGATGGTGGCTATCATTTTGGAGGAAGTCGGCTTTGACGATCCGACTACGAACGTGCGAGGACGTCGCGCCTTAGCAATCACTAAACCAACTCCGAGAGGTTATTGACCACGTCGGAGCATGATCAACCTGACCACGAAGGTCTGTTTCCTGCAGGCAAACGAAGAACATGCAAGAAACTAAGATTGCAATCTGGATATTGCGAATATAAGAGGAAAGTTTTATTGATCAAAGGTTGGGTTCTGTGACACCTTTGTCTGGTCGATGAACACAAACGAAGTACGCGAAGTTGCAGCTATGGCGAACATTAATCTAAACAAAACTAAAAGTCTAAACGATGCCCTAAGGGCTATATATATGGAGGAGAGAGGGGGGAATTTCATGGCCCTTGGAGGAGGGGTCTGAACCCAACCCTAACTCTTGTTTACCCACACATACGGACTCTAAAAACAGCCTATAATCAAGTATTTTGAAATTACATGGGCCTAGCCCAAAAATAAGGTGACGCGGCACCTAGGATAGCCTCTGGATGAAATTTATGAAGTGGCATATTGTATATTTCATCCAAGGCTTCATGCACTCATTATGGTGGCTTCAAAGTCCTGGAATCGTCACTTGTAACTCCGTTCTTGTTCCCCTTGCACACGCCATCATCTCCATGCCTGAACTTGCTCCAAGGTTCATCTTTCTTGTCCAAGCTAGGCCCTTCATTTGTAAGCAAAACAAATGTATCCAATTTAGGCAGCATCATATTCTCATGAAGATTAGAATTGTTATCAAGAAACTGAAGTACCTGGTAATTTAATTGGCGTGCGCGAGCTCTAGTAATCGGTCCAGTATGTATAGCAGCAGGGGTTGTGGGTGTAACAATGGTATTGCTGTCCTCATCACCACATGGTTCCATCAAGATGACGATGACCACGACTTGGTCTTCGACACCTCACCTACAACACATGAGCGATTCTCCAAAGGTAACATAGGTGATGGTGCTTCTATTGTCCCACTTGTGGACTCTCTTGACATTGATTGCTCCCATGATGTTGATCACCCTATGGATTCATCACATACTATGTCTTGTTTTGATATGCCACCCATTTATGATGAATATGACGATGAGCATGTTGAATTGCCTACTTGTGATGCTATGCTCCATAGGATATCATGTGAAAATTCTATTGGTCACGTCATGTTTGACAATCCATTGAACTTGTCATATGCTATGAGTGAGATCTCTCATATTGCATCATTTCAATCTCAACATAGTAACTATGCATGCCCCATTAAAATAAGTCCCATTTGCACTTATGGCATAGATGACGAGATGATGGTCATTGGCTTTTGTTTTTTCATGTGATGATATTGCTATGCTACCTTTACATGATTTGCGCAATTCATCTACTATGCCATGCCATGGTCACATTGTTCCAAATATGCATTGTTTTGGATGTTGTCAACATTCTCCATGTGATGTTTCACTAATGCTCATGAGGAGACCCCCATAGTTTCCTCATACATATTAGGAGATTTTGACACATCCTATCCTTTAAAAGCTTCCCATAATTTCTTGCACCATATGCATTCCATGAATAACAATGCTCTACATATTTCTCGTGATGCATTACACAATTTGAGTCTCCATTATGCTATACATAACAACAAACCTCTCATGATGGATGACATGTTTCTATATCACGCATCTCATCTATTTGAGCATTGGCTATTTTGTGCTAACCAACACATGCACGTGCGCATCATGATGGATGATGTGTACATATACCACGCACACACAATTTTCCCATTGTCTTTGTTTTGTGTAGGTACTCACGTATACTCGTCAACCTCTCAATCCCAAGAGTTGATGAAATGAGCTATTGAGAGCAATGATGATTTGGGATCCCGTGGACTATTCGTACCACCGTTCGCTTTGCAAGGACTACGCACATTTCTTTTACTTGGCTCTGACACGGCTTTGGGCTATATATCACTTGTTACGTTATGCCCATTTTCTCGTGTTCACTTTGCATGCTATGCCTCTTTCTATGATTTTGCCATGCAATTTGTGACCCTTGTGTGCATTTACCCATGATTCAACATTATACTACTTCTATGTGTATTTCCATGCTTGGTGGAGATACTTATTGCTATTGCCATGTTTACCATGTGCCACATGCTATTGATGCTTCTTGTTTTGTGAGAGTCATGATGTTCCATTGCTATTTACATAGAACCTCTTGCCAATACAATCATGATATTTTGCTCATATCTTGCTTTCATGCTTGTGATATGTCATGTGCATTATTCATGACCACTATTTGCACACATGACATGATTGCCATGATTACCTATAGTATGTTGCATCTTTGCACTACTAGCTTGCACCACTTGATCACTATGATTGTTTGCTTTGCTGCATCACCCATGTTCCATTCTTACTCTCTTTCTTGGGTTGATGACATATATGTTCATGCCTCTCACTTGATTTGTCTTGATCATTGTCTCTTGTCTCCATTAGTGCCATCTCTCATATACCCCTGTATTGAGTGCCAACTTGCTATGCTTATTGATCATGGAGACTTGGACACATTACTTGTGATGAATGCTTGTTTGATTGAGCCTATTGTATTTGGTTGTTCTCGCATCAAATGCCTCCGTACTATGAAATGCTCCCTTGTCCTTTCTTATGATGAGCTTGATGCATACACTTGTTGGGTATCTTACCACACGAATAATAGGTTTTGCACTTCCGCTAACCTCATTTGTTTTTCCAAGTGTTTGTCATGTTCTTTCATTTTGAAGGATTCACAAGGTGGTACCATCACGAGAAAACTTGGTCATGTGAAGGCATACACGATGCGCGACACCAACATTTTCTACATTCTCATAAAGGTGAACTCCTTCCCTTTTAGCCATCCTCAAATACGCATACTGGATGGGTCACTCTTTCATTGTTGTCTCCTTCTTGTTGTCTACATGATACATCTCGCGAACGGAGGAGCGACATTGGAGATGGGCACTATGGACCTCCAACTTGAGGAGTGCTCGGACTTATTGGATGCACCTTCGAACCTCCACTCATGCCACGACATTGAGCACTGGTACACCAACACCTCCATATTTGTTTATTGTGCTCACACATGTCATGCTCGATGGACATATCATACACATGACAAATTTGCATATTATGCATGGATTGACTCACATTATGATTGCCTTGTTGCATCTTGTATTCCCATGTCATCCATGATATATGAGCTTATGCACTTCCTAAGCAAATTTGTTGTGATCTTTCTTGACGGCATATTCATACATCATGATCATATTGCACACCATCAATTGCATGATCACATAGTCACATTGAGCATCCATTGCCATATTCATGCTATTGATAAACCGTCTCACTATGACATCATTTCGCACCGTGGTTGCATTGATCATATTCAAAACACATTTGTGTGCACAATGAATGGTTTTGATCCCATGAACGCTTTGCATATCATTCTATATCATCTTGATAAGCTTCATGCGCTTTGTCACGAACAATCTTACCGCACAGACTCATTCTTACATGATGGACACTTTGTGTGCGCTAACCATTGTATTTCCGAGTCTCGTTTGTGTTTGCTCTTTTTGCATGTATACCACTCCGGCGACACCTTGGAGTACTTGGATTGCGCCATGTCTTCCTCTTCGTCCAACTACAAGTCCGTCCACGACAACCATTTCCATGGTGATGAGGTTTTCGATCTGAGGTTGGATCTTTCCCAAGTGAGGGGAGATGATGCAGAGCATCCTACGATCATCCCCATGTACACTACGACTACTCCCCAAGCCCCAAGTGGACATATGACGAGACCTCAAACATACGCCATTGGACACAAGGTCAACCCATTCCCAAATGCTTCCCCTTTCCACTCATGTGAGACATGGTTGCTACCTAATGCAAAGACACTACGTGTGCTCAGGAACCAAGGAGACAACCATGGAAATGCTCGAAGCATAGGACAAGTCCACATGGAAGTGGGTCAAGAAGTGCCTCAAGTGGAGTCGCCGCGGAGCAACAGCAGCCGGACATCCGGCAGGAGCCCGGACATCCGGCACCACCAACCAGAATAAGACCAGAGAGAGACGGACGCCAGGTGACTCTACAGCGGCCGGACATCCGGCTGACCCCCAGACATCCGGCGCCCCGCGATGGGCCGGACATCCTGAAGGAAATATGCCCTAGAGGCAATAATAAAGTTATTATTTATTTCCTTATATCATGATAAATGTTTATTATTCATGCTAGAATTGTATTAACCGGAAACTTAGTAGATGTGTGAATACATAGACAAACGAAGTGTCACTAGTTTGCCTCTACTTGACTAGCCCATTGAATCAATGATGGTTATGTCTCCTAACCATAGACATGAGTTGTAAATTGATTAACGGGATCACATCATTAGAGAATGATGTGATTGACTTGACCCATCCGTTAGGTTAGCATGATGATCATTTAGTTTGTTGCTTTTGCTTCATCCATAACTATATATGTTCCTATGACTATGAGATCATGCAACTCCCGAATACCGGATGAACACTTTGTGTGCTACCAAACGTCACAACGTAAGTGGGTGATTATAAAGGTGCTCTACAGGTGTCGCCGATGGTGTTTGTTGAGTTGGCATGGATTGAGATTAGGATTTATCACTCCGATTGTCGGAGAGGTATCTCTGGGACCTCTCGGTAATGCACATCACTATAAGCCTTTGCAAGCAATGTGACTAATGAGTTAGTTACGGGACGTTGCATTATGGAATGAGTAAAGAGACTTGCCGGTAACGAGATTGAACTAGGTATTGAGATACCGACGATCGAATCTAAGGCAAGTAACATACCGATGACAAAGGGAACAATGTATACCGTTATGCGGTTTGACCGATAAAGATCTTCGTAGAATATGTAGGAACCAATATGAGCATCCAGGTTCCTCTATTGGTTATTGGCCAGAGATGAGTCTCGGTCATGTCTACATAGTTCTCGAACCTGTAGGGTCCGCACGCTTAACGTTCGGTGACGATCGGTATTACGAGTTTATGTGTTTTTATGTACTGAAGGAAGTTCGGAGTCCCAGATTTGATCACGGACATGACGAGGAGTCTCGAAATGGTCGAGACATAAAGATCGATATATTGGAAGCCTATATTTGAACACCAGAATGGTTTTGAGTGGTTCGGGCATTTTTCCGGAGTACCGGGATGTTACCGGAACCCCCCGGGGAGATATGGGCCTTATTGGGCCTTAGTGGAATAAAGGAGAGGGAAGGTAAAATAGGGAGGTGCGCCCCCAAGCCCAATCCGAATTTGGAGGGGGCGGCCCCCCTTTTCTTCCTCCCTCTCTCCTCCTTCCTTCCTCTCCTACTCCTACTTAGAAGGGCTCCTACTTCTACTAGGAAAGGGGGAATCCTACTCCCGAAGGGAGTAGGACTCCCCTAGGGCGCGCCATAGAGAGGGCCCGCCCTCGCCCTCCTCCACTCCTTTATATACGGGGGAGGGGGCACCCCATGGACACACAAGTTAATCATTGATCTCTTAGCCATGTGTGATGCCCCCCTCCACCATAATCCACCTCGGTCATATCGTAGCGGTGCTTAGGCGAAGCCCTGTTCCGGTAGCATCATCATCACCATCATCGCGCTGTCATGCTAACGAAACTCTCCATCAGCCTCAACTAGATCAAGAGTGCGAGGGACATCACCGAGCTGAACGTGTGCAGATCGCGGAGGTGCTGTATCTTCGATTCTAGGATCGGTCGGATCGTGAAGACGTACGACTACATCAACCGCGTTGTCATAACGCTTCCTCTTACAGTCTACGAGGGTACGTGGACAATGCTATTCCCCTCTCGTTGCTATGCATCACCATGATCTTGCGTGTGCGTAGGAATTTTTTTGAAATTATTGCATTCCCCAACAGTGGTATCAGAGCCAGGTTTATGCACGAGTAGAACACAAAGGAGTTGTGGGCGTGGGTATATACATATTGCTTGCCGTCACTAGTTGATTCTTGATTCAGTGGCATTGTTGGATGAAGTGGCCCAGACCGACATTACGCGTACTATCGTGGGTTTGTCACGGCAGATGTCCTTGTGAAAGGACTTTGTTGTGGAGCCATCGCAACGGGTTAGCTTAAAGGGGTTAAACCGGACAAGGGGACACGGGGAGTTTTATACTAGTTCGTCCCCTTCAAGGAAGGTAAAAGCCTACGTCTAGTTGTGATTGGTATTGCTAGGGTTTTGAAGGCCAGGGAGCGAATCCGCTTTGTCTGGCTCTTGAGTTGTTGTCTCTCTCCTGAACCGCTGTCGGGTCGTCCCCTTATATACATGGGTGGCGCCCTCGGTTTACAGAGTCCCGCAACCGGCTCATAAATGTGTCTGGTTCGGTCTCCACTCTTTCTATCTTACAATACAAGTTACATAGTAATTCCGGTTCACGGCTACACACCTTAAACCGGTTTCTGGGCCCTGGGCCTTTCCTCTTATGTCTACATGGGCTTCAAGCATAATCCACCACGGATGAAGTTAACCCAGCCTTTCCTGGCCGGTTTATGCCCAATAGTAATATCCCCAACATTAGGCCCCAGATTGATTTGAACAGGTTTCGTGTCAATCTTCATTACTTAGAAAAAATTCTTCCTTTGCATTTTTCCCTTGATCTTGTAAACCACCGTGACGTCATGCTCCAGGTCCTTTAACAAACCGCCCTGACGTCATCTATTCGTCGAAGCTGAAGATTACCTTCATTAATGCATATCCAGTCATCGAGGCGACACCATTATTACATATCCATTTTTTGAGCTCCTCGATTCCTACACTTTCCGTTGTATCGCTTCGCCTTATAAATAGGGGCAGGGGACCCTTTTCTTTTTCTTTCCGCTACCCCTTCGTCCCTTCTTCTTCTTCGCAAGGTCTCCGCTCCTGAGCGCCGCCGCCATCGTTAAGCTTCACCTATGCCTCATCGTCGGCCACTGCATCACCCTGATCGAACCAGAAAACTGCGGCATCTCTCCGCCGTTCCTGTGACACTGGTAACCCTTCTTTACTTCCACCCTAGATCTTGTCTTTTAGGGTTTCACTGTTCATCGGAGTTCATCGAAAACCTCAGTGCTATTCTTCTCTTTTCTTCTCTGTAGCATCCAAGGCTAGGTTGGACCTGTTATTCTTGCGCGACCGTAGCCATAATCGTATTCTCCTCATTAAACTCCCCCTTTATATCAAGAACAACTTATCTGAATCTGTTGAACTGTTTAAATACCTGAAGCTTGAACCTGAATATATTCCAGTTTCTATCATACTTTAGATCTGAAATTTTCATATAACTCTGTGAAATCTGTTTCCCCTTACTTAGGTATTTTTAGATCTGTAATCCTCACACCAATATAGGTGGTTTAACTTTGCAATAATGATAATCCGGTACACACCATTAGTGCCCTTGTTTGAACCGCCAATGTACTTCCCCTTATAGCCTTTATTTAGTAAATTCTGGTATAGAATTGCCAACTCCGGTTTAGCAATATGCTTATATCCTTGATATGACCTTGTCCTTCACTATTATATCAGTCTCCAGTTTATGCAATTTTATGTACCGTATATGTTGATTTCATTACATCTTGCATGTCATCCTGAGTGATTTGTAAACTGGCCTTTCTTTTCCAGCTTTTTTTCTCAACAATGGCCAAGCAATTTACCGCTTGCAACTGGGCTCGTTCCCGGGTCACCGAGGAACAATTGAATGATATGGTTAGCATTGGTACTTTGCCGAAGAAAACCGAAATTAAATGGCGAGTTCCAGGAGCAGAAAATCCTCCGACCCCGAGGCAGGGTGAGGTGGTGGTCTTTGTCGACCACATAGGTCATGGCTTCAAACCGCCAGGGTCAAAGTTTTACCGAGGTGTGCTTGCCAGTTTGCAACTTCATCCTCATGACATTGGGCCCAACTCAGTATCCAATCTATGCAACTTCCAGGTCTTCTGTGAAGTGTACTTACAGGAAGAACCAACTGCGGAGCTGTTCCGGGACTTCTTTCATCTAAACCGGTGCACAAAATTTGTAAATGGCCCCAACACTGAACTGGGTGGTGTCTCAATTCAGAAGTGGAAGGAAGTTGAATTTCCTCATGCCAAACTGCATAGCCACCCTAAGGAATGGAACCAGACTTGGTTTTACTGCAGAGATACTTCTCCTGAAGAAGAGAATCCCCTCCCAGGCTTTCGTGATCACCGGCTTTCCAACACCCATCCAATGCCGCAACGCTTAAGTTTCGCAGAAAGGGCCAAATATGCCCCTCAACTCGCCAAGCTCTGGGCTTTTATGGCCAACGGTTTAACAGGCGTTGATTTCGTGCGCTGTTGGATATCTTGGAGCATCTTGCCGTTAAGCTGGCGCCCCGGTTTAATGTGTGAGTACACCGGTGATGTTGAAGACCCTCAACGCCATTGCAACATTCAGGTGACCGATGAAGAAGTCACCGAAGGTGTAAAGAAAATTTTGAAGAATCGTAATTAGTCTGTAGTCAAACCGGCTTGAACCCCTTATATACTAAGAACAAACCGCCTGCTGTAAGCACTATAATTCCTTTTCATCTTTGATATTTTTAATTTGCTCAACTTGTAATCCTTCGTCTGTGTGTGTATGTATAGGGTGATGATCCCTTCTGGAAACGGAAATCCGTAGAGAAAGCAGTAAAGCCAACCGGGGATAAAGCAGTCAAACCATCTCACCCCAAAACCAAAGCTGTCAAGCGGACGTCAAAATGGAAAACGGCTGACCGGATCAACATGGAACTTGATGATGATGCTGATGATCCGGAAGTTGAGGTAGAACTTGACTCACTTGGCTCCCTTTTCATGCACCTCATTAACAATGATCTTTATCAGGAGGACGTAGAAGGCAGCCAAGCTGATGACGTAGAGGTAATTACCCTTTCATCCGGTTCAGACTCTATGACAACACAAAAAACCCCGTCAAGCAGTCCGGAAAGTAAGCTTTTCTCATCCTCTTGCTTACTTGGACCCAACATTTATTTTGAAGACTCAGCAGCATGAAGCTCGCCGGACAACCCGGCACAGTGGCCAACAGGTCACTTCGGTCGGTTTACCTGACACCCCGGTTCGGAAGCGCCGGTCTGAGGTCTCTCCCACTTCTAACAATTCTTACCCCAAGGCAGGTTATTTCAGACAACCTCTTAATCCGTCCAATTCAAATTATCAGGTGACACCTCCCTCATCCTCTGGCGAGTCGACAGCAACTCAACTCCCTCCTCTGAAAACTGTGGCTGGGTAAGCTTTTAAAACCTTTCCTTTCAAGGTGTTGTAAACCTTGAATAAGATGCTAAACCTCTTTTAATTTTGTCTGCAGAGCCAAAGCCAGACCCAGCGAGAAAGCTCGGGTCAACAATCCGCCCGAAGACCCGGCCACTTTTGAAGAAGAACCAAGAGGTGAACCGGACCAAACTTGTGAACCGGAGGGCCCCCATCCTAAAGCCGCCTCTGACGACCCACCCCTTCAAGGTCCAAACACTGATGAACCAACGGACGTTGAGCCTACCGCGCCTGATACTGAACCGGCAGCGCCAAACCGGGCTAGTCCGGTGAGAGATGCCGAGACTCCATTATCACCAGCCAAAAACACTAAAGGCCAAGGAGACGACGTTATCATTACTGGAATGGGCCACAGCTCTCCTGGCCATCCCGTAGTCTTGGCTCAACATAGTGCCAAAGAAGAGCGGGCTGCTAGGGAAAAAGGCAAATGGAGTAGTGATCTATTAAGCTATGCCTATCTCAACGCTGAAGAGCTTCACTCCGGGTTTTAAACCGTTTGCACTCAAACCGTGACTATGAAGCCGGTTTGGTGAATTTGATGAAGGAACGATATGAGGTATTTTCATCTCCCTTTGCTTGTTGATTCAAAGTTGAAATACTAACCCAAGTAGCCCCCAAGGGCTGTTTTATGATGTTAATCATAAACCGGGTCTTTGTAGCACTTTAAGTCTCTCTTCATTGAACCTCAAAATTTCAGGTCTCTAATAAAAACCAAGATCCATCCTTTAGCAATTATAGAACTTTCCGCAGTGTAGCCCCCAAAGCCCGGTTTAACTTGGCAAGTTAATCCGGGTTTTAATCCATGCGTCCGTTTTGAACAGACGTACATTAGCCCCCAAGTGTCAAGGATAATGCTTGCATTGTTCTGGAGACTTATATAAAATGTAGTGATTTAGAGCAAATAGGCATTAGCCCCCAAGTACGAAGTGCATAACTTGTTATACACTTTGTACTTTAGAACATATATATATATATCCTGTTGTTTGACATATCTTCACTGTTGCAGGCTGAACTGAGTAGTAGAAATGCCCGAAATGCTGACTTGCAAGAGAATGTGAAGACACAACAGGTAGAAGCTGCGAAAGCCAAAGAGGAGTTGACCAAAGCCCTGGCCGCAATGGAAAAGCTGAAAGAATCTTTCAACAAAGATCGTGCTGATTGGGAAACCGAAAAATCCGGTTTAACAAAAAGAGCTGAAAACGCCGAGGCAGCCCTGGTACCAGTTGTAGATGAACTAGCTAGCTTGAAACGGCAAATCAACGCTATGACTTCTGCTATCTTTGGTAAGTATCTCCTTATGTGTTTTGTGCAATTCATGGAACCTTATCATTGATCAGAATGCTGACGTTAAACCGTGACACGCACTTGCATCGCTCATCTCGGCACCGATGTGCGAATGAAGCTTAAAGCGGCATATACTTTGATTGAACAGCTGTATTCTGGGTCGCAGCGGGCTATTTGCACAGCGGTGTATAATAAACTGGCGCCAACGCTGATAAAGGAAACTCTTGAGAAGCTGGCCATGTTACCAGCCCGGATTGCTGAATTGAAGAAAGCAGCCGCAAGAGCAGGCGCATTAACTGCACTAATCAGGGTGAAGGCATGGATCCCTGATCTTGAAGCGGAGGACATTATCAAAGGATACACAGGTGTAAAGGAGGACGGTTCAAACTTTGACAATGATGACCTCCGAAGGCTGACCAAAGAAATGCGGCTAGTAGCCAGCAAACAGGCAGATGACACAGACTTGTCTCATTTCCAACCGGCTTATGACGCTGAAGGGAAGAGACAGCCTGCCGAAATCCATGAAGTTGAAGAACTTGTACCTCCAATTCATAAGCATACCTACGCTCCTGATATTAACCCTTCCAGCCTTATCCATGAAGAGGCTGTGTTTCAAGCATTAACTGGAATCGATTGGTCGATGGTTGATTTCCAGTGTCTGGGGAGGGATGAAGAAGAAGTGGTCGCACCAACTGACCCTCAACCATCAAACCGTCCAGATGAAGCATCTTAAACCGGCCGCCGGTTTACCAGTTATTGTGTGCCAATGCTTAAAAACACCTATTCAATTGGAACCGTTTGAAAGCTTCATGTAATAGGATAGCAGAAAACTCCTTTTATCTGTCATGCCATCGAGCATGTTTTGTGACACTTTGCTGATGTGAAAACTTGCTCTACCTTTTGGGATTGATTTATCCTTAACCCAGGAATAGTTTCGTTCTTGAATACAAAAACTTGCCAAGTGTCCTAGTGGTTTACCACTAGACGGGTTATGATGCTCAACATATATACAATACTTAGATGAATGATCAAAGTTGTTGTATAAAAAGTAATATGTGCAACATACCTCGTTGGTTGACCAACTGTTTGGTAAAGGCGTTAACACCAATCCGGAGTATTAATAACTCCATCCTTATAGTGCCGGATTATGATAATAAACTGTACCGGGATATAATAATCACTGGGTTTTCTTTATAGCACTGGCGATTTAGTCAAACCAGACCGGGGCAACGAACACCGGTTTATAACTGATCATGTACTGACAACTTGTAGTTGAAAGGCAAGCCGGGTCAAGGACGCCGATTTATCAGAAGACATTTATGAACTTTTATAAAGTAAAAAACCTTAACAAATAAGAGTCAAAAAAGGAAATATGCAAGGTTTTCATGAGCTGTCAGGCTCCAAATCGAGGCTTTTCATGGGCTGCCTGGCCTCTGAGTTAAACCATTTAACAAAGCCTTTTAAGATGGGCCTCCAATTAACCAATCGTCGTTTTAACTTTGACAAGTTCAGGGTCTGTAAAAGATTGACTTGTCAAACGTTCGGCGGGTCATACCAGGATTACCTGGACAGGAGTGGCTTACTTGATGAAGGCAGGTTAACCCGGGGTTTTAGGTGAACACACTAGGCTTCCAAGCCATGGCTTGATAGCCAATTACAAGGGTCCTTTCAAACTCTTTGTTGCTTTGCAAAAAGAGCCCCCAAGTAACTTTGTGAGCTGTGCTCAGTGGGTGCCCATGTTTGCGTTTGTGCTTTGTGCAACACTCTCTTTGGCCCCACATAATTTCCTTTGTGGCTTAAACGCCTACCAAGAGGTGTAGCTATGGTGCGATAACAACCAAGCCCCCTAGTGATATCCCTTTGTGGTTTCAAACCAATCAAGAGGTGTAGCTATGGTTCAGATATGACCAAGCCCCCTAGTGATTTTCTTTATATCTGTGCGGCTGCAGAGACTGGATTAACAAAAAACTCCACTTTAGCAGTAGAAAACTCTTGTAAGCACACACATGATGCAAAAAGAACAGATACCCCGCTTTAATGGAGGCTCTGGTTTATTATATAATATATACATCGTCATAAATATGTACATATGAAGAGCCTATGGCTCAAGTATAGTAAGGCCGAAGAAGAGCTATGTTCCATGGCCGCTTGGTCTCCTCCTCCGATTTACGTGAGTCTTGGTGCTCTCGAACATCAATGAGGTAGTATGACCCGTTGTGCAGATTCTTGCTGACCACAAAAGGTCCTTCCCAAGGTGGGGATAATTTGTGCATATTAGCTTGATCCTGAATGAGCCGGAGCACCAAATCGCCCTCTTGAAAGGTTCTGGTCTTAACCCGGCGGCTATGATATCGTCGGAGATCCTATTGATAAATCGCCGAACGTGCTGCTGCAAGATCACATTCTTCATCTAACAGGTCCAGAGAATCCTGACGTGCTGTCTCATTATCCGCTTCAACATAAGCTGCCACCCGGGGCGAATCATGACGGATGTCACTAGGGAGAACCGCCTCCGCTCCATAAACCATGAAGAAAGGTGTGTAACCCATTGATCTGTTAGGTGTGGTGTTGATGCTCCATAACACAGAAGGTAATTCCTCCACCCAACCACCCGGTGTCCGCTTCAAAGGAACCATAAGCTGGGGTTTAATACCTCTCAAAATTTCTTGATTTGCCCTTTCCGCTTGACCATTAGATTGGGGGTGAGCCACTGATGCTATATCAAGCCGGATGTGCTCACGTTGACAAAATTCCTCCATCTCTCCCTTTGACAGATTAGTACCATTATCAGTTATAATGTTGTGTGGAAAACCAAACCAGAATATCACCTTTTTGATGAATTGAACCGCCATGGCCGCATCACACTTACTGACTGGTTCTGCTTCCACCCATTTGGTGAATTTATCAACTACCACTAATAAGTGGGTCTTTTTTTCCTTGGATCGCTTGAAGGGTCCAACCATATCAAGCCCCCAAGTCGCAAACGGCCAAGTTATTGGAATCATCCTCATCTCCTGAGCCGGAACGTGAGCACGGCATGCGAATTTTTGACAACCGTCACATCTCATGACTAAATCCTCCGCATCAGCATGTGCTGTTAACCAGTAAAAACCGTGGCAAAAAGCTTTAGCAACCAAAGACTTTAAACCGGCATGGTGACCGCAATCCCCTTCATGGATTTCTCGCAAAATCTCACAACCCTCTTGAGGAGAAACACAACGCTGAATTGCTCCTGAAACGCTGTAATGATGTAACTCCCCGTTGAGTATGGTCATGGACTTGGAACGCCGGATTATCTGTTGGGCCAACGTTTCATCGTCTGGTAACTCGCCCCGGTTCATGTAAACCAGATATGGGATTGTCCAATCCGGTATGACGTGCAAAGCTGCCACCAATTGAGCCTCCGGATCAGGAATAGCCAACTCTTCTTCTGTTGATACCTTGACTGACGGATTATGCAATACGTCAAGAAAGACATTTCGTGGAACCGGTTTACGCTGAGAACCAAGATGACTTAATGCATCTGCCGCTTTATTCTTTCGCTGGTCTACATGGTCCACCTGATAACCCTTGAAGTGACCAGCCACTATATCCACCTCTCGCTGATATGCAGCCATGAGCGGGTCTTTAGAATCCCAAGTGCCAGACACCTGTTGAGCCACCAGATCTGAATCGCCAAAGCACTTAACCCGGCTTAAGTTCATATCCTTAGCCATCCGAAGACCGTGGAGCAAAGCCTCATATTCAGCTGCATTGTTAGTACAAGGGAACATTAAACGGAGGACATAACAAAACTTGTCACCTCATGGGGAAGTTAGTATGACTCCAGGCCCCGAGCCCTCCAACTGCCTGGATCCATCAAAATGAATAGTCCAATGCGTATTATCTGGTTTCTCATCTGGTGCCTGTAACTCCGTCCAATCATTGATGAAGTCCATGAGTGCCTGGGATCTGACCGCTGTGCGGGGTATATATTTGAGCCCATGAGGTCCAAGCTCAATAGCCCACTTGGCAATCCGGCCAGTTGCTTCTCTGTTTTGAATGATATCTCCCAGAGGGGCTGAACTGACCACTGTGATGGGATGGCCCTGAAAATAGTGTTTAAGCTTCCGGCTTTCCATAAACACTCCATACACCAGCTTCTGCCAATGTGGATACCTCTGCTTTGACTCAATGAGTACCTCACTGATATAATAAACCGGCCGTTGAACTTGATACTCCTTGCCAACTTCCTTGCGCTACACCATGATAGCCACGCTAACATCTCAGGCATTAGCAGCCACATATAGCAATAACGGCTCCTTATCGATTGGTGCTGCTAGCACAAGCGGTTTAGCTAACTGCCTCTTCAGATCCTCAAACGCTTTATCAGCTGCCTCGCTCTAGACAAAATTATCTGTTTTCTTGAGCATCTGATATAAAGGGATGGCCTTTTCCCCGAGATGACTGAGAAAACGGCTCAAAGTTGTATCCGGCCGGCTAGACGTTGAACGTCATTGATACACGCCGGTTTAGACAAAGATGTGATTGCTGAAATTTTTTCCGGATTAGCCTCAATGCCTCTGTTTGACACCAGGAAACCCAAGAGCTTGCCTGTCGGGACACCAAAGACACACTTCTCTGGATTGAGCATCATCTTGTAAACCCGGAGGTTGTCAAAGGTTTCTCTCAAATCATCTATCAATGTTTCCTCCTTTCTGGACTTTATCACAATATCATCCACGTATGCATGAACATTGCGCCCAATCTGCTTATGAAGGCAATTCTGAACACAACGCTGATAAGTTGCCTGGGCACTCTTGAGTCCAAAGGGCATGGAGACATAGCAGAAGGCTCCAAAGGGAGTTATGAAAGTTGTCTTCTCCTGGTCCTTAACCGCCATTTTGATCTGATGATAACCAGAATAAGCATCCAGAAAACACAAACGGTCACAACCTGCCATAGCATCAATTATCTGATCAATACGAGGGAGGGCAAAGGGGTCTACAGGGCAAGCCTTGTTTAAGTCTGTGTAATCCACACACATACGCCAAGTGCCGTTTTTCTTAAGAACCAGCACTGGATTAGCCAACCACTTCGGATGAAAGACCTCCACGATAAACCCTGCGGCCAACAACCGAGCTACCTCTTCACCGATAGAATTACGCCTTACTTCATTGAAGCAGCGGAGAAACTGCCGGACCGGTTTAAACTTAGGATCAATGTTAAGTGTGTGCTCAGCGAGTTCCCTCGATACACCTAGCATGTCAGAAGGTTTCCATGCAAAGATGTCCCGGTTATCACGGATGAACTCGATGAGCGCGCTTTCCTATTTGGGATCCAGGTTAGCGCTGATGTTGAATTGCTTGGATGAGTCGCCAAGAACAAAATCAATCATCTTAGTGTCTGTAGCCGATTTGAACTTCAACGCCGGATCATGTTCCGTAGTCGGCTTTTTCAAAGAGGTCATATCTGCCGGATCAACTTGCTCCTTATAGAATTTCAACTCCTCCATGGCACAAACCGACTCAGCATAAGCCGCATCACCTTCCTCACACTCCAAAGCAATCTTTCTTCTTCCATGTACTGTGATAGTCCCCTTATGACCTGGCATTTTAACCTGTAGATAAACATAACATGGCCTCGCCATGAATTTAGCATAAGTCAGCCGCCCAAACAGGGCGTGATACGGACTTTTGATTTTCACCACCTCAAAAGTCAATGTTTCTGACCTTGAATCATAATCATCTCCAAAAGCCACTTCTAAGGCTATCTTGCCCACTGGATATGCGGACTTACCAGGCACCACACCATGAAAAACGGTATTTGATGGTTTAAGATTCTTATTTGTCAACCCCATTCGGCGGAATGTATCATAATATAGAATGTTGATACTACTTCCCCCATCCATGAGCACTTTAGTGAACTTATATCCCCCAACTTGAGGGGCCACTACTAGGGCCAAGTGACCCGGATTGTCAACCCGGGGTGGGTGATCCTCTCTACTCCACAAAATGGGTTGCTCAGACCAGCGTAGATACTGAGGCACTGCCGGTTCAACAGAGTTTACTGCCCTCTTGTGAAGCTTCTGGTCATGCTTACACAAGCTAGTAATGAAGACATGATATTGCCCACTATTTAACTGCTTAGGATTGCTCTGATAACCTGACTGCTGCTGCTGGTGGTTCCCTAGATGGTTGTAGCCTCCCTGGTTGCCTTGGTGCCCTTGATTGATGTGTCCTGTTTGATTACCCTGAAATCCTGAACCGGAACTGCTACCTCCGTAACCCGGCCCGTGGAAACCACCTCCTGAACCGCCGGGCGGGCCGTTGTCATACTGGAACATATTGGAGTTCTTAAAATCCCGCATGATATAATAGTCAGTCCAAAGATGCGACGCTGGTTTCTCCTTTGATCCATGCTTTGGACAGGGATGATTTAATAGGCGCTCCAAATTGGGGCCTAAACCTCTGCCCCTCTGGGGCTGCTTGCCCTTGCGGCGCTGGCCATTCTCCTGAGCATTGGTGTTAGCGACAAATTCCAAGCTGCTGTCGGCCTTGCGCTTACCACTGTTCCCGTGGCCTGCCGGATTATGCTGCTGACCCTTGGCGTTGCTGTTCTTCTTCCCTTTCCCCGGTTTGTCCTCCTCTGAGTCCGGGTCCTTGGTATTATCTGAATCGGCGTACTTAACCAAAGCAGCCATGAGCGTTGACATATCATTGTAGTGATGTTTGAGCCTTCCTAACTTCTGTTTGAGCGGCAGAAAACGGCAATTGCCCTCCAACGTTAGTACTGCAGTATCTACATTGATACGATCTGATGAATGTAAAATCGCTGAGACCCGCTTGACCCAATGGGTCGTGGACTCCCCCTCCTCTTGGACACAAGCAGCCAGATCCACGATTGACATGGGCTGCTTACAAGTATCTTTGAAGTTCTGGATAAACCGGTGCTTCAATTCGGCCCATGATCCGACGGAGTTAGTTGGTAAGCTCTTCAACCAAGTACGAGTTGTTCTTTCCAACATCATGGTGAAGTATTTAGCACACACTGCCTCATCCACATCTAACATCTCCATTGCCATCTCATAGCTTTCAACCCATGCCTCTAGTTGTAAATCGGTGGTGTAATTTGGTACCTTACGAGGTCCCTTGAAGTCCTTGGGCATTCTCACATTACGCAAAGCGGGGGTGAGACACGACACCCCTAAGGAACTGAATACTACACCTGGTTGTACTGAAGCGGTAGGGTAAACCGAAGTATGTTGACGCGCTCCGTGTCGAGCTGCTAACTCGGCCTCCCGACGCGCGCGGCCGTGATCCACAACATCATGTGCATTAGCACCTCCCCCTGTCGGGTTGTGTCCTCGTGGCGAATTACGGCGGCATACACTGCTTGTCACAGCCGGTTCATCTTCAACATGTCTGCTATAGCTCCGGCTCGGACGGGGAGTGGAATGAATCCTCTCACGACTGTATGAATATGCCTGCTGCTGATTTAGCGTCATTTGAAGGAGATCTCTAGCCCTACGTGCCTCAATCGCAACTGGTGATTCGCCATCGGTTGGGAGGGCTGCCAGGCATGAAGCAGCGGCCATGATATTGTCCAACGGGTTGGAATAATGCCCGGGAGGTGTTGGTACATACCGCGGCACAACGTTGTTCTGACGAGGCGGGTCCATCGTGCGCGGTTGAACCGGCGCTCCTGTTCCTGGTGCCTCCGCCCGGTTTAGTATTGGTTGGTTACTAGCTCCTGCTCCTGGTGTATTGAAGAGATTTCGTGGCTCATAACCCGACGGGAGATGCGATCGGTACCTTCTTCTCATGACTTCTTCAGAAGCGTTATGATCCAGTCTAATCCGGTAGGCCTGAGCTTCCAACTCGGCCCGTTCTGTAGCCATCCTAGCGTTCTCTGCCGCTAGGTCTGCTTTAGCCTGAGCTATTTGATCCTTCACCTTCGCAATCTCCGTGTTGTGCTGATCCCGGGCTGCTGCATCCACCTCTGCGGCCATCAATGTTGCCAAAGCGTCGAACAGGTCAGACAGGACTTGAGTCGGAGGCGACGCAGAGCTTCCTGCCCCCGCCGGCGTGGCCGTTGTTGAACCAGAGTGTATTGCTACAGCAGTTGATGAGTGAGGCGCCGACTGTGTACCGGCCATGAAGATAGCGGCCCGGTTTGGTAAATCAGGGGGTCCGGAATATTGTTGCCCTCGGATCCTCCACCAATCCGGCCATCCTGCAACTGATAGAGCGATTCGGTCTCTCCGGAAGACTCATCGTCGAAACAGACAACGGTTTCTCCATCGGACGCCGGTCCGTCCTCGTATTCTGCTCCATGGATGACACCTACGAAAACATGCTTCATCACGGGCTGAACCGGCGAAGAACTTGCACGCCGAGCCATTTCGATGATGTCGGTGCAGGTGTCCGGCTCAGGGGCCGGTTCGCCAATCTTGCCGATGAAGACGTGAATCCAACCAAAGGGGACCCGGTATCCATATTTGATTGAATCGGCCTCGGGAACCCATCCTGCATTGTCGATGTAGAGCTTGCCGCGGCGACTCTTCGTCATCTGGCCCATAGCGTATCCCTTGAGTCCATCAAAGCTGCCCTTCAAGAACTCGAAACCATCGTGCGATAGCCCCAGGTTGGGCGCCAACTGTCGTGGGATTGTCATGGCAGATGTCCTTGTGAATGGACTTAGTGTGGAGCCATTGCAACGGGTTAGCTTAAAGGGGTTAAACCGGACAAGGGGACACAGGGAGTTTTATACTAGTTCGGCCCCTTCAAGGAAGGTAAAAGCCTACATCTAGTTGTGATTGGTATTGCTAGGGTTTCGAAGGCTAGGGAGCAAATCCGCTTTGTCTGGCTCTCGAGTTGTTGTCTCTCTCCTGAACCGATGCCGGGTCGTCCCCTTATATACATGGGTGGCGCCCGTCGGTTTACAGAGTCCCGCAACCGGCTCATAAACGTGTCCGGTTCGGTCTCCACTCTTTCTATCCTACAATGCAAGTTACATACTAATTCCGGTTCACGGCTACAGGCCTTAAACCGGTTTCTGGGCCCTGGGCCTTTCCTCTTATGTCTACATGGGCTTCAAGCATAATCCACTACGGATGAAGTTAACCCGGCCTTTCCTGGCCGGTTTACGCCCAATAGTAATATCCCCAACATGTACGCTTACGCGAGACTGGTTCTACCGACGTGCTTCGCACACAGGTGGCTAGTGGGTGTCTGTTTCTCCATCTTTAGTTGAATCGGATTCAATGAACAGGGTTCTTTCTAAAGATCAAAAAGCAATCACTATACCGCGTTGTGGTTTTTGATGCGTAGGTAAGAACAGTTCTTGCTCAGACCATAGCAGCCATGTAAAACTTGCAACAACAAAGTAGAGGATGTCTAACTTGTTTTTGCAGGGCATGTTGTGATGTGATATGGTCAAGACGTGATGTGATATAAATTGTTGTATGAGATGATCATGTTTTGTTGAAGCTATCGGCAACTGGCGGAATCCTTGTGGTTGTCTCCTTATTGCATAAGATGCAAGTGCCATGTAATTGCTTTACTTTATCACTATGCGATAGCAATAGTTGGCGAGATGACCATGTGACGATACATTGATAGAGATCAAGATGATGGAGATCATGGTGTCATGCCGGTGATGATAGAGATCATGACGGTACTTTGGAGATGGAGATCCAAGGCGCAAGATGATCATGGCCATATCATGTCACATATTCTGATTGCATGTGATGTTTATCCTTTATGCATCTTATTTTGCTTAGTTCGGCGGTAGCATTATAAGATGATCTCTCACTAAATTTCAAGGTATAAGTGTTCTCCTTGAGTATGCACCATTGCGACAGTTCGTCGTGCCGAGACACCACGTGATGATCGGGTGTGATAAGCTCTACGTTCACATACAATGGGTGCAAGCCAGTTTTGCACACGCGGAATACTCGGGTTAAACTTGATGAGCCTAGCATATGCAGATATGGCCTCGGAACACTGGAGACCGAAAGGTCGAGCGTGAATCATATAGTAGATATGATCAACATAGTGATGTTCACCTTTGAAAACTACTCCATCTCATGTGATGATCATACATGGTTTATTTGATTTGGATCATGTGATCATTTAGATGACTAGATGGATGTCTATCTAAGTGGGTGTTCTTAAGTAATATGATTAATTGAACTTTAATTTATCATGAACTTAGTCCTGATAGTATTTGCATAACTATGTTGTAGATCAATAGCTCGCGATGTAGCTCCCCGTTTATTTTGATATGTTCCTAGAGAAAAACTAAGTTGAAAGATGTTAGTAGCAGTGATGCGGAATGGATCCGTGATCTGAGGATTATCCTCATTGTTGCACAGAAGAATTATGTCCTTGAGGCACCGCTAGGTGATAAACCGATTGCAGGAGCAGATGCAGACGTTATGAACATTTGGCGAGCTCGATATGATGACTACTTGATAGTTTAGTGCACCATGCTTTACGGCTTAGAATCGGGGCTTCAAAGACGTTTTGAATGCCACGGAGCATATGAGATGTTCCAAGAGTTGAAATTAGTATTTCAGACTCATGCCCATGTCGAAAGGTATGAGACCTTTGACAAGCACTTTGCCTACAAGATGGAGGAGAATAGCTCAGCTAGTGAGCATGTGCTCAGAATGTCTGAGTACTACAATCACTTGAATCAAGTGGGAGTTAATCTTCCAGATAAGATAGTGATTGACAGAGTTCTCTAGTCAATATCACCAAGTTACTGGAACTTTGTGATGAACTATAATATGCAAGGGATAACGGAAACGATTCCCAAGCTCTTCGTGATGCTGAAATCAATGAAGGTAGAAATCAAGAAAAGCATCAAGTGTTGATGGTTGACAAGACCACTAGTTTCAAGAAAAGGGCAAAGGGAAGAAGAGGAACTTCAAGAAGAACGGCAAGCAAGTTGCTGCTCAAGTGAAGAAGCCCAAGTCTAGACCTAAGCCTGAGACTAAGTGCTTCTACTACAAAGGGACTGGTCACTGGAAGCAGAACTGCCCCAAGTATTTGGAGGATAAGAAGGATGGCAATGTGAACAAAGGTATATTTGATATACATGTTATTGATGTGTACTTTACTAGTGTTTATAGCAACCCATCAGTATTTGATACTAGTTCAGTTGCTGAGATTAGTAACTCGAAACGGGAGTTGCAGAATGAACAGAGACTAGTTAAGGGTGAAGTGACGATGTGTGTTGGAAGTGGTTCCAAGATTGATATGATCATCATCGCACACTCCCTATACTTTCGGGATTAGTGTTGAACCTAAATAAATGTTATTTGGTGTTTGCGTTAAGCATGAATATGATTTGATCATGTTTATTGCAATACGGTTATTCATTTAAAGTCAGAGAATAATTGTTGTTCTGTTTACATGAATAAAACCTTCAATGGTCATACACCCAAGGTGAATGGTTTATTGAATCTCGATCATAGTGATACACATATTCATAATATTGAAGCCAAAAGATGCAAAGTTAATAATGATAGTGCAACTTATTTGTGGCACTGTCATTTAGGTCATATTGGTGTAAAGCGCATGAAGAAAATCCATGCTGATGGGCTTTTGGAATCACTTGATTATGAATCAGTTGATGCTTGCGAACCATGCCTCATGGGCAAGATGACTAAGACTCCGTTCTCCGGAACAATGGAGCGAGCAACAGACTTGTTGGAAATAATACATACTGATCTATGCAGTCCGATGAGTGTTGAGGGTCGTGGCAGATATCGTTATTTTCTAACCTTCATAGATGATTTGAGTAAGATATAGGTATATCTTCTTGATGAAACATAAATCTGAAACATTTGAAAAGTTCAAATAATTTCAGAGTGAAGTGGAGAATCATCGTAACAAGAAAATCAAGTTTCTATGATCTGATCGTGGAGGCGAATATTTGAGTTATGAGTTTGGACTTCATTTGAAACAATGCAGAATAGTTTCGCAACTCACGCCACCTGGAACACCACAGCGTAATGGTCTGTCCAAACGTCGTAATCGTACTTTAGTGGATATGGTGCGATCTATGATGTCTCTCACTGATTTACCGCTATCGTTTTGGGGTTATGCATTAGAGACAACTATATTCACGTTAATAAGAGCAGCATCTAAATCTGTTGAGACGCCACCATATGAACTGTGGTTTGGCAAGAAACCAAAGTTGTCGTTTCTTAAAGTTTGGGGTTGCGATGCTTATGTGAAAAAGTTTCATCCTAATAAGCTCAAACCCAAATCGAAGAAATGTGTCTTCATAGGATACTCAAAGGAGACAGTTGGGTACACCTTCTATCATAGATCCGAAGGCAAGACATTCGTTGCTAAGAATGGATCCTTTCTAGAGAAGGAGTTTCTCTCGAAAGAAGTGAGTGGGAGGAAAGTAGAACTTGACGAGGTAATTGAACCTTCTCCCGAATTGGAAAGTAGTTCATCACAGAAATCAGTTCCAGTGATTCCTACACCAATTAGTGAGGAAGCTAATGATGATGATCATGAAACTTCAGATCAAGTTACTACCAAACCTTGTAGGTCAACCAGAGTACGGTCCGCACCAAAGTGGTACGGTAGTCCTGTTCTGGAAGTCATGTTACTTGACCATGATGAACCTATGAACTATGAGGAAGCGATGATGAGACTAGATTCCGCAAAATGGCTTGAGGCCATGAAATCTGAGATGGGATCCATGTATGAGAACAAAGTGTGGACTTTGGTTGACTTGCCTGATGATCGGCAGGCCATAGAGAATCAATGGATCTTCAAGAAGAAGACTGACACTGACGGTAATTTTATTGTCTACAAAGCTCGACTTTTTACAAAAGGTTTTTGACAAGTTCAAGGAGTTGACTACGATGAGACCTTCTGATGCGGAGCATCCTACGATCATCCCCATGTACACTCAAGCATACACCATTGGACACAAGGTGAACCCATTCCTAAATGCTTCCCCTTCCCACTCGTGCGAGACATGGTTGCTACCTAATGTAAAGACACTACGTGTGCTCAGGAACCAAGGAGATGACCATGGAGATGCTCGAAGCATAGGACAAGTCCACACGGAAGCGGATCGAGAAGTGGCTCAAGTGGAGTCATTGCGGAGCTACAGCGGTCGGACATCCCGCAAGAGCCCGGACATCCGGCGCCAACAACCAGAAGAAGACCAGAGAGAGAGAGACGCCAGGCGACTCTACAGCGGCCGGACATCCGGCCGACCCCAGACATCCGGCGTCCCGCAACGGGCCGGACATCCAGCGCCTGCCCGGAAATCCGGCGCCCCCTTTCCAGAGAGCACCGAGGCCGACCTCGCCAGCCCGGACATCCGGCCACCCGCGAACGGCCGGACATCCGGCCCCCAGCCCGGACATCCGGCGCCTGTCTGCGCACAATGAACGGGCCAAGGGCCCATGTATCCCTCTTTCCCACTTACCCCTTCATGGCTTAGACTATATATACTCCCCCACCTCCTCCTAGTTAGGGTTAGTGTTGTGATAGCTCATGTTAGAGATAGAGCTTCGCTCGTCCATATCGGATCTACTCCACGAGAGAGACCGCGGCCCCTCTACGGAGAAGATCCACCTTGGATTCAAGACCTCCTCACGGAGAAGAACCGGTTACCCTATGTATCGTCCTTTGTTGGATTCGGATCTTGTATCTCTTTGTGTTTCGAGGATCTAGCACATGTGTGATCATACTTGTTGGTTTGAGTGTTCCTCTTTGTGCCCCTTTCTGATTTCCCCTCTTGTTTTCCCCTCGTGTTCTTCATGTTCATCACGGGATCCGCTCCTTTCGTGAAAGATCGGCCATATAGGGTTCCACCCTACATCATCTTGGTATCATGAGCCACGTTGATCACGATTTCGGAGCCTCCCCGTTGTGTTTTCTAGCCTAATTTTGTTGATTTCGTCCTAAATTCAAAAATCCCCACCAAAAATAGCCCCAATTTTTTTTGTGATTTGTTGGTTTGATGAGGTTTTGTTGGATTAGATCCATGGATTTGCTTGGTTTCAAGTGGATCTAGCATATCCCCACTTCCATCCACGAAATCTCTCCAATTTTTCCATTGGAATCATCCATTTCCGCCCCAAACGAGATCTGGATTCATCGGGCCGGACATCCGGGCCATCGGGCCGGACATCCGGCTCCTGGAGCGCCAAATCTGCATGGTTCTAGACATCAGGTCCCGGATTTCCGGCCCCGAGCCCGGATGTCCGGCCCATGTACATTTCAGCTTTCCCGTTTCACTGTTTTGTCCATAACTAATTCATCCAAAGTCCGATTTTCACGTTATTTAGCTCGTTAAAAAGCTCTTGACATCCCCCTTACCACAAAAATACCACCATCACAATTTGACTCCATCAAATTTTTGGAACTTTGGCATCTTTGCCTAGGGCTTCCACCACAACCTCCGCATAACCACCACCGACTTCCGCAACCTAACCCAATTTGTTCCCCATAGCATTAGTGGTTGCTTGAGTAGTGATTCGAGTCTCCTAAGGTGTTTAGGCTACTTAGGGACGATTGCTTCTTCATCAACCACCACCACCACCACCATAACTCCCACATAGGCTTGACCATCATACACTTCCGCCACCCCAACTTAACCCAATTTTGTTTGTGTTGTGAGTTGTGTCTCCTAAGGTGTTTAGGCTACTTAGGGACCATACTTCCAACTCTGACACCGTGTACAGTCCACCACCTTACCCTCCATTTCCGCATTGTGTACTTCGCAACACATCATTGACATTCCGCAATTCCATTAAGCTTCCACAAAACTACCACCGCATTCCCGCTACCACCATTTGACATTTGAGATTTTGAGTTCGTGGTTTTTCCGTTTCCTAAGGTGTTTCGGCTACTTAGGGACGAGTCTCCATCATCTTGGTATCTCCATCAAGATCACCGCCACTCAGCATCGACACGGACGGTAACCTCCATATCATCTTGGAATCGTGGTATCCCTCCATTGTATATTCCCTTGTCATTGCATTGTTAACCCCTAGCCTATTTGGCGTTACTTGCCTATCGAGACTAGCCATTTGAGTATTGCCGGCAATGTTACTTGTGCACATTAGTGATCTACACCATACATTGCATACATACCATATCATATCGGTATCATATCATCCCTTGTGCCTCAAGTTTGTTCCCCCATATACACAATAGCTATCTTGGTTTGTGCATTTTGCAAAGTGGCCATACAAAAAAAGAATAAGCTTTTAAGCAAAGAAAAAGAGAAAGAGCAAATAAGCTTGTAAGCAAGTGCCATAGCATCATACCACATTGTCATATCCGATCATCTTGGATCATACCACCGGAACATCATATACATAGTATACTTGGGATAGAAGTTCATACATTTTGCATCTTATAGGTTGTGCACAAGTGTCGTATCCGCCTATTGAGCAATCGTGCTAGCGTCTCTCTTCAGTTGTGCAACACAAGCGTTTTCCGTGGATTCCACATTTTGTGCTCATCCTTGGTTGCACGACCCCATTTATCTATCCGTGTGTGCGTTTCCGTGTGCCACCCATATTGCTATTGGTCTACTTGTTACACTTGCGAATTTGTGAATCTCTTTCAACATTATTGACTCTTTCTAACATTTTACATCAAATTTTTGTGCCACTATCCTCACCGAGCTCCACCATAAGCCTTATTTGTGTAGGTGTGAGAAACCGACAAGAATTGGTACCAATTGTGCTATTTCCTTGTCCACATTGGAGTGATCATTGATCCACTTTCAACTTCGGTCAAGGTACATTTGGTATTAGTTCTTCTCTTTCTACCACTCACAATTTTCTCTTGGAGTGATGGATAGGCAAGGCATTTCATCTCCGGTCTACCACAACAACGACGGCGTGAACAACTACATCACCAAAGCGTCAATCTTCGATCTACAACGACAAATGCAAGGCGCACAATCAAGATTGCGACAGCGCATCGAGAACCTCTCCATTGACATTCGCCACGCCAAAGCGAGGAAAAGGGACTACATAGACAACAAGCTTTCCGCACAAAAGAAGGAGCAAGATGCAAGGATGGAGGAGATTTGGGCCTTGATCAAGTCTACTTCCCCTTTGTCATCTTCAAGGCGGCGACGAGCACATCGATCCTCTTCGGAGCGCCCAAGCGATACAAGCGCAAGTCGTCCATGTCCACATCTCCATGGCGACCACCATCACGTTCGTGATCCACCTCGTCATGAAGGGAAAGTCACCTCCAAGCAACATGTGCACGACGACGATGAGCGACATCTACTATGAGCTCAAGTGCGACAACACCAACATCATCATGACGATGCTCACCAAGCGCAAATGCACAAGTCCCAACAAGCCCTACTTCACGCCAAGTCCAAACTTCATGAGCACAAGAGAAGACCGCGAGACGAGCACCACCAAGACGGAGCTACGGTTACAACAACCACTTTGGCATCTTCGCCAAGTACTATCAAGGCATCTTCGCCTTTGGACGTACGGCATCTTCGCCTACTTCCCGTGAGTTCGCCTACATCGACATCATCAATTACAAGGCAACCACCTACAAGCGAGGGCGACACTTCCATCTTCGGAAGCCTCCCAAGGAAGATGGCCGAGCATGGGACATTCCCTTAGGTCATGGAGATGAGCTACAAGGTGCCACATCATATGGGCCCCCTACGACAAGACGGCGACAAGAAGGTCGAGCAAGGGCCATCCACTTCGACCACGGCGACAAGCATGAACCTCTTCAACTACATGAAGACGGCGCCCCAAAAGGACTCGTTCTCCGAGTCAAGCTACGAGACTGCAAATGAGACCTTATCTTTGGTCTTGGAGGAGAGTGATGAGGTGCCATCTTCGGCCTTCATCCACGGCTAGGACTATGACGTGATTGAGCATGGAGACATTTGCACCAACATCTCTCCGACACCCACATATAAAGAGATGCCCCAATTCCCATGTGAGGAGAGCCACCCCACCATGAGTGACATGAGTGACTCCACCATATGTGACATTGAGAGCATTTCCTATGAGAGGATGAGTGTGACCACCACTAGCCCCACACTTGAGAGCATGCCACACATCCTATGTGAGGTTGAGAGCCATTTGAGTGACTCCACCAACCATATGAGTGAGAGCATCCAAGAGGGAGTGAGTGAGCCACCACACTTAGTGACTGAGGTAGTTGACACGGCATGTGAGGCCACTATGATTTCTAACGACCTAACCTCTACTCTGATTGTGTTTTCTTCTTTGGTGCTAGGTCTCCTACATGACGACACGCCTATCCTCGACGAGTCCACACCTCCAATGGAGACAACGACGGCCATGGTGGAAGAAGATGCACCCCCACATGGTTCCATCAATATGAAGATGACCATGACATGGTCTTCGACACCTCACCTACAATACATGAGATATGCTCCAAAGGTAACATAGGTGATGGTGCTTCTCTTGTCCCACTAGTGGACAATCTCACTAATGATTGCTTGCATGATGTTGATCCACCTATTCCAATGCTTCATGCTAGTGCGACTTCTTCATGTCATGACTTACCTATTTATGATGAATATGATGATGAGCATGTTGAGCTGCCTAGTTGTGATGCTATGCTACATAGGATATCATGTGAAAATTCTATTGGTCACATCATGTTTGACAATACATTGAACTTGTCATATGCTATGAGTGAGATCTCCCATATCGCATCATTTCAATCTCAACATAGTAACTATGCATGCCCCATTAAAATAAATACCATTTGCACTTATGGCATAGATGACGAGATGATGGTCATTGGCTTTTGTTTTTCATGCGATGATATTGCTATGCTTCCTTTACATGATTTGCGCAATTCATCTACTATGCCATGCCATGATCACATTGTTCCAAATATGCATTGTTTTGGATGTTGTCAATATTCTCCATGTGATGTTTCCATTAATGCTCATGAGGAGACCCCCATAGTTTCCTCATACATATTAGGAGATTTTGATGCATTCCATACTTTGCATGATTCCCATAATTGGTTGCAGCATATGCATTCCATGAATAACAATGTTCTACATATTTCTCATGATGCATTGCACAATTTGAGTCTCCATTATGCTATACATAATAACAAACCTCTCATTATGGATGACATGTTTCTATATCACGCATCTCATCTATTTGAGCATTGGATATTTTTTGCTAATCAACACACGCACGTGCGCATCATGATGGATGATGTGTACATATACCATGCACACACAATTTTCTCTTTGTCTTTGTTTTGTGTAGGTACTCATGTATACTCGTCAACCTCTCAATCCCAAGAGTTGACGAAACGAGCTCTTGAGATCAAAGATGACTTGGGATCCTGTGGATTGTCCTTCCCACCATTCCCTTCACGGAACGACTTCGCGCATTCCTTTTACTTGGCTCTCGCACGGCTTTGGGCTATATATTACTTGTTACGTTATGCCCATTTTCTCGTGTTCACTTTGCATGTTATGCCTCTTTCTATGATTTTGCCATGCAATTGTGACCCTTGCTTACCCATGATTCACCGTTATGCTACTTCTATGTGTATTTGCATGCTTGGTGGAGATCCTTGTTGCTATTGCCATGTTTATCATGTGCCTCATGCTATTGATGCTTGTTGTGTTGGGAGAGCCACGATGTTCCATTGCTATTTCCATATGACCTCTTTCCAATACAATGATGATACCTTCCTCATATCTTGCTTTCATGCTTATTCTATGTCATGTGAATTATTCATGCCCACTATTTGCACACATGACATGCTTGACATGATCCCTTCTAGTATGTTGCATCTTCGCACTAGTAGCTTGCTTGCCTTGATTCACATGATTGCTTGCTTTGTGGCATCACCCATGTTCAACTCTTACTCGCTTTCTTGGGTTGATGACATATATGTTCGTGCCACTCACATGATACATCTTGTTCATTGTCACTTGCCTCCAATTGTTGCATCTATGCTCATTGACCATGGAGACTTGGACATATTACTTGTGATGCATGCTTGTTTGATTGAGCATCTTGTATTTGGTTGTTCTCGCATCATATGCCTCCATACTATGAAATGATCCCTTATCCTTTCTTATGATGAGCATGATGCATACACTTGTTGGGTATCTTACCACACAAATGATAGGTTTTGCACTTCCGCTAACCTAATTTGTTTTTCTGAGTGTTTGTGTAGCGACCAGACCTCAAACACTCTGATCTCTGTGCTCCGGTGTCATCCCTGGATCAGTAATGCTGACACCACACAGTACTCGGAGGATTTATAGCATAGTAGCAATCACACACTTATTACATCGAGTGTCTCAAAAGAGAACTTATTACAATAAATATGGCTTAAGGCCATCTAGTAACGATAACAGCGGAAGGCTTGAAGATAAGTGAGTCCATCAACTCCAACGGCATCACTGAGTATAGAACCACGACCTAAAACTCCTTAATCGTCATCTGAAAAGTCTGCAACATTAACGTTGCCAGCCCGGAAACGGGTCAGCACATGGAATATGCTGGCAAGGTAACACATAGAGAATAATGGAATGCAACAACTATACTATATGCATATTTGGCTGGTGGAAAGCTCTATGGTTACAGTTTTTGCGTAAAGCCAATTTTTCCCTACTTCAAAGGAATAAAATTAATTACTATCATGGTGGTTGTTAAACATTGAGAATGGTTGACAGCATCCTCAATCCCAATTAAGTAACATCATTAAAACCCATCAAAATTAATTTAGAGTAACATGTTGAGATTCACATGATAATCCAGGTACTAGATACTCAAGATGTCCATAACCGGGGACACGGCTAACCATGATTAGTTTATTACACTCTGCAGAGGTTTGCGCACTTTTCCCCACAAGACTCGATCGCCTCCGTTTGGTTTCTCGCACTACAGGGTGTTTGAGAAGACGGATGACCGAGACACAGTCTTTCAGAAGCGCTAGCACCTTACATGTGGGTAGACCGGTACACCTACTTTCCCCTACATCTGCTAGTCTACCCGTAAGAGTTCGCACAACTTAGTCAACTATGCTAGAGCCCATAATGGCTTGTGGCTGCACACGGAAGTTTCTAGTATGAATAATCTCATGATCCCTTTGAGCCTGGGTGGCGGTCCAAAGAAAAACAGGCAAGTCCTGGTTACCCCAGGTGCCTCAATCCACCCAGATGTGTGTTAAGTTGCCACCTTAGATAAACCCTTAATTATCAATCTCACATCTGTCATGGATATCACTCACCCAATCCACGTCTACTAGCATAGCATGGCATAATAAGCAAACGTAGAAGTAACTCCCAAAGGTTTGATAATAAACAGGTAATAGGTACTACCTCATCTACTTCCCATCCCACAATTTAATTAGATCCTAATCATGCAATGTGTGAGGATCGATCTAATGCAATAAAACTGGGTTGTAGAAAAGGTATGATCAAAGTGTTACTTGCCTTGCTGATGATCCGCGTAACCTAGAGATTCGAAGTAACAGGCGGCGCACTCCGGGTATTCTATCGCAGACAAACAACAAGCATACAATAAGTACTCATCTAATGCACAGGTAAAACTCAAATAGAAGATCTAACCAGAAAGTTCAACTTAAGAACCCTGGTTGGCAAAAAGAATCAAATCGAACGAAGCAAAAGAAATCAAACGGCGAAAGAAAACAACTTCGTTCTAGTAATCTGGATCTAGGGCAAATTTTACAGTAGCAAAAACTTGTTTAAGTTGATTAATCGGAAAGAGGGTTTCGAGACAAAACTCCAGGCGCTTGAATCGCCTGATTCCGATAAACGAGCGAAAAGTTATACTAAAACGAAAATCGGATCAGAAATCACGATCAGAAAATAACCGCGGAAAATCCAACGAAAAAGAAAAACGACGAACAGAAATTTATTTTTTTTATTTTTATTTTTTAAAAAAAAACAGCACAGAAAACGAGGCGGCGGCGAACCTCGAAAGGCGCGCGCTCCGGCGGCGGCGGCGGCGGGCGGCGGCGGCTAAAGGCGGCGGCGGCTAGGGTTTCGGCTGGGCTGGGGCGGCTCTCTCGGTCGGGCCTCGGGCGGCTTATAAAGGCCCCAGGCCAGGGAGTCCTGGCCGGGTACGGCCCAGAGTCGGTTCCGTTTTTTTTTAAATCCGCTCGGAAGAAAAATAAAAAGAAATACTAAACGGACTCCAAAAATCACGAAATAAATTTTGCCGGGTTTCTAAAATCAAGCCCGATAAAGTGAACATTTATCTGGGCCCAAACTACAACTTTGAAAAAACGCGCATTTTTCCTAAATTCAAATAAAAATACCGAAAAACACCGAAATAAAACTTATTTGATTTTTTTATTAAATCTTCAATATTTCTATATTTTGGGAAAGTCATTTTATTCCCGCTCTCATATTTTTGTAATAGAAATAATTGATGATAAAATAAATAAAATCAAATGATCCTGTTTACATAATTTGAGAAAACTCAAATATGTAAATAACGAAATCCCCAACTCTCTCCGTGGGTCCTTGAGTTGCTTAGGATTTTCTAGGATCAAAACCGAAAGCAAAATAAAATATGATATGCATGATGACCTAATGTATAACATTCCAAATTGAAAATTTGGGATGTTACAGTTTGTCATGTTCTTTCATTTTGAAGGATTCACAAGGTGGCACCGTCATGAAACACCTTGGTTAGGTGAAGGCGTACATGATGCACAGCACCAACATTTTCGACAACCTCCTAAAGGTGAACTCATTTCCTTTGAGCCATTCTCAAATACGCATATTGGATGGGTCATTCTTTCATTGTTGCCTCTTTCTTGTTGTCTACATGATACATCTATTGGATGGAGGACCTACATTGGAGATGGACCCTATGCACCTTCAAGTTGAGGAGTGCCATGACATCGAGCTATGGTACAACACCACCCACAACAAATTTGCACCTTATGCATGGATTGACTCACATTATGATTGCCTTGTTGCATCTATTTCCATGTCATCCATGATATATGAGCTTTTGCATTTCCTTAGCAAATTTGTTGTGATATACCTTGATGGCATATTCATACATCATGATCTTATTGCCTACCATCAATTGCATGATCACATCACATTGAGAAGCCATTACCATATTCATGCTATTGATAAACCGTCTCACTATGACATCATTTTGCACCATGGTCGCATTGATCATATTCACGACACATTTGTGTGCATAATGAATGTTTTTGCTCCCATGAATGCTTTGCATATCATTCTATATCATCTTCATAAGCTCCATGTGCTTTGTCACGAACAATCTTGCCGAACGGACTCATTCTTACATGATGGACCCTTTGTGTGCGCTAACCTTTGTATTCCCGAGTGTTGTTTGTGTTTGCTCTTTTTGCATGTATACTCCTCCGGTGACACTTTGGAGTACTTGGATTGCGCCATGTCTTCCTCTTCGTCCAACTACAAGTCCTTCCACGACAACCGTTTCCATGGTGATGAGGTTTTCGATCCGAGGTCGGATCTTCCCCAAGGGAGGGGAGTTGATGCGGAGCATCCTACGATCATGCCCATGTACACTCAAGAATACGCCATTGGAAAAAAGGTGAACCCGTTCCTAAATGCTTCCCCTTCCCACTCATGCGAGACATGGTTGCTACCTAATGTAAAGACACTATGTGTGCTCAGGAACCGAGGAGACAACCATGGAGATGCTCGAAGCATAGGACAAGTCCACACGGAAGCGGATCGAGAAGTGCCTCAAGTGGAGTCGTCACGGATCTACAGCGGCCGGACATCCGGCAAGAGCCTGGACATCCGGCGCCAACAACCATAAGAAGACCAGAGAGAGAGAGACGTCAGGCGACTCTACAGCGGCCGGACATCCGGCCGACCCCCGGACATCCGGCGCCCCGCAACGGTCCGGACATCCGACGCCTGCCCGGAAATCTGGCGCCCCCTTTCCAGAGAGCTCCGAGGCTGACCTCGCCAGCCCGAACATCCGGCCCGTGCCCCGGACATCCGGCCACCCGCGAACGGCCGGACATCCGGCCCCCAGCCTGGACATCCAGCGCCTGTCTGCGCACAGTGAACGGGCCAAGGGCCCATGTATCCCTCTTTCCCACTTACCCCTTCGTGGCTTAGACTACATATACTCCCCCACCTCCTCCTAGTTAGGGTTAGCGTTGTGATAGCTCATGTTAGAGATAGAGCTTCGCTCATCCATATCAGATCTACTCCACGAGAGAGACTGCGGACCCTCTACGGAGAAGATCCACCTTGGATTCAAGACCTCCTCACGGAGAAGACATCAAGACCTCCTCACGGAGAAGAACCGGTTACCCTATGTATCGTCCTTTGTTGGATTCGGATCTTGTATCTCTTTGTGTTTCGAGGATCTAGCACATGTGTGATCATACTTGTTGGTTGGAGTGTTCCTCTTTGTGCCCCTTTGTGATTTCCCCTCTTGTTTTCCCCTCGTGTTCTTCGTGTTCATCGTGGGATCCGCTCCTTTTGTGAAAGATCGGCCATCTAGGGTTCCACCCTACATCACCTTCTCACCTGTAGCGATGCTTAAGTCCGTCTGAATCATGTTAGCAATTGCCGCATTTTATGATTATGAAATTTGGCAAATGGATGTCAAAACTGCATTCCTTAATGGATACCTTAAATAAGAGTTGTATATGATGCAACCAGAAGGTTTTGTCGATCCTGAAGGTGCTAACAAAGTGAGCAAGCTCCAGCGATCCATCTATGGACTGGTGCAAGCATCTCGGAGTTGCAATATATGCTTTGATAAAGTGATCAAATCATATGGTTTTATATAGACTTGTGTTGAAGCCTGTATTTACAAGAAAGTGAGTGGGAGCACCACAGCATTTCTGATAAGTATATGTGAATGACAGATTGTTGATCGGAAATAATGTAGAATTTTCTGGAAAGCATAAAGGAGTGTTTGAAAGGAGTTTTTCAAAGAAAGACCTCGGTGAAGCTACTTACATATTGAGCATCAAAATCTATAGAGATAGATCAAGACGCTTGATATATTTTCAATGAGTACATACCTTAACAAGATTTTGAAGTAGTTCAAAATGGAACAGTCAAAGAAGGAGTTCTTACCTATGTTGCAAGGTGTGAAGTTGAGTAAAGACTCAAAATCCGACCACGGCAGAAAATAGAAAGAGAATGAAAAGTCATTCCCTATGCCTCAGTCATAGGTTCTATAAAGTATGCCATGCTGTGTACCAGACCTATTGTGTACCTCACCATAAGTTTGGCAAGAGGGTACAATAGTGATCCAGGAGTGGATCACTGGACAACGGTCAAAAATATCCTTAGTGGAATAAGGAAATGTTTCTCGGTTATGGAGGTGACAAAGAGTTCGTCGTAAAGAGTTACGTCGATGCAAGCTTTGGCACCGATCTGGATGACTCTAAGTCTCGATCTAGATACATATCGAAAGTGGGAGCAATTAGCTAGAGTAGCTCCATGCAAAGCATTATAGACATAGAAAATTTGCAAAATACATACGGCTCTGAATGTGGCAGACCCATTTACTAAACTTCTCTCACAAGCAAAACATGATCACTCTTTGGGTGTTAATCACATAGCGATGTGAACTAGATTATTGACTCTAGTAAACACTTTGGGTATTAGTCACATGGAGATGTGAACTAATCACATAAAGATGTGAACTAGATTATTGACTCTAGTGCAAGTGGGAGACTGAAGGAAATATGACCTAGAGGCAATAATAAAGTTATTATTTATTTCCTTATATCATGATAAATGTTTATTATTCATGCTAGAATTGTATTAACCGGAAACTTAGTACATGTGTGAATACATAGACAAACAAAGTGTCACTAGTTTGCCTCTACTTGACTAGCCCATTGAATCAATGATGGCTATGTTTCCTAACCATAGACATGAGTTGTCAATTGATTAATGGGATCACATCACTAGAGAATATTGTGATTGAATTGACCCATCCGTTAGCTTAGCACGATGATAGTTTAGTTTGTTGCTTCTGCTTTATCCATAACTATACATGTTCCTATGACTATGAGATCATGAAACTCCCGAATACCGGATGAACACTTTGTGTGCTACCAAACGTCACAACATAACTGGGTGATTATAAAGGTGCTCTACAGTGTCTCTGATGGTGTTTGTTGAGTTGGCATGGATCGAGATTAGGATCTGTCACTCCGATTGTCGGAGAGGTATCTCTGGGCCCTCTCGGTAATGCACATCACTATAAGCCTTGCAAGCAATGTGAATAATGAGTTAGTTACGGGATGTTGCATTACGAAACGAGTAAAGAGACTTGCCGTTAACGAGATTGAACTAGGTATTGAGATACCGACGATCGAATCTCGGGCAAGTAACATACCGATGACAAAGGGAACAACGTATACTGTTATGCGGTTTGACTAATAAAGATCTTCGTAGAATATGTAGGAACCAATATGAGCATCCAGGTTCCGCTATTGGCTATTGACCGGAGATGAGTCTCGGTCATGTCTACATAGTTCTTGAACCTGTAGGGCCTGCACGCTTAACGTTTGGTGACGATCAGTATTACGAGTTTATGTGTTTTGATGTACCTAAGGTAGTCCAGAGTCCCGAATTTGATCACGGACATGACGAGGAGTCTCAAAATGGTCAAGACATAAAGATCGATATATTGGAAGCCTATAATTGGACATCGGAATGGTTCTGAGTGGTTTGGGCATTTTTCCGGAGTACCGGGAGGTTACCGGAACCCCCCGGGGAGTATATGGGCCTTATTGGGCCTTAGTGGAATAGAGGAGAGGGAAGGGAAAAGAGGGAGGCGTGCCCCCCAAGCCCAATCTTAATTGTGAGGGGGGCCTTTCCTTCCTCCCTCTCTCCTCCTTCCTTCCTCTCCTACTCCTACTTGGAAGGGCTCCTACTTCTACTAGGAAAGGGGGGAATCCTACTCCCGAAGGGAGTAGGACTCCCCAGGGCGCGCCATAGAGAGGGTCGGCCCTCCCCCTCCTCCACTCCTTTATATATGGGGGAGGGGGCACCCCGTGGACACACAAGTTGATCATTAATCTCTTAGCCGTGTGCGGTGCCCCCCTCCACCATAATCCACCTCGGTCATATCGTAGCAGTGCTTAGGCGAAGCCCTGTTCCGGTAGCATCATCATCACCGTCATCACACCGCCGTGCTAAAGAAACTCTCCCTCAGCCTCAACTGGATCAAGAGTATGTGGGACGTCACCGAGCTGAACGTGTGCAGATCGCGGAGGTGCCGTATCTCCGGTGCTAGGATCGGTCGGATCGTGAAGACGTACGACTACATCAACCGCGTTGTCATAACGCATCCGCTTACGGTCTACGAGGGTACGTGGACAACACTCTTCCCCTCTTATTGCTATGCATCACCATGATCTTGCATGTGCGTAGGAAATTTTTTGAAATTACTGCGTTCCCGAACACATCCGGCACCTGCCGGAAATCTGGCGCAGACTATCCAGAGAGCACCGAGACGAGCCCCGCCAGCCCAGACATCTGGCTCCTCATGAAGGCCTAGACATCCGGCCTGACGCCCGGACATCGGGCTCTGCCTATCTACGCACTGTAAAGGGCCGAGGCCCATATACCCCTTCGCCCACCTAGACTATATATACTCCTCCTCCTCCCTCTTTCTGAGGTTAGCGTTGTGATAGCTCATATGTGAGATAGAGCTTCGCTCATCCATCCGAATCTACTCCATTGCAAGTAGTACATGATCTTGTAGCTTTTGGTAGCACTTGAGTTTGTATGTTTTCTTTTCTCCTGTTCTCTTCATACGTGTGTATACACGTTGGTAACCAGCTTGGTCAAAGGAAAAAGAAAGAGAAAAGTAAGAAAAAAAGATAGTGAAAAAAAAGAAAAAACAATGGAAAAAAACAGAGAAGGAAAAGTAAAAAAACAGAGAAGGCCAGTTAGCATCTTTTGGAATATCTCTTACTGTCCAGAACATTTACTTTGTTCATCTACGTGATATCCGCTGGACATTTTTTTTCTGCTTTAGGTTTCCATATACTGCCATTTATACCTCACTTATATCTAGCTATTTAGAGCATTCATATTTTCATCAGCTTCCACTCATTTGATTCAGTATCTGGGCTTAGATTGTTTTATCTCTTGCTAGTCGACTGCCAGCACTAGTTAGAAGTTTGAGCAATTATTCAACTTGCATTGCTTTTTGCTAAATTGTGCCACTGATATTGTGAGTTGAGAAACCTTTGCCAAGCTACACTTTTTCCTACCAATAAGTACAGGTCCCGACAGTACTGATTCCTGGTTATCGCTCCATCCAATCTTCATCGGTCGTTTGAAGCCAACACCAACGCGTCAATCACCACCTGTTGCATTGGTAAGAACAAGTAAGAATTTGATACTAAGTTTGAGTGTGAGAGAATTTTGTCCACCACATCATGTTAGTTGATAGGGATTATACATTGTTTTTTTCTCTTTCGCTAACAATGGCACAGGATCAGCCCACACTTGAGGGTCTCACCGCGGATGTGAAAGTCACTAGCGAGCGTCTTGCCCAACTTGAGGGTGCTCAGATTGCGACCGAAGAAAGGCTCAAGGCCATAGAGGATGCACAGGGTGTTGCAAACACACAGCTAAAGGACATCTTGTCACGTCTTGACGAGTTGCGGACTGCACCCCCATCAACAACAATGCTAATCCTCGCAACTCCACGGGTGCTGGCGCTATTTCGCGAGCTCGGCGTGTGCCCATGGGTCATCCACAACACCCAGCTACTGCCACTGATGCCGCCACCATAAACCAGCACCAACAAATTCCTCCCCACGTCGAGCAACATGGGGACAACTACGAGGATTATTCTGGTGACACCGAAGACGACCAAATGGTCAACCACCACAATGACCGTGCTCGTCAACAACTACGTTTCAACCATCATGGTATGGCACGAGGTCAACCCAGGTATGATGTTAGAGATTATGAACACTCTAGTGCCAAAATCAAATTTACTATGCCTTCTTTCAATGGTAAATATAATCCAAATGTTTATCTTGACTGGGAACTTTCTGTTGAACAAAAATTTGCATGTCATGATATTCCTGAGAACCAAAGAGTTAGGGCAGCCACTAGTGAATTTACAAACTTTGCTTCCATGTGGTGGAGTGAATATTGTCGTATTAATGCAAATAACATACCTACTACTTGGGATGCTTTAAAACGAGCTATGCGACATCGTTATGTTCCTTCATATTATGCTCGTGATAAACTAAATGAATTGCAACGTTTAAAACAAGGTAGCAGCTCTGTAGAGGATTATTATCAAGAATTGCAAACTGGCTTAGTGCGATGTGGATTAGTTGAAACCGACGATGCTATGATGGCTAGATTTTTAGGTGGTTTGAATCGTGATATTCAGGATATATTGGACTATAAGGAGTACAATTCTATTACTCGTTTGTTTCATTTTGCTTGTAAAGCTGAAAGGGAAGTACAGGGACGACACAACAAGGGACGAGGTAACTTTTCTGCAGGTCGTCACTCATCATGGACACACTCTCCAACTATCCCACCCACTACCGAGGCAACACCACATAACTCGAACAATGGTGCATTCCCAACAAGTTCAAAATCAGCTCCACAATCCTCTGCGGCTTCGGAAGCAATATCTCTAGCACCCACCACCTCGTCTGGACGCACAAGAGACATGAAGTGTCATATATGCAAAGGTGGCGGGCACTTGATGAAGGACTGTCCAAATAAACGAACATTCATTGTGCGGGAAGATGGTGAGTACTCCTCTGCTAGTGATTTGGATGAAGATACACGTGCTATGCTTGCCACTAATAATGCAGGTGACACCAAGGAGCATGACACAGAGGAGATACATATTAATGCTGAGATGGCAGATCAATACCCAAGCCTTGTAACCATGCGAGTACTTAGTGCCCAGGTGGGGCATACTGAGATGCCTCAACGTCATAATCTTTTTCAAACTAAGTTTGTTGTCAAAGGGCATTCTGTTCGTGTGATCATTGATGGTGGAAGCTGCAATAATTTGGCGAGTATTGAGATGGTAGAGAAGCTTTGCCTCACCACTACAAGACACCCCCATCCATATTACATTCAATGGTTCAACGATTGTGGTAAGTTAAAGGTAACGCGTCGTGTGAGAGTACATTTTACACTTGGTTCATATCATGATTATGTTGAATGTGATGTTGTACCTATGCAAGCTTGTTCTTTATTGTTAGGTCGACCATGGCAATATGATAATAGTGTTACCCATCATGGTAGAACAAATTCATATACTCTCATGTTTCAAGGAAAAATTATTAACTTGCTTCCTATGACACCTACTGAAATAATAAATGATGAGAAAGCTAAATCAACAGATCGTACAATGCATAGTATGCTTGCTTTCAATTCTGAAAAATTTCCCTTGAGTGTCTCAACATCTGATCTATACATATCACATGCTCAAATAGTTCATTTGCGTCCCCATAATTTATATACAAACTCTTTGTGGGATAAAATGGCTTTGCCTGTGGCAGCGTATATACCTGTTGCACCTATTTTTGCCCTATCGTATGATAAGTTTCAGGTAGATAAAAGTCGAGGACGACTTTGTTTTCAAGGAAGAGGGGATGATGTGGACATAGATATCATATATACATCTACGCGTGTGAGCGAGACAAATAAATGGCCAGGTACAATCGTTTCTTTGTACATATGATTTAACTGACGAGAATAAGATAGTACACTTATATTTTGATTTATTTATATTCAGGAATAAAGGAATCAGAAAAACAATTAAAGAAGAGCAGCACTCTTTGCATGCATGCGCTTTACTGTCCTTGCATGCATGGACTCCACCACCGAACCATCCATTCCATCCATCATGCATGAGGAGCAAAGGGCCAACGTCACAAGAGTCAGACAATTTTGTTTTGTCTAAATTAACAAGAGAAGTAACGTGATGAGGCCAAAGACTTGCACCAGGATGGGCCAACCGAAGCAACCGCAGCCGCCGTACAGCGTCAGGTCATCGTACGGCCCAACATCCTATGGAACGACGGACAGACTCGCCGTACGTCCACCTTTAATAAATAGTCAATCTAGGTTAGGGTTTAGACTCGGGTTTGTTTAGAGAAGTTTAGCTATTGCTACTTTTATTTGTCTTCGCTCGTAGCGGCTAGTGCGACCGTCAAGACATCCTATCGGAACCCCATCTTGTGAGATTAATCCCATCTAGCATATTCGCAATTTTGAGATTGCTTGGCTATTATTTTCTTGCATGTTCTTCGATTTGCTTGCAGGAAAAATCCTTCGTGGATAGGTCGATCGCGCCGTTGGCTCGGTCGATAACGCCGTGGAGTTGGTTCAGCGATTGCCGTGGATATCAGTCGTGTACGGTTCTTCCTGTACGGTTGGTAGCCGGATAGGGTCAAGTCCCACCCAAAATCGTAGTTATCCTCTCTCATCGAAAGATCGGGTCCCAGATCACATCAGTCGGTGTTCTTGATGTAGATACCAAGATGATGGAGACTCGTCCCTAAGTAGCCGAAACACCTTAGAAAACGGAAAACCCGCGAACTCAAAATCTCAAAGGAAAATGTCAAATGGTGGTAGCGGGATGTGGTGGTGGTTTTGTGGAAGCTCAATGGAATTGCGGAATGGCAATGATGGGTTGTGGAGTACGCAATGTGGAAATGGAGGGTAAGGTGATGGACTATACACGGTGTCGGAGTTGGAAGCACAGTCCCTAAGTAGCCGAAACACCTTAGGAGACACAACTCACAACACAAACAAAATTGGGTTAAGTTGGGGTGGCGGAAGTGTATGGTGGTCAAGCCTACGCAGAAGTTATGGCGGTGGTTGGTGAAGAAGCAACCGTCCCTAAGTAGCCGAAACACCTTAGGAGACTCGAATCACTACTCAAGCAACCACTAATGCTAAGGGGAACAAAATGGGTTAGGTTGCGGAAGACGGTGGTGGTGTTGCGGATAATGTGGTGGAAACCCTAGGCAAAGATGCCAAAGATCCAAAACTTTGATTGATTCAAATGATTTTGGTGGTATTTTTGTGGGAAGGGGTGTGTCAATAGCTTCAAACGAGCTAAAGAACATCAAAATCAGAGTTCAGATGAATTAGTTATGGCCGAAACAAAATTTCAGCGAAGTTAGTTTTTACAGGTAGCGGACGTCCGGAAATAACGGATGTCCGGTCACCGAACGTCCGTTCGGGTCGTAAATCCGCTAATTTCAGCTCGGGTTAGGGGTTTCGGTCGTCCAGTAAGGTCGAACGTCCGGTGGTTCCTGGGGCTCCGGACGTCCGGTAAAGTGACTGTCGTTCGGTGTATCGGGGTCAACACGGGATTTGAGATCCGGGGCGCGATTTTGGGCTGAAATTGATGATTTGGGGGTCAAAATTGACGCAATTTCGTGGATGGAAGATGGGGAAACTTGGGGGATGCTAGACCCACTCGAAACCAAGCAAATCCATGGATCAAAATCAACAAAACTTCATCAAACCAACAAATCGCAAAAAAACTTGGGGCTAATTTTGGTGGGGATTTTTGAAATTTAGGACGAAATCAAGCAAAAGAAGGCTAGAAAACGGTGGGAGGGACTCCAGATTCATGATAAACGTGGCTCATGATACCATATCATGCGGGGCTAACCCGGCATAGGCCGATCTTTCACGATTGGAGTGGGTTCCCTCGAAGAACATGATGAACACGGGGAAGAACGCAGAGAAAACACAAGGGGAAACACTCAGGAACAAGTTCAATCACACATCCACTAGACAATCAAACACACAAGATCCACAAGGTACATGAACAACAAAAGGAAAGATACAAGGTAAAGTTCATCTCCATGAGGAGGTCTTGAAGGGGCCACCCAAGAGGGGGTCTTGAATCCAACGTGGATCTTCTCCGAAGAGGTGTCGGTCCCTCGCAATGGAGTAGATCCGGATCAATGAGCAAAGCTCTATCTCACATATGAGCTAACACAATGCTAACCCTAGAAAGGAGGTGGGGGTGGTTTATTTATAGTCTAAGCCATGAAGGGGTAAGTGGGAGAGGGATACAAGGCCAAAGGCCCGGCTGCGCACAGGCAATGTCGGACGTCCGGTCGCTTGTGGGGGTCCGGACGTCCAGAGGGCATCGGACATCCGACAATTCTTCTATGGTCCGGTGGCACTGGTCATCCAGTCGGCATCAGTCGTCTGGTCGCTGGTACTTGTTGCACGTCTGGTGGTCGTCGATCGTCCGCCGCTGTAGCTCTTGTCGGTTGTAGTTCTTCCGGTCATCTGGTCTGCGGGTGGCCGGACGTCCGGTGTCCGTCGAACGTCCGGAGGCTATAGCTTTGCTGTAGCTCCGTCTTCTTCCGTCTTCTCTTCCATGCTTCCCTCGCGGATGGTGTAGTTGTTCCTCGGCGCTTGCACTCCTTCTCATTATCCATGAAGCTATGGCAATACCTATGCATGCACACAACAGGAATGTCAAGTAGTATACCATCCTCGAAGGGGTCAAGTGAGCACGTGTAAAGGAAATGATTCACCTTTATGTATGTGAAGTAGATGTCGCATGTGTCACTTGCCGAACGTACTCTTGATATGGTGATGTCCATAGGATGCTCCGCATCACATAGAAAACCTTCGGGTTAGTGCCTTCGAAATTATTTATTTTGATGGATCCAGACCGGTAAACCTCCTCGATGACATAGGGGCCTTCCCATTTCGAGAGAAGCTTTCCTGCAAAAAATCTAAAACAAGAGTTGTACAAAAGAACATATTCTCCAACTTTAAACTCACACTTTTGAATTCTTTTGTCATGCCATCTTTTAACTTTTTGTTTGAATAACTTTGCATTTTCATATGCTTCGGTTCTCCATTCATCTAATGAGCTTATATCAAATAACCTCTTTTCACCAGCAAGTTCGAAATCATAATTGAGTTCTTTAACTGCCTAATAAACTTTATGTTCTAACTCAAGAGGTAAATGACAAGCTTTTCCATAAACCATTTATAAGGAGACATCCCCATATGATTTTTATAAGATGTTCTATAGGCCCAAAGTGCATCATCTAATTTCTTGGACCAATTCTTCCTGGACCTATTGACAGTATTTTGCAAAATTAATTTTATTTCTCTATTGCTAAGTTCAACTTGACCACTAGATTGAGGATGATAAGGTGATGCAATTCTATGGTTAACATCATACTTGGCAAGCATTTTACGGAAAGCACCATGAATAAAGTGTGAACCACCATCAGTCATTAAATACCTAGGGACTCCAAACCTTGGGAAAATAACTTCCTTAAGCATTTTAATAGAGGTGTTGTGATCAGCACTACTAGTTGGAATAGCTTGTACCCATTTAGTAACATAATCAACAGCAACCAAAATATGTGTATACCCATTAGAGGAAGGAAAAGGTCCCATGTAATCAAATCCCCAAACATCAAAAGGTTCAATAGCAAGTGAATAATTCATAGGCATTTCTTGACTCTTACCGATATTACCTATTCTTTGACATTCATCACAAGAAGAAACAAACTTACGGGCATCCTTGAAGAGAGTAGGCCAATAAAATCCAGATTGCAATACCTTGTGAATAGTTCTATCTCCAGCGTGATGTCCTCCATAAGCCTCGGAGTGACATTTCCATAGGATTTGTCCCTGTTCATGCTCAGGTACACAACGTCTAATAATACCATCTACTCCTTCTTTATAAAGATGTGGGTCATGCCAAAAGTAGTGCCTTAAATCATAAAAGATTTTTTCTTTTATTGGTATGTAAAGCTAGGTGGTAAATATTTAGCAACAATGTAATTAGCACAGTCAACATACCAAGAAGTACTATTAACAACATTTATTGCAGCTAACTGCTCATCAGGAAAACTATCAATGATGGAAAGTGGGTCATCAAGCACATTTTCAAGCCTAGACAAATTATCAGCTACGGGGTTCTCAACTCGTTTTCTATCAATGATATGTAAATCAAATTCTTGTAACAAGAGAACCCAACGAATAAGTCTAGGTTTAGCATCTTTCTTTTCCATATGATATTTGATAGCGGCATGGTCTGTGTGAACAGTTACTTTGGAATCGACAATATAAGGTCTAAATTTATCGCAAGCAAAAACCACTGCTAAGAATTCTTTTTCAGTAGTATCACAATTTCTTTGAACACTGTCTAGAGTTTTACTAGCATAGTGAATAACATTTAGTTTCTTATCAACTCTTTGTCCTAGAACAGCACCAACAGCATAATCACTAGCATCACACATAATTTCAAAAGGCAAGTTCCAATCAGGTGGTTGAACAATAGGTGTAGATATTAAGGCTTTCTTGAGTGTTTCAAAGGCTTCTAAACAATCATCATCAAAAACAGAAGGAACATCCTTTTGCAAAAGACTAGTGAGAGGCCTAGAAATTTTAGAGAAGTCTTTAATAAATCTCCTATAAAAACCAGCATGACCAAGGAAACTACGAATACCTTTGATGTCCTTAGGACATGGCATTTTCTCAACTGCATCAACCTTAGCTTGGTCCACTTCAATACCTCTTTCAAAAAATTTATGACCCAAGACAATGCCTTCATTAACCATAAAATGGCACTTCTCCCAATTCAAGACAAGATTTGTTTGTTCACATCTCTGTAAAATTCGCTCAAGGTTGCTTAAACAATCATCAAAAGACTTCCCATAAATAGAAAACTCATCCATGAAAACCTCAACAATATTTTCACAGAAGTCAGAGACTATAGCAGTCATACATCTTTGAAAGGTAGCAGGTGCATTACATAAACCAAAGGGCATATGTGTATAAGCATAAGTTCCAAATGGACAAGTAAAAGTGGTATTTTCTTGATCAGGTTGTGAAACAGGTATTTATGAAAAACCAGAATATCCATCAAGGAAGCAAAAGTGCGTGTGCTTAGATAATATTTCAAGCATTTTATCAATAAAAGGCAAAGGGTAATGATCTTTTCTAGTTTCTTTATTTAATTTTCTAAAATCAATTACCATTCTATAGCCTGTAACAATTCTTTGTGGAATGAGTTCATTCTTATCATTAGGAACAACAGTAATACCTCCTTTCTTATGAACACAATGAACAGGACTTACTCATCTACTATCAACTATAGGATAAACTATACTTGCTTCCAGAAGTTTTAATATTTCTGTTCTTACCACCTCTTTCATCTTCGGATTCAATCGACGTTGCTGATCAACAACTGGTTTAGCATCAGTTCCATATTAATTTTGTGCTAACATAGAGTGGGACTAATGCCCTTTAAATCATCAAGAGTATACCCAATAGCAGCTCGGTGCTTCCTTAGAACTTTCAATAATCTTTCTTCTTCATGTTCTGAAAGGTTGGCACTAATAATAACATGATATATCTTCTTTTCATCAAGATAAGAATATTTCAAAGTGTCTGGCAATTGTTTTAATTCAAACACAGGATCACCTTTAGGTGGAGGAGGACCTCCCAGAGTTTCAATAGGCAAATTGTGTTTAAGAAAAGGATGTTGTTCAAAGAAAATCTTATCTATTTCATTTCTTTCATGCATATGTAAATCATTCTCATGGTCTAGCAAGTATTGTTCTAAAGGATCAGTGGGTGGCACAGCAATAGAAGCAAGACCAATTAATTCATCCTTACTAGGCAATTCCTTTTCATGATGATTTCTACTAAACTTGGAAAAATTAAACTCATGAGACTCATCACCAAAGCTAACACCCACAGTTTGTTTCTTACAATCTATCTTAGCATTAATTGTGTTCAAGAAAGGTCTACCAAAGATAATGGGACAGAAGTCATCTTATGGGGAACCAAGAACAAGAAAATCAGTAGGATATTTTATTTCCCACACAAGACTTCAACATATCTAATAATCCCACAAGGTGATATGGTGTCCCTATTTGCAAGTTTAATAGTAATATCTATGTCTTGTAACTCTATAGGTGTTCTGTCTTTCCTAATTTCTTGATACAAAGTGTAAGGGATAGCACTCACACTAGCGCCCATATCACATAAACCATGATAACAGTGATCTCCTATTTTAACTGAAATGGCAGGCAGGCCAACAACTGATCTATTTGTATCCCTTTTTTGGGTGTAGCAATTGTAGTAGCTTCTGCACAGAAGTAAATAACATGCCCATCTATATCTTCCTCCAAGAGATCTTTAACCATAGCAACATTAGGTTCTACCCTAATTTGTTCACCAGGTTTAGGTGTTCTAACATAGCTTTTGTTAACCATAGTTGAAACTTTAGCATGTTCCTTTATCCTAACAGGAAAAGGTGGTTTATCTATATAAGCAGAAGGAACAACTGGATCAATATTATAAAGTATAGTTTCTTCTTTAACTGCTAGTGGTACTTTAATTTCTTCTTTAATAAGTGGGTGATATTTAAACCACTTCTCTTTAGGGAGTTAAACATGAGTAGCAAATGATTCACAAAAGGAGGCTACTATCTCAGAGTCAAGTCCATATTTAGTGCTAAACTTTTGAAAAGCATTTGTATCCATAAAAGATTTAACACAATCATACTTAAATTTAATACCTGACTCTTTACCTTCGTCGAGTTCCCAATCTTCAGAGTTGCGTTTAATTCTTTCCAAAAGATTCCACCGAAATTCAATAGTCTTCTTCATAAAAGAACCAGCACAAGAAGTATCAAGCATGGTTTGATCATTACGAGAAAGCTGAGCATAAAAGTTCTGAATAATAATTTCTCTTGAGAGCTCATGGTTGGGGCATGAATATAACATTGACTTAAGCCACCCCCAAGCTAGAGCGATACTTTCTCCTTCACGAGGCCAAAAATTGTATATATAATTCCGATCACAATGAATTAGATGCATAGGATAATTTTTTTGGTGGAACTCCAATTCCATGATCCAATATCATCGCATAGCCTATACCATGCCAATGCTTTTCCCTTCAAAGATAAAGGGAAAATCTTTCTCATCACCTCATCTCCGAGTAAACCTGCAAGCTTAAACAATCCACAAATTTTTTCCACATATATCAAGTGCGTATCAGGATGTTCAGTTCCATCTCCTGCATAAGGATTAGCTAGCAGTTGTTCTATCATACCCGAAGGAATTTCATATTCAATATTTTCAGTAGGTGCAGTAGATTGAGGAGTGGCTAATTGTGGTTCCTGACGAGGTGAAGATACCCCGAACAAACCCCTCAAAGGATTGTTTTCCATAGTAACAAGTGACAATAAATTTTAGCACACTATATAAATGTTCCCTTACCGAATTCCACTTACCAAAGGCACTTCACTCCCCGGCAACGGCGCCAGAAAATAGCCGTCATGACCCGCAAGTATAGGGGATCAATTGTAGCTCTTTTCGATAAGTAGAGTGTCGAACCTAACGAGGAGCAGAAGGAAATGACAAGTAGTTTTCAGTAAGGTAATGTCTGAAAGTGCTTAAATTGTAAGTAGCGAGTAGTTTGATAGCAAGATAATTTGTAACGAGCAAGTAACGATAATAGTAAAAAGAATGCAGCAAGGTAGACCAGTCCTTTTGAGGCAAAGGACGGGCCAAAACGGTCTCTTATAATAAGCAAACCGTTCTTGAGGGTACACAGGAATTTCATCTAGTCACTTTCATCATGTTGGTTTGATTTGTGTTCGCTACTTTGATAATTTGATATGTGGGTGGACCGGTGCTTAGGTGCTATTCTTACTTGAACAAACCTCCTACTTATGATTAACCCTCCCGCAAGCATCTGCAACTATGAGAAAAGTATTAAGAAAAAATTCTAACCATGGAATTAAACTCTAGGATCCAATCGGTCCCTTACGGAATAGTGCATAAATTGGGGTTTAAGTTTCTGTCACTCGCGCAACCCACCATCTATTTACTACTCCACAATGCATTCCCTTGGGCCCAAATATGGTGAAGTGTCATGTAGTCGACGTTCACATGACACCACTAAGGGAATCACAACATACATACTATCAAAATATCGAACACATATCAAATTCACATGATTACTTGCAACATGATTTCTCCGGTGACCTCAAGAACAAAAGTAACTACTCACAAATAATAATCATGCTCAAGATCATAGGGGTATTAAATAGCATATTGGATCTGAACATATAATCTTCCACTAAATAAACCATATAGTAATCAACTACAAGATGTAATCAACACTACTAGTCACCCCCTAGCAACAATCTGTAGTTCCGGTAACAAGATTGCATACAAGAGATGAACTAGGGTTTGAGATGAGATGGTCATGGTGAAAATGTTGATGGAGATTGCCCTCCCCAAGATGGGAGAGTTGTTGGTGATGATGATGACGATGATTTCCTCCTCCGGGAGGGAAGTTCCCCCAGCAGAATCGCTTTGTCGGAGGGAAAAAGTGCTCCTGCCCAAGTTCCGCCTCGAGGCGGAGGCGCTTCGTCCCAAAAGTCCTCCTCTTATTTTTTTTCTAGATCAAAACCACTTATATAACAGAAGATGGGCACCAGAGGTGGGCCGAGGAGGCCACAACCCTCCATGGTGCGCCCAGGTGGGTTGTGCCCACCTGGTGGCCGCCCTTTGGTGTTTATTGGCTCCAGTATTTCTCAAATAATTCATAAAAATTATCCGTAAAGTTTCATCTCATTTGGAGTTGTGCAGAATAGGTGGCCTGACGTAGCTTTTCCAGGTCCAGATTTCCAGCTGCCAGAAATCCCCCTCTTGGTGTGTTCCTTGCAAATTATGAGAAAAGGCATTAGAATTACTCCAAAAAGCATTGTTATGGATAAAAACATTATAAATAACAGTAAGAAAACATGATACAAAATGTACGTATCATTGGCCGAGGTGTCGGGCAAGCCATCCATCCCGGACGCTATGTTTAAAGCCGCTAGGGCTTCGGCATCCGGACAGTCGACAATTTGGTTCTTTTTAATTAAGAACCGAGTCCAGAGTTTGCGGGCTGACTCTCCGGGTTCCTCGACTATGTGACTAGGTCATCGGCGTCCGGTGGCTGGACATAAGTACCTTGGAAGTTGTCTCGAAATGCATCATCCAAATCTTCCCAGCTGCCAATAGAGTTCTCTGGGAGGCTGTTTACCCAGTGGCATCATGGTCCCTTTAACTTGAGGGGGAGGTATTTAATGGCGTGGAGATCATCGACGCGAGCCATGTGAATATGGAGAAGAAAATCTTCAATCCGTACCGCAGGATCTGTCATTCCATCGTATGCTTCAATGTTTACGGGTTTAAACCCTTCTAGAACATGGTGCATTACCTCATCGGTAAAGCATAAGGGGTGTGTGGCGCCTTTGTATCGGGCAACGTCATGGCGGAGTTCAGATGATATCCGTGTTCGGTTTTCAGCCCGAGTGGGGTTATGCTTATCGCGCCAAGCTTGATGGTGGTCATCTCATGTTGGAGCACGCCCCCTTGATGGTAGTCTGACCGGCTCTATTTTCCAGGTCATGGCGTAGGTCGTAGGTGTAGCCCGGAGCCGCTACCTCTTTGCCTCAATGGCGAGGTGGCGCAAACTGGTGTTCGGCGTAAGCAGCCGCTTTGTCTTGTCCATGTGGTGGCTGGTCTGGTTCGTCGGTGTGATTATATCTTGATAGTACTGGCTCAAGGGCCTCGTCATCGAATTGTGGCAGTAGTCGACACTTTGGATAACTCTTTGTTGGGCACTCGAGGCCATATTCCTCGGCAGCTAGGACCTGGGTCCACCTATCGTTGAGCGTATCTTGTTCGGCTTGAAGCTGTTGTTGTTTCTTTTTTAGGCTCCTCGCAGTTGCGATTAGCTATCGGTTAATGCGTTCTTGCTCGAGGGGTTCCTCTAGCACGATGAAGTCTTCGTTGCCGAGGCTGACATCCTCCTTGGAGACCGATATATAGTCACTATCCTCTGAATCCTCATTCCTGACAGGCTCGTCGGGGTTAACTTGTCCCTCCTCCCATTCATCCTGCATGGATGCAGGCTCGGTGGGGTCTTCGGGATCTTCGGCATCATCTGGAGTGTTGTTGTCTTTGGTGCCAGTGTTGCTTTGCTTTTCGCGACGCGATTTTGAGAGGTGCCGCTGACGTCTATGTTTTGATGGTGCCTCAACAGGCTTGTCCTCAATCGGGTCCTGCCTACCATCGTCGCCGTCCATTTTAGGTGTATCTACCATATACACATCCTATGTGGAGGTGGCCGTCCAACGTCCGGTGATGGGCGGATTCTGGCCTGGTTCGTCTCCGGCATCGTCGTCCATACTGCCAATGTCTTCGGAGGCGTAATCTAGCATGTCGGTCAAATCTTCGACAGTGGCTATTAAGTGGGTGGTGGGTGGGACGTAAAATTCCCCGCTCTCAGCCCCTAATCCGGGCTGGGCATGGTTCGGAGGTGATACTTCCGTAATGGCGAGAGATCGCATTAAGTCCAGGGCCTCGTTTAGGAGCGAAGGTCGGACAGGGAACTAGAGGCCTGCGGAGCTGGGCCTGGTAGACTCTACCTGGTCGTGCTCATTGGACGCAGACCTTGAGAGTTTGCAGTTGGCGTCCAAAGGTGAATACAGCTCTCCGATGATAGGGAGAGCCCTGTTTGATTCCAGGTTCGCCGAAAACACAGTCGCCTCTGGGTCTCCGGTAGAGAGCTCTGTAGTAGGAGAGAGTCCGGTGGGTTCCAAACTCCCATCTTCGGATGAGGTGGTCTGCTTTGGATCTAAGGCCAGGGAAGGGATGATATTTGGTCCTTGAGCGGTGCTTGATAATGGATCCGACGGGTTTCCTTCTTGAAGACAAGGAATAGTGGTCGAGGCCGTGAACCCTTCGAAGATCAAGTCTCCTCGGATATCGGCGACGTAATTCAAGTTTCCGAACCTGGTCTGATGACCAAGGGCGTAGCTTTTGATCTATTCGAGGTGACCGAATGAGTTTGCCCGCAGAGCGAAGCTACCAAACACAAAAGGTTGACCGGGGAGAAAAGTTTCCCCGGAAACAGCATCGTTGTTGATGATCGAAGGAGCCATCAAACCTTCTGCCGACGACACAGTGGATCTCTCAATGAAAGCACCAATGTCGGTGTCAAAACCGGCCGATCTCGGGTAGGGGGTCCCGAACTGTGCATCTGAAGATCGAAGGTAATGAGGGACACGGGGAACACAATGTTTACCCAGGTTAAGGCCCTGTTAATGGAGGTAAAACCCTACGTCCTGCTTGATTGTATTTGATGAGTATAGGGGTTACAAGAGTCGATCTTCCTCGAGATCGTAATGGCTAAAACCCTAGATATCTAGCCTATATGAATTCTAATAGCTTCTACGGACTAAACCCTCTGGTTTATATACAGATCGAAGAGGCCTAGGATTGTACATAGTCGGTTTGCAGAAGAAGGAAATTACATATCCGGACGCCAATCTTATTACCCATGCATTGGAGAGTCCTATCCGGACACGGGGGAAGGTCTTCTACCTTGTATCTTCATGGCCCATCATTCTGGCCCATGTCACACAGTCTGGACACCCGAGGACCCCCTTATCTAGGACTCCCTCAGTGGAGGTCTGCGGGAGGGAGGGGAATGGGAGGCAAACAGTAACGCCGCCCGTATTAAACAGCGGCTCGGGTGCCATTAATGGAGAGGATGTGAGCAAGGCGGGCGGCCATGGAAGTCAAAGGGCTCGCTTCCCAGTGAGCCTGCGCAGCGTATAGCTCATACGCTTCCCATGAGCCTGCACATTGGAGGACAGCTTGCACACCTCTCAGTCGGCCTACGCATCGGACTGCGCTCGCACGCCTCCCGTTCAGTCAAGCAGTTGTCCGCACGGCACCTCCTATAGCCATTAAAAGCCAGACATGTGGCGTCACATGAATGGTTAATAGAACGCACACGATTTAAATTACACGAATGTTTGAGATGTTAAAGTGGCAGCTATTTGTTTCAAAATGCCTTTGTTGGTTGTCACGAGTGCGCCTTCTCTCAAAATGGACACAAAAAATACCACAGCATGCCGGCTGCCATTCCATGATAGCATGCCAAGTTTCATGAATTTCAGACGAGTTTTGGATTTATTAGAATTTAAAAACAAAGTATCTCAACCTTTTGCCGGCAATCAACAGTGCCCTTGTGTTTGAAATTCATTCCCATTTCTTGCATCGGACCTAAGCATGCACCCAAGGACACACATTTGATATGTCAACCCATTTTTCTACACTGGAGCATGTGCATGTAGTTCAAATTTGAATTATGCACATAAAATGCCTAGAAAACCCAGTTAGTGTATAAAAATGTCCAAGCGAACCCTGAAAAATCCAAAAAATTGACACAACACTCCTGTCATTCTATGTTGTCACTAGAAAAATTTTGAAAGCAAGAAGAGGCAACGAATATCGTTTCGTCCCCAAAGGTGGCACGTTCCCTACCGAAACCATCAGGCTTGTTGTGAGAAGCTCTGGTTTCCGAGAAACTTATACCATAGCGTGTTGATGTCGCTCCATGATAGCATGTCAAGTTTCATGAACTTCAGACGAGTTTTGGATTTACTAGAATTTAAAAACCATGTATCTCAATGTTTGCGGCCAAGCGATGGTGGCAAGGTGTTTGACATTCATTCCCATTTCTTGCATGGGACCTAAGCATGCAACCAAGGACACGAATTTGATTTTTCAACCAATTTATATGCACTGGAGCATGTACCTGTAGTTCAAATTTGAATTATACACATAAATGCATAGAAAACTAAGTTAATGTATAAAAATGTCTAAACAAACCCCAAAAAATTCCTAAAATTAACACAACACTCATGTTGTTCTATGTTGACACTAGAAAAAGGTTGAAATCAAGAAGAGGCAACGGATATCGTTTCGTGTAGAAAGGTGAAACATTCCCTATCGTAACCATGAGGCTTGTTGTGAGAACCTTTGGTTTGTGAGAAGCTTATACCCCCAACCTGCCCCAAATGGGAAAATATTTTCAGCACGACATGTTGATGTCGTTCCATACTAGCATGTCAAGTTTCATAAATTTCAGACGCGTTTTCCTTTTACTAGAATTTAAAAACCATGTATCTCAATGTTAGCGGCTGAGCGACGGTGGCAAGGTGTTTGACATTCATTCTCATTTCTTGCATGGGACTTAAGCATGCAACCAAGGACACACATTTCAATTTTGAACCCATTTATATGCACTAGAGCATGTGCATGTAGTTCAAATTTGAATTATGCACATAAATGCATAGAAAACTCGGTTAATGTATAAAAATGTCCAAGCGAGCCCCGAAAAATCCCAAAAATTGACACAACACTTCTATTGTTCTATGTTGGCACGAGAAAAATTTTGAAAGTAAGAAGAGGCAATAGATATCGTTTCGTCCCCCAAGGTGGCATGTCCCCTTCCGAGACCATCAGGCTTGTTGTGAGAGAAGCTCTGGTTCGCGAGAAACTTATACCCAAACCTGCCCCAAATAGGACAATATTTTTACCACGGCATGTCGATGCCATTCCATGATATCATGTCAAGTTTCATGAATTTCAGACAAGTTTTCGATTCACTAGAATTTTAAAACCATGTATCTCAATGTTAGCAGCCGAGCGACAGTGTCAAGGTGTTTGACATTCATTCTCATTTCTTGCATGTGACCTAAGCTTGCAACCAAGGACACACATTTGATTTTTCAACTTGCTTTTATGCACGGGAGCATGTGCATGTAGTTTAATTTTGAATTGTGCACATAAATGCCTACAAAACTCAATTAACGTATAAATATATCCAAACGATCCTTGAAAAATTCCAAAATTTAACACGACACTCCTTCTGTTCTATGTTGACACCGGGAAAAAATTGAAAGCAAGAAGAGGGGGCGAATATCGTTTTGTCCACAAAGGTGACACGTTTCCCTAACGGAACCATGAGGCTTCTTGTGAGAAGCTTATACCATAACCTGCCCTAAATGGGACAATATTTTTTACCCCAGCATGTCGATGCCATTCCATGATAGCATGCCAAGGTTCATGAATTTCAGACAGGTTTTGGATTTACTAGAATTACAAAATCAAGTACCTCAACGTTTTCCGGAGAGCCACGATGCCGTGGTGTTCGAAATTAATCTCCATTTGGTGCACCGGAGCATGTGCATGTAGTTTAATTTTGAATTGTGCACCGGAAATGGCTAGAAAACCAAGTTAATGTATAAAATGTCCAAACGAACCATGAATAGTTCCAATTTTTTTATGACACACATATAATTGCATGTTCACTGCAGATAAAAGTTCTAGCAATTCAAACACCCTCCATTGCCGCTGTGACCCCATTATGTAATTCAAATCAAGATGAAAAATCAAGTAGATCGCACACATCTTATTATCACCCGCCGTGTGAGATGCAGTACAAAGTATCTTGGAGCACCGTCCGAGTATAGTATGCCTATGGCTTATGCGAGAAGGTGCGTCGGCTATAGTCCACAGCCGGAGTGTCAAGCACACTAGTACGCTCCCCAAATATCATTTCACTATTCAATAGTCACCGGTGAAAGATGGGGACATGGACCCGCGTCGTGAGGGCAACTTCAGCGGCCCACTCCGGCGAGAGCGCGCCCGCACCCACCATGCGCGTGCTAACAAGGTGCATGAGCGCGGACGCAATCTGCGATCAGGAGGCCAAGGCAGCCCAAACGGTCGTTGTTGCTTCTCAGGTGGCGGCAGCAACATCTTCCTCGGGGATAGCAATTGGCGAGAGTGGCACAACAGTTGTTCGTTCTGCAGTGGCAACCTTAGCCCTAATGGAGGCAGCCCACGACCATGTCGAGTCTGCCCACGCCCAGCTCGTGGCGGTTGATACGTCTCCAACGTATCTATAATTTTTTATTATTCCATGCTATTATATTATCTATTTTGTATGTTTAATGGGCTTTAATATGCTCTTTTATATTATTTTTAGGACTAACCTATTAACCGGAGGCCCAGTGTCAGTTTCTGTTTTTGCCTATTTTAGTGTTTCACAGAAAAGGAATACCAAACGGAATGAACCTTCACGATGATCTTTCTTGGACCGAAAGCAAACCAGGAGACTTGGAGTGGAAGTCTGGAACTCCGTGAGGCGGCCACGAGATAGGAGGGCGTGCCCAGGGGGTAGGCGCGCCCCCACCCTCATGGGCCCCGTGGAGCTCCACCGACGTACTTCTTTCGCCTATATATACTTTTATACCCTAAAAACACCAGGGGGAGCCACGAAACCACTTTTCCACCGCCGCAACCTTCTGTACCCGTGATATCCCATCTGGGGGCCTTTTCCGGCGATCTGCCGAGGGGGAATCGATCACGGAGGGCTTCTACATCAAGACCATAGCCTCTCCGATGAAGCGTGAGTAGTTTACCACACACTTTTGGGTCCATAGTTATTAGCTACATGGCTTCTTCTCTCTCTTTGATCTTCAATACAAAGTTCTCCTCGATGTTCTTGGAGATCTATTTGATGTAATACTCTTAGAGATCTATTCGATGTAATACTCTTTTGCAGTGTGTTTGCCGAGATCCGATGAATTGTGGGTTTATGAACTTGATTGTTTATGACTATTATTTGGTTCTTCTCTGAATTCGTATGTGCATGATTTGATATCTTTGCAAGTCTCTTTGAATTATCGGTTTAGTTTGGCCTACTAGATTGATCTTTCTTGCAATGGGGGAAGTGCTTAGCTTTGGGTTCAATCTTGTGGTGTCCTTTCCTAGTGACAGTAGGGGCAGCAAAGCACATATTGTATTGTTGCCATCGAGGATAAAAAGATGGGGTTTATGTCATATTGCTTGAGTTTATCCCTCTACATCATGTCATCTTGCTTAATGTGTTACTCTGTTCTTATGAACTTAATACTCTAGATGCATGCTGGATAGCGGTCGATGTGTGGAGTAATAGTAGTAGATGCAGAATTGTTTTGATCTACTTGACACAGACGTGATTCCTATGTTCATGATCATTGCCTTAGATATCTTCATAACTATGCACTTTTCTATCAATTGCTCGGCAGTAATTTGTTCACCTACCGTAGTACATGCTATCATGAGAGAAGCCACTAGTGAAACCTATGGCCCCCGGGTCTCTTCCTTAGTATACTGCATCTCTTTTATTATCGCGTCTCGTTTACTATTTTGCAATCTTTACTTTCCAATCTATACAACAAAATACCAAAAATATTTATCTTATTATCTCTATCAGATCTCACTTTCGCAAGTGACCGTGAAGGGATTGACAACCCCTTTATCGCATTGGTTGCGAGGTTCTTGATTGTTTGTGCAGGTACTAGGTGACTTGTGTGTTGTCTCCTACTAGATTGATACCTTGGTTCTCAAAAACTGAGGGAAATACTTACACTACTTTGCTGCATCACCCTTTCCTCTTCAAGGGAAAACCAACTCATGCTCAAGAGGTAGCAAGGAGGATTTCTGGCGCCATTGCCAGGGAGATCTACGCCAAGTCTAGACATACCAAGTACCCATCATAAACTCTTCTCCCTCACATTACATTATTTGCCATTTGCCTCTCGTTTTCCTCTCCCCCACTTCACCTTTGCCGTTTTATTCGCCCTTCTCCGTTCGCCTCCTTTCGCTTGCTTCTTGTGTGCTTGTGTGTTGGATTGATTGTTTGTCACGATGGCTCAAGATAATAATAAATTGTGTGACTTTTCCATACCAACAACAATGATTTTATTAGCACTCCGATTGCTCCTACTACCGATGTTGAATCTTGTGAAATTAATACCGCTTTGTTGAATCTTGTTCTGAAAGATCAATTTTCTGGCCTTCCTAGTGAAGATGCCGCTACCCATCTGAAGAACTTTGTTGATTTGTGTGATATGCAAAAGAAGAAAGATGTGGATAATGATATTGTCAAACTGAAGCTATTTCCGTTTTCACTTAGAGATCGTGCTAAAACTTGGTTCTCTTCTTTGCCTAAAAATAGTATTCATTCATGGAATAAGTGCAAAGATGATTTTATATCTAAGTATTTTCCTCCCGCTAAGATTAACTCCCTTAGGAATGATATTATGAATTTTAAGCAACTTGATCATGAGCATGTTACACAAGCTTGGGAGAGGATGAAATTAATGATACGTAATTGCCCTACTCATGATTTGAATTTTTGGATGATTATACAAAAAATTATGCCGGATTGAATTTTGCTTCTAGAAATTTTTTAGATTCGGCCGCGGGAGGCACTTTTATGGAAATCACTTTAGGAGAAGTGATACGTCTCCAACGTATCTATAATTTTTATTGTTCCATGCTATTATATTATCTGTTTTGGATGTTTAATGGGCTTTAATATGCTCTTCTATATTATTTTTGGGACTAACCTATTAACCGGAGGCCTAGTGCTAGTTTCTGTCTTTTTGCCTATTTCAGTGCTTCGTAGAAAAGGAATATCAAACGGAATCCAAATGGAACGAAACCTTCGCGAGGATCTTTCTTGGAACAAACGCAAACCAAGAGACTTGGAGTGGAAGTCTGGAACTCCGTGAGGCGTCCAAGAGATAGGAGGGTGCACCTAGGGGGGTAGGCGCACCCCCCACCCTCGTGGGGCCCATAGAGCTCCACTGACGTACTTCTTTCACCTATATATACTCTTATACCCTTAAAACATCAGGGGGAGCTATGAAACCACTTTTCCACCGCTGCGACCTTCTGTACCCGTGAGATCCCATCTGGCGCCTTTTCCGGCGATCTGCCAGAGGGGGATTCGATCACGGAGGGCTTCTACATCAACACCATAGCCTCTCCGATGATGTGTGAGTAGTTTACTACAGACCTTCGGGTCCATAGTTATTATCTAGATGGCTTCTTCTCTCTCTTTGGTTCCCAATACAAAGTTCTCCTCGATGTTCTTGGAGATCTATTCGATGTAATACTTTTTGCGGTGTGTTTGCCGAGATCTGATGAATTGTGGATTTATGATCAAGTTTATCTATGAATAATATTTGGTTCTTCTCTGAATTCTTATATGCATGATTTGATATCTTTGCAAGTCTCTTCGAATTACCCGTTTAGTTTGGCCTACTAGATTGATCTCTCTTGCAATGGGAGAAGTGCTTAGCTTTGGGTTCAATCTTGCGGTGTCCTTTCCCAGTGACAGTAGGGGCAGCAAGGCACGTATTGTATTGTTGCCATCAAGGATAAAAAGATGGGGTTTATATCATATTGCTTGAGTTTATCCCTCTACATGATGTCATCTTGCTTAATGCATTACTCTGTTCTTATGAACTTAATACTCTAGATGCATGTTGTATAGGGGCCGATGTGTGGAGTAATAGTAGTAGATGCAGAATCGTTTCGGTCTACTTAACACGGACGTGATGCCTATATTCATAATCATTGCCTAGATATTCTCATAACTATGCTCTCTTCTATCAATTGCTCGGCAGTAATTTGTTCACCCACCGTAATACATGCTATCATGAGAGAAGCCCCTAGTGAAACCTATGGCCCCCGGGTCTCTTTCTTATTATATTGCATCTCTTTTTATTTACTTCCCATATCATTTACTATTTTGCAATCTTTACTTTCCAATCTATAAAACCAAAAATACCAAAAATATTTATCTTACTATCTTTATCAGATCTCACTTTCGCAAGTGACCGTGAAGGGATTGACAACCCCTTTATCGTGTTGGCTGCGAGGTTCTTGATTGTTTGTGCAGGTACTAGGTGACTTGCATGTTATCTCCTACTGGATTGATACCTTGGTTCTCAAAAACTGAGGGAAATACTTACGCTATTTTGTTGCATCACCCTTTCCTCTTCAAGGGAAAACCAACGCATGCTCAAGAGGTAGCAAGAGGGATTTCTGGCGCTGTTGCCAGGGAGATCTACGCTCAAGTCAAGACATACCAAGTACCCATCATAAACTCTTCTCCCTCGCATTACATTATTTGCCATTAGACTCTCGTTTTCCTCTCCCCCACTTCACCTTTGCCATTTTATTTTCCCCTTTTTTTGTTCGCTTTTTTCGCTTGCCTCTTGTGTGTCTGTGTGTTAGATCGTTTGTTTCGCCGTCATGGCTAGCCCTTTCTCCCTTCCTTTGTCTCCCGATTTCGAAGTCCTTAACTTCAAACAAAGACAAGGAGAAAACTTAAAAGATTCTTGGTATAGGATGATAGAATCCTATCGTGGTTGCACTATAGAGGGAGATTTCAAGATTTTACTTCATAATTTTTATGTTCGGCTAACCATATCCCATAGACAACTCTTGGATTTTGCCGCTAAAGGGAATTTTATTGAAAGTGATCCCAATATTGCTTATGATATTATAGAGGGAATAGTAGGAGTACTTCCCCCACAAAAGAAACTACATCTTACTCAAGAAGGAACCCAAGTTTTAGAGAAATTATGCGAATTGCAAAAATCTATTGATCTTCTTAAAAATGTTGGCAGGAACCTTCACCGTATGAATACGTTGATCACTCTTTGCAATAAGCGGTTGGATGCTCGAGAGCTAAAAATCTCCGAGCATGAAGGGAAACATAAGGAACCTCCCGGACCCGAGCATAACTCAATTAAAAAGATAAATACCAAAGATGGCAATACCTAGGTCTATTCTTGCTTTTATGCCTAGCTAGGGGCGTTAAACGATAGCGCTTTTTGGGAAGCAACCCATTTTATTTTTGTTCTTTACTTTTTGTTCCTGTTTAGTAATAAATAATTTATCTAGACTCTATTATGATTGTGTTTTTTATGTTTTAATTAGTGTTTGTGCCAAGTAAAGCCTTTAAGATCTTCTTGGGTGATTGTTGTTTGATCTTGCTAAAAGAACAAAAAGTATGCGCTCACGAAAATAATTTTCATTTTTTTACCAGAGAGCGATAAAATACCAATTCCAACTGCAGTATATCAATATACAAATTATTTAGGCCTTCCTAATTTTTCAGAATTTTCGGAGTTACAGAAGTATTTGAAACCTCCAGATTGCTACAGACTGTTCTGTTTTGACAAATTCTATTTTTCGTGTGTTGTTTGCTTGTTTTGATGAATCTATGGGTAGTATCGGGGGGTATGAACCATAGAGAAGTTGGAATACAGTAGGTTTAACACCAATATAAATAAATAATGAATTCATTATAGTACATCAAAGTGGTAGTTTGCTTTCTTATACTAACGGAGCTCATGAGATTTTCTGTTGAGTTTTGTGTTGTGAAGTTTTCAAGTTTTTGGGTAAAGATTTGATGGATTTTGGAACAAGGAGTGGCAAGAGCCTAAGCTTGGGGATGCCCAAGGCACCCCAAGGTAAAATTCAAGGACAACCAAAAGCCTAAGCTTGGGGATGCCCCGGAAGGCATCCCCTCTTTCGTCTTCGTCTATCGGTAACTTTACTTGAGGCTATATTTTTATTCACCACATGATATGTGTTTTGCTTGGAGCATCTTGTATGATTTGAGTCTTTGCTTTTAGTTTATCACAATCATCTTTGCTGTACACACCTTTTGGGAGAGACACACATGAATCGGAATTTATTAGAATACTCTATGTGCTTCACTTATATCTTTTGAGCTAGATAATTTTGCTATAGTGCTTCGCTTATATCCTTTTAGAGCACGGTGGTGGTTTTATTTTATAGAAATTGTTGATCTCTCATGCCTCACTTATATTATTTTGAGAGTCTTTTAGAACAGCATGGTAATTTGCTTTGGTTATAAAATTAGTCCTAATATGATGGGCATTCAAGATGGGTATAATAAAAACTTTCATATAGAGTGCATTATGAGAAGTTTGATAGTTGATAATTGTTTTGAGATATAAATATGGTGATATTAGAGTTGTGCTAGTTGAGTAATTGTGAAATTGAGAAATACTTGTGTTGAGGTTTGCAAGTCCCGTAGCATGCACGTATGGTAACCGTTGTGCGACAAATTTGAAGCATGAGGCATTTCTTTCATTGCCTTCCTTACGAGTGGCGGTCGGGGACGAGCGATGGTCTTTTCCTACCAATCTATCCCCCTAGGAGCATGCGCGTAGTTCTTGGTTTTGATGACTTGTAGATTTTTGCAATTAGTATGTGAGTTCTTTATGACTAATGTGGAGTCCATGGATTATACGCACTCTCACCCTTCCATCATTGCTAGCCTCTCTTGTGCCACGCAATTTTTGACGGTACCATAAACCCATCATTTACCTTCCTCAAAACAGCCACCATACCTACCTATTATGGCATTTCCATAGCCATTCTGAGATATATTGCCATGCAACCTTCCACCGTTCCGTTTATTATGACACGCTTCATCATAGTCATATTGATTTGCATCATCATGTAGTTGACATTGTATTTGTGGCATGGCCACCATTCATAATTTTTCATACATGTCACTCTTGATTCATTGCACATCCCGGTACACCGCCGGAGGCATTAACATAGAGTCATATTTTGTTTTAAGTATCGAGTTGTAATTCTTGAGTTGTAAGTAAATAAAAGTGTGATGATCTTCATTATTAGAGCATTGTCCCATGTGAGGAAAGGATGATGGAGATTATGATTCCCCCACAAGTCGGGATGAGACTCCGGACGAAAAAAAGAGGCCATAAAAAAAGAAAGGAGAAGGCCCAAACAAAAAAATGAGAGAAAAAATAGAGAAGGGGCAATGTTACTATCCTTTTTCCACACTTGTGCTTCAAAGTAGCACCATGATCTTCATGATAGAAAGTCTCTTATGTTGTCACTTTCATATACTAGTGGGAATTTTTCATTATAGAACTTGGCTTCTATATTCTAATGATGGGCTTCCTCAAATTGCCCTAGGTCTTCATGAGCAAGCAAGTTGGATGCACAACCACTTAGTTTCTTTTGTTGAGCTTTCATACACTTATAGCTCTAGTGCATCCGTTGCATGGCAATCCCTACTCACTCACATTGATATCTATTGATGGGCATCTCCATAGCCCATTGATACGCCTAGTTGATGTGAGACTATCTTCCTCCTTTTTTGTCTTCTCCACGATTCTATTCCACCTATAGTGCTATGTCCATGGCTCGCGCTCATATATTGCGTGAAAGTTGAAAAAGTTTGAGAATACTAAAGTATGAAACAATTGATTGGCCTGTCATCAGGGTTGTGCATGATTAGAGCATTTTGTGTGACGAAAATGAAGCATAGCCAAACTATATGATTTTGTAGGGATGAGATTTCTTTGGCTATGTTATTTTGAGAAGACATAATTGCTTGGTTAGTATGCTTGAAGTATTATTATTTTTATGTCAATATTAAACTTTTGTCTTGAATCTTTGGGATCTGAACATTCATGACACGATAAAGAAAATTACATTGAAAATTATGTTAGGTAGCATTCCACACCAAAAATTTGTTTTTATCATTTACCTACTCGAGGACGAGCAGGAATTAAGCTTGGGGATGCTTGATACGTCTCCAACATATCTATAATTTTTTATTGTTCCATGCTATTATATTATCTGTTTTGGAAGTTTTAATGGGCTTTAATATGCTATATTATTTTTGGGACTAACCTATTAACCAGAGGCCCAGTGCCAGTTTCTGTTTTTTGCCTATTTCAGTGTTTCGTAGAAAAGGAATATCAAACAGAATCCAAATGGAACAAAACCTTCGCAAGGATCTTTTTTGGAACAAACGCAAACCAGGAGACTTGGAGTGGAAGTCTCAAACTCCGTGAGGCGTCCACGACATAGGAGGGCGTGCCGAGGGGGGTAGGCACGCCCCCCACCCTCGTGGGCCCCACGGAGCTCCACAGATGTACTTCTTTCACCTATATATACTCTTATACTCTAAAAACATCAGGGGGAGCCACAAAACCACTTTTCCACCGCTGCAACCTTCTATACCCGTGAGATCCCATCTGGGGCCTTTTCCGGCGATCTACCGGAGGGGGACTCGATCACGAAGGGCTTCTACATCAACACCATAGCCTCTCCGATGATGTGTGAGTAGTTTACTACAGACCTTCGGGTCCATAGTTATTAGCTAGATGGCTTCTTCTCTCTCTTTGGTCTCAATACAAAGTTCTCCTTGATGTTCTTGGAGATCTATTCGATGTAATACTTTTTGCGGTGTGTTTGCCGAGATCCGATGAATTGTGGATTTATGATCAAGTTTATCTATGAATAATATTTGGTTCTTCTTTGAATTCTTATATGCATGATTTGATATCTTTGCAAGTCTCTTCGAATTATCGGTTTAGTTTGGCCTACTAGATTGATCTTTCTTGCAATGGGAGAAGTGCTTAGCTTTGGGTTCAATCTTGTGGTGTCCTTTCCCAGTGACAGTAGGGGCAGCAAGGCACGTATTGTATTGTTGCCATCAAGGATAAAAAGATGGGGTTTATATCATATTGCTTGAGTTTATCCCTCTACATCATGTCATCTTTGTTAATGCATTACTCTGTTCTTATGAACTTAATACTCTAGATGCATGCTGCATAGCGGTCAATGTGTGGAGTAATAGTAGTAGATGCAGAATCGTTTTGGTCTACTTAACACGAACATGATGCCTATATTCATAATCATTGCCTAGATATTCTCATAACTATGCGCTCTTCTATCAATTACTCGGCAGTAATTTGTTCACCCACCGTAATACATGCTATCATGAGAGAAGCCACTAGTGAAACCTATGGCCCCTGGGTCTCTTTCCTATTATATTTCATCTCTTTTTTATTTACATCGCATCTCGTTTACTATTTTGCAATCTTTACTTTCCAATCTATACAACAAAAAATACCAAAAATATTTATCTTGCTATATTTATCATATCTCACTTTTGCAAGTGACCGTGAAGGGATTGACAACCCCTTTATCGCGTTGGTTGCGAGGTTCTTGATTGTTTGTGCAGGTACTAGGTGACTTGCGTGTTATCTCCTACTGGATTGATACCTTGGTTCTCAAAAACTGAGGGAAATACTTATGCTACTATGCTGCATCACCCTTTCCTCTTCAAGGGAAAACCAACGCATGCTCAAGAGGTAGCAAGAAGCTACTAAACTCCTAGACAATATTATGGTTAATTATTCTCAATGGCACACTGAAAGATCCACTAGTAAAAAGGTTCATGCAATTGAAGAGATTAATGTTTTGAGTGGAAATATGGATGAACTTATGAAATTATTTGCTGATAAAAGTGTTTCTTCCGATCCTAATGATATGCCTTTGTCCACTTTGATTGAGAATAATAATGAATCTATGGATGTGAATTTTGTTGGTAGGAACAATTTTGGTAACAACGCGTATAGAGGAAACTTTAATTCTAGGACGTTTCCTAGTAATTCCTCTAATAATTATGGTAATTCCTACAAAGAACTCTTATGGAAATTTTAGTAAGATGCCCTCTGATTTTGAGATTGGTGTTAAAGAATTTATGAGTTCACAAAAGAATTTCAATGCTTTGGTTGAAGAAAAATTGCTTAAGATTGATGAGTTGGCTAGGAACGTGGATAGAATTTCTCTTGATGTTGATTCTTTGAAACTTAGATCTATTCCACCTAAGCATGACATCAATGAGTCTCTCGAATCCATGAGAATTTCCATTGATGAGTGCAAAGAAAGAACCGCTAGGATGCGTGCTAAAAAAGATTACTTTATGAAAGTGTGTTCTTCTAGTTTTCATGATAATAATGATGAAGATCTAAAAGTGATTGATGTGTCTCCTATTAAATCTTTGTTTTCCAATATGAATCTTGATAAAGATGGGACTGGAGATGAGTCAACTTTAGCTAAAAGGCGTCCCAATGATTCGGAGTTTTTAGATCTTGATGTAAAAATTAATAAAAGTGGGATTGAAGAGGTCAAAACTTTACATAGCAATGAACCCACTATTTTGGATTTCAAGGAATTTAATTATGATAATTGCTCTTTGATAGATTGTATTTCCTTGTTGCAATTTGTGTTAAATTCTCCTCAAGCTTATGATCAAAATAAAGCTTTTACTAAACATATCATTGATGCTTTAATGCAATCCTATGAAGAAAAGCTTGAACTAGAAGTTTCTATCCCTAGAAAACTTTATGATGAGTGGGAACCTACTATTAAAATTAAGATTAAAGATTATGAATGCTATGCTTTGTGTGATTTGGGTGCTAGTGTTTCCACGATTCCAAAAACTTTGTGTGATGTGCTAGGTTCCGTGAATTTGATTATTGTTCTTTAAATTTGCATCTTGCAGATTCCACCATTAAGAAACCTATGGGAATAATTAATTATGTTCTTATTGTTGCAAATAGGAATTATATGCCTGTAGATTTCATTGTTCTTGATATAGATTGCAATCCTGCATGTCATATTATTCTTGGTAGACCTTTCCTTAGAATGATTGTTGCAATTGTTAACATGAAAGAAGGAAATATTATATTCCAATTTCCGTTAAGGAAAGGCATGGAACACTTTCCTAGGAAGAAAATTAAATTACCTTATGAATCTATTATGAGAGCCACTTATGGATTGCATACCAAAGATGACAATACCTAGATCTATTCTTGCTTTTATGCCTAGATAAGGGCGTTAAACGATAGCGCTTGTTGGGAGGCAACCCAATTTTATTTTTGTTCTTTACCTTTTATTCCTGTTCAGTAATAAATAATTTATCTAGTCTTTGTTATGATTGTGTTTTTTATGTTTTAATTAGCGTTTGTCCCAAGTAAAGCCTTTAGGATCTTCTTGGGTGATTGTTGTTTGATCTTGCTGATAAAAACAGAAAGTATGCGCTCACGAAAATAATTTGCATCTTTTACCAGAGATCGATAAAATACCAATTCCAACTAAAGTAGATCAATATACAAATTGTCCTGGTCTCCGTAATTTTTTAGAATTTTTGGAGTTACGGAAGTATTCGAAACTTGCAGATTGCTACAGATTGTTCTGTTTTTCATATATTCTGTTTTTCGCGAGTTGTTTGCTTATTTTGATGCATCTATGGCTAGTATCGGGGGGTATGAACCATAGAGAAGTTGGAATACAGTAGGTTTAACACCAATATAAATAAAGAATGTGTCACACCTGGATTTTCATGCCACAACACTTAAACTAATAAATCATGATAAAGTGTGGTTTGACAAAAACTTTTGCATTATTTGGCTTTTTATTTGGAGTTGGTTTTCTCTCTGTGATTTTCAAGTGCTCTTTAAAGTCAACTACTCCACTTTATATACTTCATCTCCCTGCCCCAAACTTCTGCCCAATGATCATGCCATGTGTACAGTGCAATATAGTATTTCCTTACAAAAATAATTTGGCCAAAAAGTATTTTCTAAAAATAGTTTTCCAAAAACCCCTAAATTGAGCTTTGCACAACAAGTACTTGATTTGGGGTATGAAAAATATTTCAAAAGGTATATTTGGATCCTATTAGATATAGGACTCCCATAAACCACAAAAATATAATTTTAATAGTTACTTTCCTATTTTATTTAAGAGCTTTTTCTTATGGCCAGAAATGGTCTTTAATAGGGAAAAAATATTTTATTGTTTCAAAAATATTTGACAAAAATCAGGAAAACTCGATGGACATATATTTTCCATATATAAGAGTTTCAACACATGGTCATGTTCAAAATATTGGACAAATCCTCCCAAAACCATTTCGGCCCATTTCAAGGATTTGAAATATTTCAACAGGAAATATTTTCATAAAAATCCAAGGAAAATCTAGCAAGTCACAAATGCATATTGTGATCACCTTGCATCTCAATTAAGGTCACTTTGGTTCACCAAAATGCCCCAAAACCCTCTCTGACCATAATCAAATTTGAACAACTTTGTACTACCAACTTTCTCTCCTTGACCTCAACTTTTGTGAGCATGTTCACATGACCAAATGAGGCCACTACACTGAGTGGTGCATCAAGGGGAAGTGATTTGCTCAACTAGATCTACACAAGTTCATTTCTGCTAATTTCTAGGGTTTACAAAAGTTGCATTGGCAACTTTGCCCAAATGAGCTCAAAATTGGTGGAAGTACCTAATTATATGTGCCATTTCACCCTGTGGGGTCTCATGCCAAATGGAGTTCATTTGCTTACTCAAAAAAGCATCAAACACCTTCTGCCACTTTACCAAAATTCCATTTTTGATCTCTTCGACTAATCTCCATGGGCTAAACTTTTTACCACAACACCTAGTAGTCCCCCTCTACCTCCTGTAGCAATGGCAGCATCTCAGATCAATTATTAGGGGGGTGAAAACCACCTCTTTCTCTCTCTGTTCACCCATGGCAGCACCTCTCTCTCTCCCATTTCTATATACCAGCACCCCACCTAGCATCTCCCCACCCCAGGGCATCCAAGGCAGCCCAAGGCACAAGGGGACATGCCCTGGCCCTTTAAAAATGGCCATGCCAGCCATTTGCATGCTCCAGAGCACGCTACAGTGTGCCCAGGCAGTGTAGCCGCCCTCTGCCGAACGCCTCCTACCACCTCGGGCCTCCCCAGAACGCCCGACGATGCGCCTCGGCATCCGAGACACGACAGCTGGTCGGCCCCCTCCTTCCTCTCTCTCTCCTGCCCCTGCTCACACGCGCACCGGCCACCCGAGAGCTCCAGTGAGCGAGCTCACACGCGCGGCATCTCTGACCCCTCCCCGCTCCCTCTCTCTGTTCCTCTGGGCGTAGACCATCCCTACAAACACCCCGGACACGCCCACGTGAGCCCTTGTGACATACAGCAACGGCAACAACCTCGCCGGCGCATGGGTCCACGGCAAGCCCTGGCCCGGCTATATAAGACCTCCCTGAGCCCTCCTCTCCTCACCACTCGACCTTTGCGGCGCCAAATAGGCCCCCTGCACCCCCAGTTCATCTCCAGAAGCGCCCGAGCTCGAGATCGAGCTCGAGCTCCGCCGCCTCGGGCCGCCATCGATCTCGGGGTACAGGCTCTCTCCGCCCCTTCTATCTCTCGATCTAGAACCGCCACACCTCCCTGACCATTTCCCCTCTGTTTCCCCTCTCTTTTGCAGCCGGAATCGACCGGGGCAAGCACATCCCGAAACTCTGCCGCCGGCTTCCTCATCGCCGGCGAACCCCTGCACCCCAGCGACGAAATCCACCTCCCCCGAATGGCAACTCCGTCCTGAGCACGTCGGTGCCCTCAGATCGCCTCGCCGTCGACCATAGCGGCGCCGGTAAGCTCGCCGCCCTCTGTGGCCCAAGGTTGACGACGACGGCCATGGGGCCCATCCGTCAGCCTCACGTCCTAATGTGTGGGTCCCACACATCAGGTTTAAAACACAAACGCGCGCACACCGATTCGCTGCGTCGGCTGGAGGCGTATTTCCCAAATACGCCTTCGACGTGGCAGCCTCGCACGGGCTGGATTTCCCCTGGACCTGCTGCACTGTGGCCGAATAGGCCTAGTTGCACAGTGCTACTTCTTCTTTTCTTTTTCTCAGAAACTTGCAAAAATTCCACAGGATTAAATATTAATCCAAATGAAATAATTCCAGTTCCTAAATTCTTGTGAAAATCCTACCTATTTAATGGTATAACTTTCACACATGTCCAAACAACTTTTATGTACTGTTCATATTCAAATTCAAATTTGAATATATTTAAACCTCTCTAAAAATCCATTCCTCATATTCTACTACTCCAAATCCAAAACTAGGAATTTTATCCTTCTTTGTTTTTACCCTAGTATTTAACAAAAATGAGTTGACATTTTTCTGAGCACTTTGGTTTTTTTGTTTTGTTATTGCCTTATTTTTCCCGTTATTATTTTGCGATGATAGATTGCGTTACTGATGAAGGAGTTGGACCAGAAGACTTTGAAGACCCAGAAGACTTTGCTGAGCTAGGCAAGCAGCCCTTTGACCATGTCTAAGAAACCCTTTTTATGCATGTCATATGGCACTTTCATTGCTTGCATCGAAGTCATGATAAAATGGTGAACACTTGAGGTGGTTTGCCACCGTTACTCCTCGTTGATACTTGCATGGTGCATGACCCTACCTCCTTATGAGGGTTATGCCGGTGGGAGTAGGTAGGATGCTAGAGTAGTTGCTACGCAAAAAGGGACGGGAATATGCATGGTGATGGAGACAAAGTATTTTCAGAAGATTTTTTTTTGAAAACCCCGTTGGGTGCCACTTATGCCCGGGGGAGATAATGAGATGGGTAACCACTTGATGACGAAGTGGTGTACCGAGGCAAGTGTGTGTGTTGTTTTCGAAAACGGATTAGATTTAAGATTTGTCGACTATCCCAACCTTACATGCGCAACCACTCTACCCTTGTATGGGAAAGGGCATTATTGATTACCTAGGCCGATACAAGCTTGGAGCCCGCATTACTAGTGACAGAGGAGAGTTGGTGCTCTCTCTCGGGACAGGGTCGTGCCAGGTAGGGCGGCCATGACTGTTTTTACAGGGCACCGGACACACCGTTAGGAACCCCGTGCTTGTGGTATGTGATAAATATGGGAGCGAGGCTCCACAAAGATGTGAAATGTTGGGCACGGGGGTTACTACTAATCGAGTGGACTCTATGTTAGTGTCGTCTAGGGAAAGATGGTGATCGGGTGCTTACCCCAGGTACTTGAGGTACCGCGGGTCGTGGAAGACACGAAAGTTCCCCGGATCTTGTGGGTAAAGTGTGCAAATTCTACAGAGTGTAAAACTATTCGAATAGCCGTGTCCACGGTCAAGGACAGTTGGGCGGTGCTGCTTAAACTACGTCCAGAATTTTTCAAACCACGTGTGTGTGTGTGTTGATGAAGCTAAATGGGTCAAGTCAGATGACTTGACACGACGATCAAGTTGGATTGGTGTCCAACTCTGCTTATGTTGATATATGTAACTTGTTCATACGGATATCTGTACTCTCATGATGCATACTTTACAGGTTGATAGATCATGTCATTGCACTCAAAAGTAGCTTTCTGCACACTACCTACTTAGTGCTATATCATTGCATTGTTGTGCCTTGTTCCAATCATGGGTTGCTTGCGAGTACATTCAAAGTACTCATTGGCTTGCCACTGGTTATTTAATTGGCCAGGCATGGAAGAACAGGAGGTCGAAGAAGAGTTCTTTGGAGACGAACATGCGAACTAGGACATTTCCCAGTGAGAATGCATGTAGGGTTAAGGTAGATGGCATGGGTTCTATTTATCGACAAAGATTTCCGCTGCTTAAGTTTATTTGGTATTCAGCCGTTGTGGCTTTATCTATGCAAGACTTGACCATAATGGTCATAATTTGTGTAAGACGGTATGTATGGATGTAAGACTCTTGTTATTCAGCTTCTGTGTGTTTAGTGAGCATTGATCTCTGGGATCACTGTACACGTGCATTCGGTGATCGTGACTTATGAGTCGGGGTCCCCACAGAGCTGGTATCAGAGCCATCCTGACTGTAGGAAGCCTTAGTTAGCATGGGCGTTAGATAGGACAAAACCCGTTTTGCAAAACCCTCTATACTCCTCTTCTTTTCTGAGATTTCCCAAACCTAATGGATATTTTTCCTTATTGACCTCTCCTATTCAACTTTTGTAGATGGCCATCGCCCCCTTGAGACTCCTTATGACAGGATTCCCATCACTCCTAAAAGACTGCCTCCAACAATGCCACTATCCCTTCCTGCCCATGTACACCCTGCATGAACTGGAAAATGATGTGCTCGAGAAGGAGTTCTACGCCAAGGTTTTTGTGCCTGCCAAGACCTCACCCCAGGGGTGGTTCTTCGTTGGACCACCCATGCCAACAAGAGACATGGCCATTCAGCAAGTGGACTATGAAGCGCTCCTCCGTCTTCGAGACCTCCTTCTAGAAATGAAAGAAGAACATGCCTGGCAAGAACGGATTTGGAGCCCCAACTCAAGTGATGATTTTCCCAGAAGATGAGGATCCAACCCTCAAGTACCAGATCCGCTTCATCAACGCAGGAGACAACCTTCTACGTCACCTTACCGAAGCATTCCTTAAGGCTCGCCAAGACCTCCCTTCACTTCTGCACCTCCACTGCCTCGAGAAGAAGAAGGTGGCCGAGCGAGGACAGCAAATCACTGCCTTACAGGCCCACATTGTCAATCAGGAGCAACAAACCGAGGAACTTCAGAAAACCCGCAACCAAACCCCTCGCAGGAGGCATAGGAATGAATTTCCATATCCACCTCGTAGAAGATCGTCGTCAGGCCACCAACGACATAACCCAAGACTGAACAACAACCTTTTTGCTTTCGTCACTTGTCACGGGTGTCGTGAACTTGGGACATTAAAAGGATGTGTCCCAACAGGCGGCCGACTGTCGCATACCCATTGGCACCACAAGGGGAACCCAGAAACTAAAGACTGAACGCCCTTCTCTCCGAGAAAGCACGACTACCGAGTCTGAGAACCCCTAGGGTAGGACGAGTCGTGTACCCCCATATGCGTAGTCGAGTCCGTGTAATGGTTCGAATGGAACCACGTTTTGTGTTGCTTGTTTTTATTTTGTGTTTTGATATAAGTCGCACTTTTGCCCTAGGCAGCATGTACGTGACTATATCACCTATCTTATCTTAATGAATGTGCGTGGCCTTCATGGCACTTGTTTGCTTGCACTTGCACTATAGAACCCCCTTTAGGAATCCCACCTCCTCTATGCTACTTTTCCCTCTCATCTCTCTCCTCAACTGAAGGCCAGCAAGACAAGATACACCAAGGATTCTACCCCGGCGACCAGCAAGCACTGAAGAATTTTTCTACAGCCTCCTCGACCAAGTGGAGCCCCGTAGAGCTGTGTTTTCACCTCAAGACTAGAATCCTATCCCTAGACCCTACAAGACTTCACGAGATACCCAGCTCGAAACCTTAACCATGAGCTTAACCTACGGTATCACAAGAGAACAAGTTAAGCTGCAGTAAGCCTTGCTTATCACTTGGTTCATTATTTAACTAATGGGCATAGTGAACGAGCACATTATCATCCTAAGATAGCACCATAACTGATGATGCCATAGGGAAGACCGATTTGAGTATATAGGAATAGGGGACAAATGACTTGATGAGTTTATATCAGTGACCTTGAGGAACTATCTAAGACTCTTTGGTGGATTATAAGGCTTTCATGTTGAACTTGGTGGGATCATGTTAATAGAGTAGCGTAGCTTTCATTACCCTGAGTAAATTGGATTTAGTAGGACAATTATGATCGCAAGTTCAGATTCTTGGAGGTGCAAGGATTTGACTTGATTAGATGATATTGGTAGGAGACAGTTGATATTACGTAAATAACTTGAGGGAAACATGTAGAAATTCTCGTTCGACATGAGATTTGGATTTAAATAGGTGGTCCTAGTGGAGTATAGGTGGTGAGTAAGTCTACATGTTCGGAGTAAATTGGATTTAGACTGATGATCCCGATCATGATACCATGTTCCTCGGTGGATGATAAACTAGGAGATTGGATTAATTGTCGGAGTTGATTTAGGGTTCTATATAAGCTTGACCTTGGAGTTTACTTGACCATGATAATGGAAATTGGTGGACTGACTATAGTAAGGTAGCCCTTTCCAGTATTTGTGGATTATAGGATAGTAGAAGATCTTGTGGAACACCATAGAGATTGGATTTGAGGAACTACTGGATCATGTAGTGATTGGTGTAGTTAATGGGTTGTTGGAGTTGATTCATAGGAAGGAAACAAGATCTTGGAGTGGCTTACGACGTGTTTCCTTGGGATAGAGATGCTTTATCTTAGACCTTGGAAAAATAGGCTGAGCACTTGTGTTGTCACGTCCAAGCTTAGCAACTTGTATGTTCTACCCATGGATTTTTAGGGGTAGACATACATATGAGTTTGGGGATTGTAGACATATATGGTTTTGTTAGACCTCCTCTCGAGAGTCATGAGGATATAAATCACATGAGTGATGATTGGAGTTGACCTATACGAAATGATGCTATCGGTGATATGATGTGATTTGTTTAAAGGACTAGATAGAACAATTGGCATCTCATAAATTGTGCTTGAAATAAGATAATAAATGTTCACCTACACACTAGGATCCTTGAAACCCTTAAGCCCTACCAAGCCACAACCCGGTTGGATCATAACCTTGGGATCTTGACTCTAGATCGAGAACACCTTGGCCCACACTCAACCGTTACCACCACCAATGCCCCAGCCTACCTTATGTACCCCATGAACAGAAACTTCATGGAGTACTTGGTCATGTTGGTTGTCACTTTTACTTGGTGACCTACTCGTCTAACTGAAGATGGAATAAGAATCGTTCAGCTGGTTAGGAAACATTTGAAGACCGCCATGCCAAGGAGGAAGTGTTGGGGATCGTAGCAGAAATTAAAAAAAGTTCTACGCATCACCAAGATCAATCTATGGAGTATTCTAGCAACGAGGGGAATAGGAGTGCATCTACATACCCTTGTAGATCCCGAGCGGAAGCGTTCAAGTGAACGGGGATGATGGAGTCGTACTCGCCGTGATCCAAATCACCGATGACCAGGTGCCGAACGGACAGCACCTCCGCGTTCAACACACGTACGGTTGGGAAGATGTCTCCTCCTTCTTGATCCAGCAAGGGGGAAGGAGAGGTTGATGAAGATCCAGCAGCATGACAGCGTGGTGGTGGATGTAGCAGGATCCCGGCAGGGCTTCGCCAAGCACAAGCGGGGAGGAGAGGTGTTACGGAGGCAGAGGGAGGCGCCAAGATCAAGGTGCGGCTGCCCTCCCTCCCTTCCACTATATATAGGGGCTAGGGGGGCGCATGCCCCCTTGGAGATCCCATCTAAAAGGGGGGCGGCCCCTGGGGGCAACGCCCCCCTTAGGGTTTCCAACCAGGGGGGCACATGCCCCCTCGGGGGGGCAACGGCCCCCTAGGGTTTCCAACCAGGGGGGCGCATGCCCCCTCGGGGGGCAACGGCCCCCTAGGGTTTCCAACCCTAGGCGCCTTGGGCCCTTGGGTGGTGCGCACCAACCCATCAGGGGCTGGTTCCCACGCCACTTCAGCCCATGGGGCCCTCCGGGATAGGTGGCCCCATCCGATGGACCCCCGGGACCCTTTTGGTGGTCCCGGTACAATACCGGTAACCCCCGAAACCTTCCCACTGGCCAAAACTGGACTTCCTATATATAAATCTTTACCTCCGGACCATTCCGGAACTCCTCGTGATGTCCGGGATCTCATCCGGGACTCCGAACAACTTTCGGGTTACTGCATACTAATATCTCTACAACCCTAGCGTCACCGAACCTTAAGTGTGTAGACCCTACGGGTTCGGGAGACACGCAGACATGACCGAGACGCCTCTCCGGTCAATAACCAACAGCGGGATCTGGATGCCCATGTTAGCTCCCACATGCTCCTCGATGATCTCATCGGATGAACCACGATGTCGAGGACTTAATCAATCCCGTATACAATTCCCTTTGTCAATCGGTACGTTACTTGTCCGAGACTCGATCGTCGGTATCCCAATACCTTGTTCAGTCTCGTTACCGGCAAGTCACTTTACTCGTACTGTAATGCATGATCCCGCGATCAACCACTTGATCACATTGAGCTCATTGTGATGATGCATTACCGAGTGGGCCCAGAGATACCTCTCCATCATACGGAGTGACAAATCCCAGTCTCGATTCGTGCCAACCCAACAGACACTTTCGGAGATACCTATAATGTACCTTTATAGTCACCCAGTTACGTTGTGATGTTTGGCACACCCAAGGTACTCCTACGGTATCCGGGAGTTGCACAATCTCATGGTCTAAGGAAATGATACTTGACATTCAGAAAAGCTACAGCAAACGAACTACACGATCTTTGAGCTAAGCTTAGGATTGGGTCTTGTCCATCACATCATTCTCCTAATGATGTGATCCCGTTATCAATGGCATCTAATGTCCATAGTCAGGAAACCATGACTATCTTTTGATCAACGAGCTAGTCAACTAGAGGCTCACTAGGGACGTGTTGTGGTCTATGTATTCACACATGTATTACAATTTCCCGGATAACACAATTATAGCATGAACAATAGACAATTATCATGAACAAAGAAATATAATAATAACCATTTTATTATTGCCTCTAGGGCATATTTCCAACAGTCTCCCACTTGCACTAGAGTCAATATTCTAGTTACATTGTGATGAATCGAACACCCATGGAATTCTGGTGCTAATCATGTTTTGCTCTAGGGAGAGGTTTAGTCAATGGATCTGCTACATTCAGGTCCGTATGTACTTTACAAATCTCTATGTCTCCATTTTGAACACTTTCACGAATGGAGTTGAAGTGACGCTTGATATGCCTGGTCTTCCTGTGAAACCTGGGCTCCTTGGCAAGGGCAATAGCTCCAGTGTTGTCACAGAAGAGAGTCATCGGGCCCGACGCATTGGGTATGACTCCTAGGTCGGTAATGAACTCCATCACCCAGACTGCTTCGTGTGCTACCTCCGAGGCTGCCATGTACTCCGCTTCACATGTAGATCCCGCCACAACGCTTTGCTTGCAACTGCACCAGCTTACTGCCCCACCATTCAAAATATACACGTATCCAGTTTGTGACTTAGAGTCATCCAGATCTGTGTCGAAGCTAGCGTCGACGTAACCCTTTACGACGAGCTCTTTGTCACCTCCATAAACGAGAAACATTTCCTTAGTCTTTTTCAGGTACTTCAGGATATTCTTGACCGCTGTCCAGTGTTCCTTGCCGGGATTACTTTGGTACCTACCTACCAAACTTACGGCAAGGTTTACATCAGGTCTGGTACACAGCATGGCATACATAATAGACCCTATGGCTGAGGCATAGGGGATGACACTCATCTCGTCTATATCTTCTGCCGTGGTCGGACAGCTCAATTTCACACCTTGCAACACAGGCAAGAACCCCTTCTTAGACTGATCCATATTGAACTTCTTCAATATCTTATCAAGGTATGTGCTTTGTGAAAGACCTATGAGGCGTCTTGATCTATCTCTATAGATCTTGATGCCTAATATATAAGCAGCTTCTCCAAGGTCCTTCATTGAAAAACTCTTATTCAGGTAGGCCTTAATGCTGTCCAAAAGCACTATATCATTTCCCATCAAAAGTATGTCATCTACATATAATATGAGAAATGCTACAGACCTCCCACTCACTTTCTTGTAAACGCAGGCTTCTCCATAAGTCTGCATAAACCCAAACGCTTTGATCATCTCATCAAAGCGAATGTTCCAACTCTGAGATGCTTGCACCAGCCCATAAATCGAGCGTTGGAGCTTGCACACCTTGTCAGCATTCTTAGGATCGACAAAACCTTCCGGCTGCATCATATACAATTCTTCCTTAAGGAAACCATTAAGGAATGCCGTTTTGACGTCCATTTGCCATATCTCATAATCATAGAATGCGGCAATTGCTAACATGATTCGGACGGACTTCAGCTTCGCTACAGGTGAGAAAGTCTCATCATAGTCAACCCCTTGAACTTGTCGATAACCCTTAGCGACAAGCCGAGCTTTATAGATGGTCACATTACCATCCGCGTCTATCTTCTTCTTAAAGATCCATTTATTTTCTATGGCTCGCCGATCATCGGGCAAGTCAGTCAAAGTCCATACTTCGTTTTCATACATGGATCCTATCTCAGATTTCATGGCTTCCAGCCATTTATCAGAATCCGGACCCGCCATCGCTTCTTCATAGTTTGAAGGTTCACCGTTGTCTAACAACATGATTTCCAAGACAGGGTTGCCGTACCACTCTGGTGCGGAACGTGTCCTTGTGGACCTTCGAAGTTCTGTAGGAGCTTGATCAGAAGTATCTTGATCATCATCATTAACTTCCTCTCTAATTGGTGCAGGCACCACAGGAACATTTTCCTAAGCTGCACTACTCTCTGCTTCAAGAGGCAGTACTTCATCAAGCTCTACTTTCCTCCCACTTACTTCTTTCGAGAGAAACTTCTTCTCTAGAAAGGATCCATTCTTGGCAACAAAGATCTTGCCTTCGGATATGAGGTAGAAGGTATACCCAATAGTTTCTTTAGGGTATCCTATGAAGACGCATTTTTCCGACTTGGGTTCGAGCTTTTCAGGTTGAAGTTTCTTGACATAAGCATCGCATCCCCAAATTTTTAGAAACGACAGCTTAGGTTTCTTCCCAAACCATAATTCATACGGTGTCGTCTCAACGGATTTCGACGGTGCCCTATTTAAAGTGAATGCGACAGTCTCTAAAGCATAGCCCCAAAATGACAGCGGTAAATCGGTAAGAGACATCATAGATCGCACCATATCTAATAGAGTGCGATTACAACGTTCGGACACACCATTACGCTGAGGTGTTCCAGGCGGCGTCAGTTGTGAAACTATTCCACATTTTCTTAAGTGTGTGCCAAATTCGTAACTCAAGTATTCTCCCCCACGATCTGATCGCAAGAACTTGATTTTCCTGTCACGTTGATTCTCAACCTCACTCTGAAATTCCTTGAACTTTTCAAAGGTCTCAGACTTATGTTTCATTAAATAGACATACCCATATCTACTCAAGTCATCAGTGAGGGTGAGAACATAACGATAGCCACTGCGAGCCTCAACACTCATTGGACCGCACACATCAGTATGTATGATTTCCAATAAGTTGGTTGCTCGCTCCATTGTTCCTGAGAACGGAGTCTTGGTCATTTTACCCATGAGGCATGGTTCGCACGTGTCAAATGATTCGTAATCAAGAGACTCTAAAAGTCCATCAGCATGGAGCTTCTTCATGCGTTTGACACCTATGTGACCAAGGCGGCAGTGCCACAAGTATGTGGGACTATCATTATCAACCTTACATCTTTTGGTATTCACACTATGAATATGTGTAGCATTACGCTCGAGATTCATTAAGAATAAACCATTCACCATCGGAGCATGACCATAAAACATATCTCTCATATAAATAGAACAACCATTATTCTCGGATTTAAATGAGTAGCCATCTCGAATTAAACGAGATCCTGATACAATGTTCATGCTCAAAGCTGGCACTAAATAACAATTATTGAGGTTTAAAACTAATCCCGTAGGTAAATGTAGATGTAGCGTGCCGACGGCGATCACATCGACCTTGGAACCATTCCCGACGCGCATCGTCACCTCGTCCTTCGCCAGTCTCCGCTTATTCCGCAGCTCCTGCTTTGAGTTACAAATGTGAGCAACCGCACCGGTATCAAATACCCAGGAGCTACTACGAGTACTGGTAAGGTACACATCAATTACGTGTATATCACATATACCTTTCGTGACGCCGGCCTTCTTGTCCGCTAAGTATTTGGGGCAGTTCCGCTTCCAGTGACCACTTCCCTTGCAATAAAAACACTCAGTCTCGGGCTTGGGTCCATTCTTTGGCTTCTTCCCGGCAGCTTGCTTACCGGGCGCGGCAACTCCCTTGCCGTCCTTCTTGAAGTTCTTCTTGCCCTTGCCTTTCTTGAACTTAGTGGTTTTATTCACCATCAACACTTGATGTTCCTTTTTGACTTCTACCTCTGCTGATTTCAGCATTGCAAATACTTCAGGAATGGTCTTTTCCATCCCTTGCATATTGAAGTTCATCACAAAGCTCTTGTAGCTCGGTGGAAGCGACTGAAGGATTCTGTCAATGACCGCGTCATCCGGGAGATTAACTCCCAGCTGAGTCAAGCGGTTATGCAACCCAGACATTTTGAGTATGTGCTCACTGACAGAACTATTTTCCTCCATCTTACAGCTGAAGAACTTGTCGGAGACTTCATATCTCTCGACCCGGGCATGAGCTTGAAAAACCATTTTCAGCTCTTCAAACATCTCATATGCTCCGTGTCTCTCAAAACGCTTTTGGAGCCCCGGTTCTAAGTTGTAAAGCATGCCGCACTGAACGAGGGAGTAATCATCAGCACGTGTCTACCAAGCGTTCATAACGTCTTGGTTCTGTGGGACGGGTGCGTCACCTAGCGGTGCTTCTAGGACATAATCTTTCTTGGCAGCTATGAGGATGATCCTCAGGTTCCGGACCCAGTCCGTATAGTTGCTGCCATCGTCTTTCAGCTTGGTTTTCTCTAGGAACGCGTTGAAGTTGAGGACAACATTGGCCATTTGATCTACAAGACATATTGTAAAGATTTTAGACTAAGTTCATGATAATTAAGTTCATCTAATCAAATTATTAAATGAACTCCCACTCAGATAGACATCCCTCCAGTCATCTAAGTATAACATGATCCGAGTTAACTAGGTCGTGTCCGATCATCACGTGAGACGGACTAGTCAACATCGGTGAACATCTTCATGTTGATCGTATCTTCTATACGACTCATGCTCGACATTTCGGTCTTCTGTGTTCCGAGGCCATGTCTGTACATGCTAGGCTCGTCAAGTCAACCTAAGTGTATTGCGTGTGTAAATCTGTCTTACACCCGTTGTATTCGAACGTTAGAATCTATCACACCCGATCATCATGTGGTGCTTCGAAACAACGAACCTTCGCAATGGTACACAGTTAGGGGGAACACTTTCTTGAAATTGTTACGAGGGATCATCTTATTTAAGCTACCGTCGTTCTAAGCAAATAAGGTGTAAAACATGATAAACATCACATGCAATCAAATAGTGACATGATATGGCCAATATCATTTGCTCCTTTGATCTCCATCTTCAGGGCTCCATGATCATCGTTGTCACCGGCATGACACCATGATCTCCATCATCATGATCTCCATCATCGTGTCTTCTTGAAGTTGTCTTGTCATCTATTACTTCTACTACTATGGCTAACGCTTTAGCAATAAAGTAAATTAATTACATGACGTTTATGTTGACACGCAGGTCATAAATAAATAAAAACAACTCCTATGGCTCCTGCCGGTTGTCATACTCATCGACATGCAAGTCGTGATTCCTATTACAAGAACATGATCAATCTCATACATCACATATATCATTCATCACAACCTTTGGCCATATCACATCACAAAACACTTGCTGCAAAAACAAGTTAGATATCCTCTAATTATTGTTGCAACTTTTTACGTGGATGCTATAGGTTTCTAGCAAGAACGTTTCTTACCTACGCCAAAACCACAACGTGAATTGCCAATTTCTATTTACCCTTCATAAGGACCCTGTTCATCGAATCCGATCCGACTAAAGTGGGAGAGACAGACACCCGCCAGCCACCTTGTGCAACTAGTGCATGTCAGTCGGTGGAACCGGTCTCACGTAAGCGTACGTGTAAGGTTGGTCCGGGCCGCTTCATCCCACGATGCCGCCGAATCAAGATAAGACTAGTAACGGCAAGCAAATTGACAATATCGACACCCACAACTACTTTGTGTTCTACTCGTGCATAGTAACTACGCATAGACCTAGCTCATGATGCCACTGTTGGGGATCGTAGCAGAAATTAAAAAAAATTCTACGCATCACCAAGATCAATCTATGGAGTATTCTAGCAACGAGGAGAATAGGAGTTCATCTACATACCCTTGTAGATCGCGAGCGGAAGCGTTCAAGTGAACGGGGATGATGGAGTCGTACTCGCCGTTATCCAAATCACCGATGACCAAGTGCCGAACGGACAACACCTCCGCGTTCAACACACGTACGGTTGGGAAGATGTCTCCTCCTTCTTGATCCAGCAAGGGGGAAGGAGAGGTTGATGAAGATCCAGCAGCATGACGGCGTGGTGGTGGATGCAGCAGGATCCCGGAAGGGCTTCGCCAAGCACAAGCAGGAAGGAGAGGTGTTACGGAGGCAGAGGGAGGCGCCAAGAGCAAGGTGCGGCTGCCCTCCCTCCCTTCCACTATATATAGGGGCTAGGGGGGCGCATGCCCCCTTGGAGATCCCGTCTAAAAGGGGGGGCGGCCCCTGGGGGCAACGGCCCCCTTAGTGTTTCCATCCAGGGGGGCGCATGCCCCCTCGGGAGGGCAACGGCCCCCTAGGGTTTCCAACCAGGGGGGCGCATGCCCCCTCGGGGAGCAACGGCCCCCTAGGGTTTCCAACCCTAGGCGCCTTGGGCCCTTGGGTGGGGCGCACCAGCCCATCAGGGGCTGGTTCCCACGCCACTTCAGCCCATGGGGCCCTCCGAGATAGGTGGCCCCATCCGGTGGACCCCGGGACCCTTTCGGTGGTCCCGGTACAATACCGGTAACCCCCGAAACCTTCCCGCTGGCCGAAACTGGACTTCCTATATATAAATCTTTACCTCCGGGCCATTCCGGAACTCCTCGTGACGTCTGGGATCTCATCCGGGACTCCGAACAACTTTCGGGTTACTTCATACTAATATCTCTACAACCCTAGCGTCACCGAACCTTAAGTGTGTAGACCCTACGGGTTCGAGAGACACGCAGACATGACCGAGACGCCTCTTCGGTCAATAACCAACAGCGGGATCTGGATACCCATGTTGGCTCCCACATGCTCCTCGATGATCTCATCGGATGAACCACGATGTCGAGGACTTAATCAATCCCGTATACAATTCCCTTTGTCAATCGGTACGTTACTTGTCCGAGACTCGATCGTCGGTATCCCAATACCTTGTTCAGTCTCGTTACCGGCAAGTCACTTTACTCGTACCGTAATGCATGATCCCACGATCAACCACTTGATCACATTGAGCTCATTATGATGATGCATTACTGAGTGGGCCCAGAGATACCTCTCCATCATACGGAGTGACAAATCCCAGTCTCGATTCGTGCCAACCCAACAGACACTTTCGGAGATACCTGTAATGTACCTTTATAGTCACCCAGTTACGTTGTGACGTTTGGCACACCCAAGGTACTCCTACGGTATCCGGGAGTTGCACAATCTCATGGTCTAAGGAAATGATACTTGACATTCAGAAAAGCTATAGAAAACGAACTACACGATCTTTGAGCTAAGCTTAGGATTGGGTCTTGTCCATCACATCATTCTCCTAATGATGTGATCCCGTTATCAATGACATCTAATGTCCATAGTCAGGAAACCATGACTATCTTTTGATCAACGAGCTAGTCAACTAGAGGCTCACTAGGGACGTGTTGTGGTCTATGTATTCACACATGTATTACGATTTCCCGGATAACACAATTATAGCATGAACAATAGACAATTATCATGAACAAAGAAATATAATAATAACCATTTTATTATTGCCTCTAGGGCATATTTCCAATAGGAAGGACTATGCCAACCACCATCATCAAGGAGTGAACTTTCTCGTCGAAGACCAGGTGTATGTGCAAGCCACTTCACTCAAAGGAACCAAGCATTTCCATGTCAAAGGGAAGCTTACACCAAGATTTATTGCCCCTCTCCAAGATCACTGCAAGAAGAAGAATAGATGGCTACCATCTAGAGTTACCACCTGAGTCACCCACTGTGCACAACATTTTACCACACGACACCACTCCGAAAATGTTTCCAACTTCCTAACTAGTCTGGTCTCTACAAGGACATCGATCACCGAGCCATCGACCTCCAGCCCAATATGACCTACGCGAGAGACCCCAATCGCAATATGGATCAAGCAGAATGTCATACACGAAGCCACGCCTTCAAGCACTCCATGGATTCAATGGAGCACCACATGGAAGCAAAGCAGTATGAGGACGTGAAGACTGCCCCACATCAAAGTTTCCGTATTCCTTTCGGCGCCTAGTTTGGGAATCTCGGGGACGAGATTCTTGTAAGGGGGTAGGTTTGTCACACCCTGATTTTCACGCCACAACACTTAAGCTAATAAATCATGATAAAGTGTGGTTTGACAAAAACTTTTGCATTATTTGGCTTTTTATTTGGAGTTGGTTTTCTCTCTGTGATTTTCAAGTGCTCTTTAAAGTCAACTACTCCACTTTATATACTTCATCTCCCTGCCCCAAACTTCGGCCCAATGATCATGCCATGTGTACAGTGCAATATAGTATTTCCTTACAAAAATAATTTGGCCAAAAAGTATTTTCTAAAAATAGTTTTCCAAAAAACCCTGAATTGAGGTTTGCACTACAAGTACTTGATTTGGGGTACAAAAAATATATCAAAAGGTATATTTGAATCCTATTAGATATAGGACTCCCATAAACCACAAAAATATAATTTTAAATGTTATTTTCCTATTTTATTTAAGAGCTTTTTCTTAAGGCCAGAAATGGTCTTTAATAGGGAAAAATTATTTTATTGTTTCAAAAATATTTGACAAAAATCAGGGAAACTCAGTGGACATATATTTTCCATATATAAGAGTTTCAACACATGGTCATGTTCAAAATATTGGACAAATCCTCCCAAAACCATTTCTGCCCATTTCAAGGATTTGAAAATTTTCTACAGGAAATATTTTCATAAAAATACAAGGAAAATCCAGCAAGTCAACAATGCATATTGTGATAACCTTGCAAAGCCTCATCTCAATTAAGGTCACTTTGGTTCACCAAAATGCCCCAAAACCCTCTCTGACCAGAATCAAATTTGAACAACTTTGTACTACCGACTTTCTCTCCTTGACCTCAACTTTTGTGAGCATGTTCACATGACCAAATGAGGCCACTACACTAAGTGGTGCATCAAGGGGAAGTGATTTGCTCAACTCGATCTACACAAGTTCATTTCTGCTAATTTCTAGGGTTTACAAAAGTTGCATTGGCAACTTTGCCCAAATGAGCTCAAAATTGGTGGAAGTCCCTAATTATATGTGCCATTACACCCTTTGGGGTCTCATGCCAAATGGAGTTCATTTGCTTACTCAAACCAGCATCAAACACCTTCTGCCACTTTACCAAAATTCCATTTTTCATCTCTTCCACTAATCTCCATGGGCTAAACTTTTTACCACGACACCTACTAATCCCCCGCTACCTCCAGTAGCAATGGCAGCATCTCAGATCAATTATTAGGGGGGGTTAAAACCACCTCTTTCTCTCTCTGTTCACCCATGGCAGCACCTCTCTCTCTCCCATTTCTATATACCAGCACCCCACCTAGCATCTCCCCACCCCAGGGCATCCAAGGCAGCCCAAGGCACAAGGGGACATGCCCTGGCCCTTTAAAAATGGCCATGCCAGCCATTTGCATGCTCCAGAGCACGCTACAGTGTGCCCAGGCAGTGTAGCCGCCCTCTGCCAAACGCCTCCTACCACCTCGGGCCTCCCCAGAACGCCCGACGATGCGCCTCGGCATCCGAGACACGACAGCTGGTCGGCCCCCTCCTTCCTCTCTCTCTCCTGCCCCTGCTCGCACGCGCACCGGCCGCCCGAGAGCTCCAGTGAGAGAGCTCACACGCACGGCGTCTCTGACCCCTCCCCGCTCCCTCTCTCCCTTCCTTTGGGTGTAGACCATCCCTACAAACACCCCGGACATGCCCACGTGAGCCCCCGTGACATACAACGATGGCAACAACCTCGCCGGCGCATGGGTCCACGGCAAGCCCTGGCCCGGCTATATAAGACCTCCCCGAGCCCTCCTCTCCTCACCACTCGACCTTTGCGGCTCCAAATAGGCCCCCTGTACCCCCAGTTCATCTCCAGAAGCGCCCGAGCTCGAGATCGAGCTCGAGCTCCGCCGCCTCGGGCCGCCGTCGATCTCGGGGTACAGGCTCTCTCCGCCCCTTCTACCTCTCGATCTGGAACTGCCACACCTCCCTGACCATTTCCCCTCTGTTTCCCCTCTCTTTTGTAGCCGGAATCGACCGGGGCAAGCACCTCCCGAAGCTCTGCCGCCGTCTTCCTCGTCGTCGGCGAACCCCTGCACCCCGGCGACGAAATCCACCTCCACCCGAACGGCGACTCCGTCCTGAGCATGTCGGTGCCCTCAGATCGCCTCGCCGTCGACCATAGCGGCGCCGGTGAGCTTGTCACCCTCTCTGGCCCAAGGTTGACGACGACGGCCGTGGGGCCCGTCCGTCAGCCTCACGTCTTGACGTGTGGGTCCCACACGTCAGGTTTAAAACACAAACGCGCGCGCACTGATTCGCTGCGTCGGCTGGAGGCGTATTTCCCAAATACGCCTTCGACGTGGCAGCCTCGCACGGGCTGGATTTCCCCTGGACCTGCTGCACTGTGGCCGAATAGGCCCAGTTGCACAGTGCTACTTCTTCTTTTCTTTTTCTCAGAAACTTGCAAAAATTCCACAGGATTAAATATTAATCCAAATGAAATAATTCTAGTTCCTAAATTCTTGTGAAAATCCTACCTATTTAATGGTATAACTTTCACACATGTCCAAACAACGTTTATGTACTGTTCATATTCAAATTCAAATTTGAATATATTTAAACCTCTCTAAAAATCCATTCCTCATATTCTACAACTCCAAATCCAAAACTAGGAATTTTATCCTTCTTAGTTTTTACCCTAGTATTTAACAAAAATGAGTTGACATTTTTCTGAGCACTTTGGTTTTTCTGTTTTATTATCGCCTTATTTTTCTCGTTATTATTTTGCGACGATAGATTGTGTTACTAACGAAGGAATTGGACCAGAAGACTTTGAAGACCTAGAAGACTTTGCTGAGCCAAGCAAGCAGCCCTTTGACCATGTCTAAGAAACCCTTTTTATGCATGTCATATGGCACTTTCATTGCTTGCATCGAAGTCATGATAAAATGGTGAACACTTGAGGTGGTTTGCCACTGTTACTTCCTCATTGATACTTGCATGGTGCATGACCCTACCTCCTTACGAGCGTTATGTCGGTGGGAGTAGGTAGGATGCTAGAGTAGTTGTTGCACAAAAAGGGACGGGAATATGCATGGTGATGGAGACAAAGTATTTTCAGAAGATTTTTTTGAAACCCTGTCGGGTGCCACTTATGCCCGGGGGAGATAATGAGATGGGTAACCACTTGATGATGAAGTGGTGTACCGAGGCAAGTGTGTGTGTTGTTTTCGAAAACGGAATAGATTTAAGATTTGTCGACTGTCCCAACCTTACATGCGCAACCACTCTACCCTTGTATGGGAAAGGGCATTATTGATTACCTAGGCCGATACTAGCTTGGAGCCCGCATTACTAGTGACGGGGGAGAGTTGGTGCTCTCTCTCGGGATGGGGTCGTGCCAGGTAGGGCGGCCATGACTGTTTTTACAGGGCACCAGACACACCGTTAGTACCCCGTGCTTGTGGTATGTGATAAATATGGGAGCGAGGCTCCACAAATTTTAAGATGTGAAATGTTGGGCACAGGGGTTACTACCGATCAAGTGGACTCTATGTTAGTGTCGTCTAGGGAAAGATGGTGATCGGGTGCTTACCCCGGGTACTTGAGGTATCGCGGGTCACGGAAGACATGAAAGTTCCCTGGATCTTGTGGGTAAAGTGTGCAACCTCTGCATAGTGTAAAACTATTCGAATAGCCGTGTCCACGGTCAAGGACAGTTGGCCGGTGCCGCTTAAACTACGTCCATAATTTTTCAAACCACGTGTGTGTGTTGATGAAGCTAAATGGGTCAAGTTAGATGACTTGACACGACGATCAAGTTGGATTGGTGTCCAACTCTGCTTATGTTGATATATGTAACTTGTTCATACGGATATATGTACTCTCATGATGCATACTTTACAGGTTGATAGATCATGTCATTGCACTCAAAACTAGCTTTCTGCAAACTACCTACTTAGTGCTATATCATTGCATTGTTGTGCCTTGTTCCAATCATGGGTTGCTTGCGAGTACATTCAAAGTACTCATTAGCTTGCCACTAGTTATTTAATTGGCCAGGCATGGAAGAACAGGAGTTCGAAGAAGAGTTCTTTGGAGACGAACATGCGAACTAGGACGTTTCCCAGTCAGAATGCCTGTAGGGTTAAGGCAGATGACATGGGTTCTATTTATCGACAAATTTCCGCTGCTTAAGTTTATTTGGCATTCAGCCGTTGTGGCTTTATCTATGCAAGACTTGACCATAATGGTCATAATTTTTGTAAGACGGTATGTATGGATGTAAGACTCTTGTTATTCAGCTTTTGTGTGTTCAGTGAGCATTGATCTCTTGGATCACTGTACACGTGCATTCGGTGATCGCGACTTATGAGTCGGGGTCCCCACAGAATGAGTTAATTACAGTACCTTAATGTGGTGGTTTATTTTCTTATACTAACGGAGCTCATGAGATTTTTTGTTGAGTTTTGTGTTGTGAAGTTTTCAAGTTTTTGGGTAAAGATTTGATGGATTTTGGAACAAGGAGTGGCAAGAGCCTATGCTTGGGGATTCCCAAGGCACCCTAAGGTAAAATTCAAGGACAACCAAAAGCCTAAGCTTGGGGATGCCCCGGAAGGCATCCCCTTTTTCGTCTTCGTCTATCGGTAACTTTACTTGAGGCTATATTTTTATTCACCACATGATATGTGTTATGCTTAGAGCGTCTTGTATGATTTGAGTCTTTGCTTTTTAGTTTACCACAACCATCCTTGCTGTACACACCTTTTGGGAGAGACACGCATGAATCGGAATTTACTAGAATACTCTATGTGCTTCACTTATATCTTTTGAGCTATACAATTTTTCTCTAGTGCTTCGCTTATATATTTTTAAAGCATGGTGGTGGTTTTATTTTATAGAAATTATTGATCTCTCATGCTTCACTTATATTATTTTGAGAGTCTTTTAGAACAGCATGGTAATTTGCTTTGGTTATAAAACTAGTCCTAATATGATGGGCATCCAAGTTGGGTATAATAAAAACTTGCATATAAGATGCATTGAATAGTAGGAGAAGTTTGATACTCGATGATTGTTTTGATACATGAGGATGGTGATATTAGAGTCATGCTAGTGGGGTAATTGTGAATTTGAGAAATACTTGTGTTGAGGTTTGCAAGTCCCGTAGCATGCACGTATGGTAACCGTTGTGTAACAAATTTGAAGCATGAGGTATTTTTTGATTGTCTTCCTTATGAGTGGTGGTCGGGGACGAGCAATGGTCTTTTCCTACCAATCTATCCCCCTAGGAGCATGCTCGTAGTTCTTGGTTTTGATGACTTGTAGATTTTTGCAATAAGTGTGTGAGTTCTTTATGACTAATATTGAGTCCATGGATTATACGCACTCTCACCCTTCCACCATTGCTAGCCTCTCAAGTACCGCGCAATTTTCGCCGGTACCATAAACCCACCATTTACCTTCCTCAAAACAGCCACCATACCTACCAAGAGCCTAAGCTTGGGGATGCCCCGGATGGCATCCCCTCTTTCGTCTTCGTTCATTGGTAACTTTACTTGGAGCTATATTTTTATTCACCACATGATATGTGTTTTGCTTGGAGCGTCATTTTATTTTATTTTGTTTTGCTTGATGTTTGAATAAAATACCAAGATCTTAAATTCTTAAATGTTAGAGAGTCTTCACATAGTTGCATAATTATTCGACTACTCATTGATCTTCACTTATATCTTTCAGAGTAGTTTGTCGTTGCTCTAGTGCTTCACTTATATCTTTTTAGAGCACGGTGGTGGTTTTATTTTGTAGAAATGGATGAACTCTCATGCTTCACTTATATTATTTTGAGAGTCTTTAGAACAGCATTGTAGTTTGCTTTGGTTATGAAACTAGTCCTAATATGATAGGCATCCAAGTGGGATATAATAAAAACTTCCATAAAAAGTGCAATGAATACTATGAGAAGTTTGATACTTGATAATTGTTTTGAGATATGGAGATGGTGATATTAATTAGAGTCATGCTAGTTGAGTAGTTGTGAATTTGAGAAATACTTATGTTGAAGTTTGTGATTCACGTAGCATGCACGTATGGTGAACCATTATGTGATGAAGTCAGAGCATGATTTATTTATTGATTGCCTTCCTTATGAGTGGCCATCGGGGACGAGCGATGGTCTTTTCCTACCAATCTATCCCCCTAGGAGCATGTGCGTAGTACTTTGTTTCGATAACTAATAGATTTTTGCAATGAGTATGTGAGTTCTTTATGACTAATGTTGAGTCCATGGATTATACGCACCCTCACCCTTCCACCATTGCTAGCCTCTCTAGTAGCACGCAACTTTCACCAGTACCATAAATCCACCATATATCTTCCTGAAAACATCCACCATACCTACATATTATGGCATTTCCATAGCCATTCCGAGATATATTGCCAAGCAACTTTCCACCGTTCCGTTTATTATGACATGATCCATCATTATCGTATTGCCTTGCATGATCATGTAGTTGACATCGTATTTGTGGAAAAGCCACCGTTCATAATTTTTCATACATGTCACTCTTGATTCATTGCACATCCCAGTACACCGCCAGAGGCACGCATATAGAGTCATATTTGTGTTCTAAGTATCGAGTTGTAATCTTTGAGTTGTAAATAAATAGAAGTGTGATGATCGTCATTATTAAAGCATTGTCCCATGTGAGGAAATAAAAAAAGGCCAAATAAAAAAAGAGAAGGCCCAAAAAAAGAGAAAGAAAAAAATGATATAAAAAGAGAGAAGGGACAATGCTACTATCCTTTACACACTTGTGCTTCAAAGTAGCACCATGATCTTCATGATAGAGAGTCTCTTATTTTGTCACTTTCTTATACTAGTGGGTAATTTTCATTATAGAACTTGGCTTGTATATTCCAACGATGGGCTTCCTCAAATGCCCTAGGTCTTCGTGAGCAAGCAAGTTGGATACACACCCACTTAGTTTCTTTTGTTGAGCTTTCATACATTTATAGCTCTAGTGTATCCATTGCATGGCAATCCCTACTCACTCACATTGACATCTATTGATGGGCATCTCCATAGCCCATTGATACGCCTAGTTGATGTGAGACCATCTTCCTCCTTTTTGTCCTCTCCACAACCACCACTCTATTCCACCTATAGTGCTATGTCCATGACTCGTGCTCATGTATTGCGTGAAAGTTGAAAAGGTTTGAGATTACTAAAGTATGAAACAATTGCTTGGCTTGTCATCGGGGTTGTGCATGATTTGAGTATTTTGTGTGACGAAGATGGAGCATTACCAAACTATATGATTTTGTAGGGATGAGCTTTCTGTGGCCATGTTATTTTGAGAGGACATAATTACTTTGCTAGTATTCTTGAAGTATTAAAAATTTATTTCATAAATTTTTGTCTTGAATCTTTCGGATCTGAACCTTCATGCAACAATAAAGAAAATTACATTGATAAATATGTTAGGTAGCATTCCACATCAAAAATTCTATTTTTATCATTTACCTACTCGAGGACGAGCAGGAATTAAGCTTGGGGATGCTTGATACATCTCTAATGTATCTATAATTTTTGATTGTTCCATGCTACTATATTATCTATTTTGGATATTTAATGGGCTTTAATATGCACTTTTATATTATTTTGGGGACTAACCTATTAACCGGAGGCCCGGTGCAAGTTTCTGTTTTTTGCCTATTTCGGTGTTTCGCAGAAAAGGAATACCAAACGGAATGAAACCTTCGCGATGATCTTTCTTGGACCGAAAGTAAACCAGGAGACTTGGAGTGGAACTCTGGAACTCCGTGAGGCGGCCACGAGATAGGAGGGCACACCGAGGGGGGGTAGGCGCGCCCCCACCCTCGTGGGCCCCACGGAGCTCCACCGATGTACTTCTTTCGCCTATATACTCTTATACCCTAAAAACATCAGGGGGAGCCACGAAACCACTTTTCCACCGCCGCAACCTTCTGTACCCGTGAGATACCATCTGGGGACCTTTTCCGGCAATCTGCCGGAGGGGGGAATCGATCACGGAGGGCTTCTACATCAACACCATAGCCTCTTCGATGAAGCATGAGTAGTTTACCAGAGACCTTCGGGTCCATAGTTATTAGCTATATGGCTTCTTCTCTCTCTTTGATCTTTAATACAAAGTTCTCCTCGATGCTCTTGGAGATCTATTCGATGTAATACTCTCTTGCGGTGTGTTTGCCGAGATCCGGTGAATTGTGGGTTTATGAACTTGATTATCTATGAATATTATTTGGTTCTTCTCTGAATTCTTATATGCATGATTTGATATCTTTGCAAGTCTCTTCGAATTACCGGTTTAGTTTGGCCTACTAAATTGATCTTTCTTGCAATGGGAGAAGTGCTTAGCTTTGGGTTCAATCTTGCGGTGTCCTTTCCCAGACAGTAGGGGCAGCAAGGAACATATTGCATTGTTGCCATCAAGGATAAAAAGATGGGGTTTATGTCATATTGCTTGAGTTTATCCCTCTACATCATGTCATCTTGCTTAATGTGTTACTCTATTCTTATGAACTTAATACTCTAGATGCATGCTAGATAGCGGTCGGTGGGTGGAGTAATAGTAGTAGATGCAGAATCGTTTTGATCTACTTGACACGGACGTGATGCCTATGTTTATGATCATTGCCTTAGATATCTTCATAACTATGCACTTTTCTATCAATTGCTCGGCTGTAATTTGTTCACCCACCGTAATACATGCTATCATGAGAGAAGCCACTAGTGAAACCTATGGCCCCGGGTTCTCTTCCTTATTATATTGCATCTCTTTTATTATCGCAGCTCGTTTACTATTTTGCAATCTTTACTTTCCAATCTATACAACAAAATACTAAAAATATTTATCTTATTATCTCTATCAGATCTCACTTTCGCAAGTGACCATGAAGGGATTGACAACCCCTTTATCGTGTTGGTTGCGAGATTCTTGATTGTTTATGCAGGTACTAGGTGACTTGTGCGTTGTCTCCTACTAGATTGATACCTTGGTTCTCAAAAATTGAGGGAAATACTTACGCTACTTTGCTGCATCACCCTTTCCTCTTCAAGGAAAAACCAATGCATGGTCAAGAGGTAGCAGCGGTCACCGCACAAATCTAACGAAGCTTCTCTGACAACGGTCGGCAACCCACGGCCGAAGAGTTGGCAATCGCCGAGAGCGTTCAAGCAGTCGTCCGTTCCTCTGCCGCATACCTTGCCACGATGGAGCCCATCCAAGCCCAGATCGCGGCCGCCCACGCCCAGCTCATGGCGGCCTTTTCCAAAGAGATGGCAGACATGGATGGCGAGATGCTTGCCGAGTATGCTGTGATGGATGCCATGGAGCCGCTTCCCCAGGACACCATTGTGTGCAAGCTGGACATGGAGGAGGAGGCGGAGATCGACGAGCACCAGCCGTAGTAGTACTCTTTGTTTTGATTAATTAAGAGCGTCAGGTTTTAGTTTGTTAGAGTAATGTTTAGGTCAGCTAGCTCTGTTTAATTGCTGAACTTTCTCGATTAAGAAGTATGAGTGTGTTGCAGTCTCCTTTGTGTACCCAAATTATGCAATGACGTGGATGACCACTGTAACCAGGGAAATTCGAACCAAAATTTGCATGTTCAAACTCATCACACACGGGTTAAGCTATATGAATCGTTTGTGATGTTCACATATCATACACAGTGCTGAATAAGGGACCATGTCTGATGACACTTTGCGCGCCAGTTTTTTCGCTGCACCGATTCAAAATTTTCGGCTTCCGCAGAAATATCGACCTCCCCGCCCCATCCCCCTTACCAAAAGCCACATTTCCCCTGTTTCTGCCTTCCTTTCCAAGTTGAAACCTTCACTCCTTGCTTGCAACACCGCCTCCTTGTCGGCGACCCTCCTTCACGCTTCTCGGCCTTGACTATCCAGGCAGGTAATCCACACACGACCCCTATCCTCCTCCTGCTTCCACATCCCACATGCCCCGACCGCCGGCGCGACACCTTCCACCCAAATCACCGACCCCTCCACTAAATAAGCGCCGCCCTAAGCCATGGTGCACACGGTATAGCCAGGAGCTCAAGGAGAATTTGGCAGCGGAGAAGCAAATCGTGACCGCACGCGCGAATGAGGTCGTGATGGCTGCCATTTGTGTCGACCCCAGATCTTGGAGGAGCACCTCGCCGTCGAGGCCACCGTCGACACCTCATGCACCGACGCCGCGATGCGGTTGGCTGCTTTAAACTACAGTTCATGGCGTTTTCTCAAGGCCATCCTCGATGCCTTCGACGAAGACTATGAGGTGTTTTCTCAGTGTGCATTGATACGTATCCAACGTATCTATAATTTTTTATTGTTCCATGTTGTTATATTATCAATCCTGGATGTTTTATAATCATTTTATATCATTTTTTGGTACTAACCTATTGACATAGTGCCAAGTGCTAGTTGCTGTTTTTGCATGTTTTTTACATCGTAGAAAATTAATACCAAACGGAATCCAAATGCAACGAAACTTTACAGAGATTTTTTATGGACCATAAGACACATAATGGGCCAAGGCTGCGCCTGGGGTGCTCCGAGGAGAGCGCAACCCACCAGGGTGCGCCAGGAGGCCCAAGCACGCCCTGGTGGGTTGTTCCCACCTCAGGTGCCCCCTGGACCGCCTCTTTGCTCTATAAATACCCCAATATTCCATAAACCCTAGGGGACTCGACGAAAATCAATTCCAGCCACCGCAGAGTCCAGAACCACCAGATCCAATCTAGAAACCATCATGGATGGGGTTCACCACCTCCATTGGTGCCTCTCCGATGATGCGTGAGTAGTTCTTTGTAGACCTTCGGGTCCGTAGTTAGTAGCTAGATGGCTTCCTCTCTCTTGTTTGATTCTCAATACAATGGTCTCTTGGAGATCCATATGATGTAACTCTTTTTGCGGTGTGTTTGTTAGGATCGAATGAACTTTGAGTTTATGATCAGATCTAGCTTTTTATATCCATGAAAGTATTTGAGTTTCTTTGATCTCTTTTATGCATGATTGCTTATAGCCTCGTATTTCTTCTCCGATATTTGGGTTTTGTTGGGACAACTTGATCTATTTATCTTGCAATGGGAAGAGGTGCTTTGGAGTGGGTTCAATCTTACGGTGCTTGATCCCGGTGACACAAGGGGAACCGACACGTATGTATCATTGCTACTAAGGATAAAACAATGGTGTCTATCTCTACATAGATAGATCTTGTCTACATCATGTCATTGTTCTTATTGCATTACTCCGTTTCTCCATGAACTTAATACACTATATGCATGCTGGATAGCGGTCGATGTGTGGAGTAATAGCTGTAGATGCAGATAGGAGTCAGTCTACTAATATTGGACATGATGCCTATATAATGATCATTCCCTGGATATCGTCATGATTATTTGAAGTTCTATCAATTTCCCAACAGTAATTTGTTTACCCACCATTTGCTATTTTTCTCGAGAGAAGCCACTAGTGAAACCTACGACCCCCGGGTCTCTTTCTCATATTATTTGCCTTTGCGATCTATATTCCTTTGCTTTTATTTTCAGATCTACTAAACCAAAAACACAAAAATATCTTGCTGCAATTTATTCTTATTTATTTTATTTGGCATTTGATCTATCAATATCTACAATTTTATCTCACGTCCGTCTGCCAATTTCTGGCGCCGCTACCTGAAAGGGATTGACAACCCCTTTTACACGTCTGGTTGCGAGTAGTTGTTATTTGTGTGCAGGTGTTGTTTATGTTGTGTTGCTTGGTTCTTCTATTGGTTCGATAACCTTGGTTTCATATTTGAGGGAAATACCTACCGTTGTGCGGCATCATCCCTTCCTCTTTGGGGAAATACCAACGTAGCTTCAAGCGACATCTTCCATGTCCAAGGAGCCAATCATCGTCGATATCTCCGACGATGAGGAGTAGCTTGTCTTATTAGCTCACTATAAGGACCTATGTTCAGTTTGCTAGCTACGCCAGCTAAGCATGCTCGGTTTACCTATTGCATGTGTTGCTCCTGCCTTTCCTTGACAAATTCTAGTGAATTGTGCTATCTAATTTTACCATGCAATTTGTTGCTCTAGTGTATATGTTCTATATGTCGTGCAATGTGGTGCCCACTTATTAACTGCTTGGTTAGTTAGTTCTCGTCTTCAGTTAACTGTTTGGTTCATTTCTGCGAATGTGATGTTCAATTCTTCAGGCTACAATTTTGTATTGTCTTCCATGTGATAAATAAATCGAATTTATCTTTACAAAATACATGAGAAACAAATACAATTGCTATATTTCCAAGTTGTCAAGCATGCTTGGTTTGGTTAACTGTCTGATCTTCTAGTATGTTATACATTATGCAATGTGGTGCTCAGTTAATGTTTGGTTCATTTGTTGTGGTGTTTAGTTAACTGTTTGGTTCAATTCTGCAATGCGATGTTCAATTGTTATGGGTCCATTCTGTTATTGTATACCATGTGAGAAATAAATCGAATTTGGTTGTAGTAAATACATGAGAAACAAATACAATTGTTGTATTTCCAAGTTGTTAACCATGCTTGGTTTGGTTAACTGTCTGATCTTCTATTAGGAGTATGTTATATTGTGCAATGTGGTGCTCAGTTAAAGTTTGGTTCATTTGTTGTGGTGTTTAGCTAACTTTTTGGTTCAATTCTGCAATGCAATGTTCAATTGTTGTGGGTGCATTCTGTTATTGTATAGCATGTGAGAAATAAATCGAATTTGGCTGTATTAAATGCATGAGAAACAAATACAATTGCTATATTTCCAAGTTGTTAAGCATGCTTGGTTTGGTTAACTATTTGATCTTCTATTAGGAGTATGTTATATTGTGCAATGTGGTGCTCAGTTCATGTTTGGTTCATTTGTTGTGGTCTGTAATGCGATGTCCAATTGTCATGGGTAGAATTTTGTATTGTTGTGCATGTGAGAAATAAATCAAATTTGGCTGCACTTGAGAAACAATACAACTGCTATATTTCCTAGTTCTTAATCATGTTTGGTTTGGATAAATGGAGTTTCCATGTGGCTTGAATTAATCTGATGAATCTGCAATGTGCTTATTTTTTTAGCAACGTATTTTGCTGATAGCATGCGAACCCTCACTTAACCTGATGACTAACTACCTTATATGTGTTGCAGGGAAACAATGGGAGCACTCAGGTTTACAATAAGGTTTGCACATGCATGGTCCTTTGTCTAATAGCACATTATTGTGCAATTGTAGGAACCATTCTAATATTTAGGTTTTTAACAATTTGGTCTTGCACATGTAGGTCCTGCTATCAAAGGTTTTGACCCATTGTTCGACCCTTTTTACATATGGGGAAATGAGTTGTTGATGAATATCAGACAAGTCAAGAAACACAGAAAGATTGTTAGGATAAAGAAATTAGCAACAAAAAATAACAAGATCTTTGTCTACACAATGAAGAAGATATCAGTTCACTACAATATGGTACTAATTATTATACCCTGCCTTTTTTATTCCTTTGCCTCATTTCCAATATAGAGAAGATATTTATGCACATCCTTGTTTTCAGGCCTTTCCAAAGCAGTTCACTGATGATTACCTCTCAAACCACCTCTATGGTCAGGAGGCGAGAAAGATTTTCATACAACACCCACGGTTCAATATTGAAGTCTTCCTGAAGAGGATGAAGGATGGACGGTCAATCATCCACAGGCACTGGCCTAAAGTTGCAAAGACCTTCAACATCAATGAAGGCTCAATATTTGCCTTCCGCTTCAGCAGTTTCCCAGATGAGATGCATCTGTGTATGTATCGTCTATGATGCTAACTTCGAAAGGTTCTAGATGTTGCATGTGAAACTTGGTGCTGGTGCAGTTGTGTAATGGGGTAGCTGGGTGCTGAAGCTATATGGTGTTGTACTCTGATGTATTTCAATTATGAAATCCTACTTCCTTAATATGGAAATGAAATATATTGTGTGCTTAATATGAAATGTCAATTAGATTAATAAATGTATTATTAATAATAGGGCAATTAGCCTGCTAATTGGGTTTTTTGTTGCAAACGGTTAGTAAGAAAACACCATGGGCGATGACCTCAGGCAATGCACACAATTTCTTGGAATAAACCGTGTTGGATCGATGAACAATCACACATGACATCCTCCTGAAAACTATTTGTGTTAGGCCACCTAGCGCAAACGTTTACCACATAAAAAGTGTGTGTGATGGACAGCCTTTGCCACACAGTTTCTTCTACGCACCGTGTGTGATGCATTCAATAACACAAACGATAAAATTCTTAATATCGTGTGCAATGGCAACACTATCACAAATGATTTAATGGGGAAAATTGTGTGTGATGTACCTGCAAACAAAAATGTTTTCCTTGGAATGACTGTGTGGGATGTATATACAAATGGAAACGTACTTCTTGGATTAACTCTATGGGATGTACATACTAACGGAAACGTATTCCTTGGATTGACTGTGTGGAATGTACATACGAACGGAAACATTTAGGAGGGACTGACTATGTGGGATGTGAAGGAAATATGCCCTAGAGGCAATAATAAAGTTGTTATTTATATTTCCTTATATCATGATAAATGTTTATTATTCATGCTAGAATTGTATTAACCGGAAACTTAGTACATGTGTGAATACATAGACAAAACAGAGTGTCCCTAGTATGCCTCTACTTGACTAGCTCGTTAATCAAAGATGGTTATGTTTCCTGACCATAGACATGTGTTGTCATTTGATGAACGGGGCACATCATTAGAGAATGATGTGATGGACAAGACCCATCCGCTAGCTTAGCATAATGATCATTTAGTTTTATTGATATTGCTTTCATCATGACTTATACATGTTCCTCTGACTATGAGATTATGCAACTCCCGAATACCGGAGGAACACATTGTGTGTTATCAAACGTCACAACGTAACTGGGTGATTATAAAGATGGTCTACAGATTTCTTTGAAGGTGTTTGTTGGGTTGGCATAGATCGAGATTAGAATTTGTCACTCTGTGTATCGGAGAGGTATCTTTGGGCCCTCTCGGTAATGCACATCACTATAAGCCTTGCAAGCAATGTGACTAATGAGTTAGTCACGGGATGATGCATAACGGAACGAGTAAAGAGACTTGCCGGTAACGAGATTGAACTAGGTATGATGATACCGACGATCGAATCTCGGGCAAGTAACATACCGATGACAAAGGGAACAATGTATGTTGTTATGCAGTTTGACCGATAAAGATCTTCATAGAATATGTAGGAGCCAATATGAGCATCCAGGTTCCGCTATTGGTTATTGACCGGAGATGTGTCTCGGTCATGTCTACATAATTCTCGAACGCGTAGGGTCCGGACGCTTAATGTTTGATGACGATTTGTATTATAAGTTATGTGATTTGATGACCGAAGTTTGTTGGGTGTCCCATATGAGATCACGGACATGACGAGGAGTCTCGAAATGGTCGAGACGTAAATATCGATATATTGGAAGGCTATATTCGAACATCGGAAAGGTTCTGAGTGGTTCGGGTATTTTTCGGAGTACCGGAGAGTTACGGGAATTCGCCGGGGGGGAGTATTGGGCCTTCATGGGCCTTAGTCGAAAGAAGAGAAGGGCCACAAGGGGAGGCCCCCCCCATGGGCTGGTCTAAATTGGACTAGGGAGGGGGCGGCGCCCCCCACTTTCCTTCTCCCTCTCCTTCTCCTTCCCTCTCTCCCCTCTTGGAAAAGGAAGGGGACTCCAACTAGGATTGGGAATCCTAGTTGGACTCCCCCTATAGGCGCGCCCCTCCTAGGCTGGCCTCTTATTCCCCCCTCCTTTATATACGTGGGCAGGAGGCACCCCAAAGACACACAAGTTGATCTTTAGCCTTGTGCGATGCCCCCCTCCACAGTTTTACACCTCGGTCATATTGTCGTAGTGCTTAGGTGAAGCCCTGCATCGGTAACTTCATCATCACCATCAACACGCCGTCATGCTGACGAAACTCACCCTCGGCCTCAGCTGGATCAAGAGTATGAGGGACGTCACCGAGCTGAACGTGTGCATATCATGGAGGTGCCATGCGTTTGGTACTTGATCAGTGGGATCACGAAGACGTTCGACTACATCAACTGCGTTACTAAATGCTTCCGCTTTCGGTCTACGAGGGTACGTGGACACACTCTCCCCGCTCGTTGCTATGCTTCTCCTAGATAGATCTTGCGTGATCGTAGGATATTTTTGAAATACTATGTTCCCCAACAGTGGCATCCGAGCCATGTCTATGCACAGATGTTATATGCACGAGTAGAACACAAAGAGTTGTGGGTGATAATAGTCATACTGCTTACCAGCATGTCATAATTTGATTCAGCGGTATTGTTGGATGAAGCGGCCCAGACCGACATTACATGACCGCGTTCATGAGACTGGTTCTACTATCGTGCTTCGCACATAGGTGGCTAGTGGGTGTCTGTTTCTCTAGCTTTAGTTGAATCGAGTTTGACTATGCCCGGTCCTTGTTGAAGGTTAAAACAACACACTTGATGAAAAACCATTGTGGTTTTGATGTGTAGGTAAGAACGGTTCTTGCTAGAAGCCTGTAGCAGCCACATAAAACTTGCAACAACAAAGTAGAGGACGTCTAACTTGTTTTTGCAGGGTATGTTGTGATGTGACATGGTCAAGACGTGATGAGATATAAATTGTTGTATGAGATAATCATGTTTTCTTAAAGTTATCGGCAACTGGCAGGAGCCTTATGGTTGTCTCTTTATTGCATAAGATGCAAGCGCCATATAATTGCTTTACTTTATTGCTATGCGATAGCAATAGTTACAAAAGCAATAGTTGGCGAGATGACCATGTGACGACACGTTGATAAAGATCAAGATGATGGACATCATGGTGTCATGCCGGTGACGATAGAGATCATGACAGTACTTTGGAGATGGAGATCAAAGGCACAAGATGATGATGGCCATATCATGTCACATATTTTGATTGCATGTGATGTTTATCTTTTATGCATCTATTTTGCTTAGTACGACGGTAGAATTATGAGATGATCCCTTAATAAAATTTCAAAGTGGAAGTGTTCTCCCTGAGTATGCACCGTTGCGACAGTTCTTCGTGCTGAGACACCACGTGATGATCGGGTGTGATAAGCTCTACGTTCACATACAATGGGTGCAAGCCAGTTTTGCACATGCAGAATACTCGGGTTAAACTTGACGAGCCTAGCATATGCAAATATGGCCTCGGAACACTGAGACTGAAAGGTCGAGCGTGAATCATATAGTAGATATGATCAACATAGTGATGTTCACCATTGAAAACTACTCCATCTCACGTGATGATCGGACATGGTTTAGTTGATTTGGATCACGTGATCATTTAGATGACTAGAGGGATGTCTATCTAAGTGGGAGTTCTTAAGTAATATGATTAATTGAACTTTAATTTATCATGAACTTAGTCCTGATAGTACTTGCATAACTATGTTGTAGATCAATAGCTCGCGATGTAGGTCCCCGTTTATTTTTGATATGTTCCTAGAGAAAAACTATGTTGAAAGATGATAATAGCAATGATGCGAACTAGGTCCGTGATCTAAGGATTATCATCATTGATACACAGAAGAATTATGTCCTTGATGCACCGCTAGGTGACGGACCTATTGCAGGAGCACAGATACAGACGTTATGAACGTTTAGCAAAGCTCGGTATGATAACTACTTGACAGTTTAGTGCGCCATGCTTCACGGGTTAGAACCGGGACTTCAAAAATGTTTTGAATGCCACGGAGCATATAAGATGTTCCAAGAGCTGAAATTGGTATTTCAGACTCATGCCCGAGTCGAGAGGTATGAGACCTCTGACAAGTATTTTGCCTACAAGATGGAGGAGAATAGCTCAATCAGTGAGCATGTGCTCAGATTGTCTGAGTAATACAATCGCTTGAATCAAGTGGGAGTTAATCTTCCAGATAAAAAGGTGATTGACAGAGTTCTCTAGTCACTATAACCAAGTTACTGGAACTTCGTGATGAACTATAATATGCAAGGGATGACGAAAATGATTCCCGAGCTCTTCGTGATGCTGAAATCGACGAAGGTAGGAATCAAGAAAAGCATCAAATGTTGATGGTTGACAAGACCACTAGTTTCAAGTAAAAGGGAAAGGGACAGAAAGGGAACTTCAAGAAGAATGACAACCAGGTTGCCACTCCATGAAGAAGCCCAAAGCTAGACCCAAGCCTGAAACTGAGTGCTTCTACTGCGAAGGAAATGGTCACTGGAAGCAGAACTGCCCCAAATACTTGGCGGATAAGAAGGATGGCAAAGTGAACAAAGGTATATATGATATACATGTTATTGATGTGTACTTTACTAGTGTTCATAGTAGCCCCTGTGTATTTGATACTGGTTCAGTTGCTATGATTAGTAAGTCGAAACTGGAGTTACAAAATGAACAAAGACTAGTTGAGGGCAAGGTGACGATGTGTGTTGGAAGTGATTCCAAGGTTGATAAGATCACCATCGCACACTCCCTTTACCTTCGGATTAGTATTGAATCTAAAATAAATGTTATTTGGTGTTTGCGTTGAGCATAATACGATTGCATCATGTTTATTGCAATACGGTTATTCATTTAAGTCAAAGAATAATTGTTATTCTGTTTACATGAATAATACCTTGTGAGGTCATACCTTGTGAGGTGAATGGTTTACTGAATCTCGATCATAGTGATACACATATTCATAATATTGATGCCAAAAGATGCAAAGTTGATAATGATAGTGCAACATATTTGTGGCAATGTCGTTTAGGTCATATTGGTGTAAAGCGCATGAAGAAACTCCATGTTGATGGGTTTTTGGAATCACTTGATTATGAATCACTTGATGCTTGCGAACCATGCCTCATGGGCAAGATGACTAAAACTCTGTTCTCCGAAACAATGGAGCGAGCCACTAACTTATCAGAAATAATACATACCGATGTATGCAGTCTGATGAGTGTTAAGGCTCGTGGCGGGTATCATTATTTTCTGACCTTCACAAATGATTTGAGCAGATATGGGTATATCTACTTGATGAAACACAAGTCTGAAACATTTGAAAAGTTGAAAGAATTTCATAGTGAAGTAGAAAATCATCGTAACAAGACAATAAAGTTTCTATGATCTGATCGCAGAGGCGAATATTTGAGTTATGAGTTTGGCCTTCAATTAAAACAATGTGTAATAGTTTCACAAACTCATGTGTCACACCCTAGCTAGTTCAAGCATTAGAATGTGCATCATGTTTAAATTCCTCTTAAATTTGAATTGGGGAAGACAGAACCCCCAACACACCCCCCCTGGAAACAACTAGGGTTTATTAAAAATATTTTCAATGAACCTGAAATGCCCTTCTAAAAAGTTCACCCTCTTTGTCTTAGGTTAGAACCTCTGGCAAAATTGGTGCACAATTTTCTAGGTCAACAGAAGGTCATTGAATTAAATCATAAGTTTTTGAATTTGGGCATTTAAATGCTATAAAATAATCTAAATGCTCAAATAATTCTGGGAATAAATGTTTCCTGTTGGAAATAATCTAAACAGAGGCCACATTTATTTTCAGGATTTTTGGAAACGTTTTAGTATTTTATTTAAAGCCCAACAGTTGCAGTTAAATAGAAAACAGAAACAAAAATCAAAAAAGAGGAGAAAGAAGCCCATCTGGGCCTTACCTGTGCTGGCCCAGCCACCTGGCTCGGCCCAGCCTGCTGGCGCTGCCAGTCGTCGTCCTCCTCGTGCCAGAAGGACGCGGAGCGCGTGGCCGGCGCCCGCGGCCACACGCCGGCCACCTCCTACTTCCGCCGACGCCCGGGAGACGCCCTGAAGTGCCACGCGACCCCCACGTCTCCCTCTCGCACTCGCTCACTCTCCCCCTCGTCTCCCTCTCTCTCTCCCGCGACGGCCGAGCGCGTACCTCGCCGCCGATCGTCGTAGTTGCCACCACAGACACTCCCTCGCCCCTCCGACGAGCCCATTAGCTCCGCCTCGACTCCCTCGTCCTCCCCACCGAGCCACGCATCGCCGGAGGCCCTGCATCGCCGCCTTCGCCCTCGTCTTCAACCTCGGGCACCCGAGCCATCTCCGGTCGAATTCACCACCGCCAGGACCTCCCCGAGCCCGCTGACCCCCTCTCCGACTCCGCTGTGAGCTCCTCTTCCTTTCCCCTCTTCTCGCGTGCTCGCGCTCGTCCCCTAGCTCCATTTTCCACCGCGGCCGAGAGCTTCTCGCCGCCGGCCATGGCGCAGTCGTGGCCACAGCCGTGCAAGCCCACAACGGAGCGCCTCACCGTGCTCAGTGCAGCACCAGGAACCCATAGCCACCCCCAGTTCTCCCTCTCGTGCACCGTAGCGTCGAAACCGACCTCGCCCGAACTCCGGCCGCCGCCACGAGCTCGATTCCGGCGAGCTCGCTCCACCCCAGCTCCTCCCACTTGCCCCACTAGATGCGCACGAGCCCCAGCTACGCGTAGCACGTCTCCGCCGTCGATTTGGTCACCGGAGGACCAAATCCAAAGCCCTCCGCCGTCTCGGGCCTCGCCGGCGTCGAGCCACCGGCGAGTTGACCCAGTTTGACCCCTGGGTGGGCCCAGGAAGACCCCCCCTGAGTCTATGACAGGTGGGGCCGGTCGGCTAACTAAATTAGGATTAGTCTTAATTAATTTTAATTAAATCAGTCACTGACATGTGGGCCCAGGCCCCACTGACAACTAATTAGTGTTAATCTAATTTTGCTAATTAGCTGAGAGGCTGACAGAAGGGGCCCACCAGTCAGGTTTGACCTGGGCTGGCGCCTTTGACCTGCTGAGGTCAGCATGACGCAATTCTGATGCAGTATTGCATTTTCTGGATTTATTTTTATTCAGGAAATTCCAGAAAATGTTTAAAACTTCTAAAAATCATAGAAATTCAACCGTAACTCCAAATGAAATAATTTATATATGAAAAATTATCAGAAAAATTCAATCTATCCATCTGTAATGGTTTCATGCATGACAAAACAAGTTTACCTTGCTGTTTAAGCACAATAAGGAAATGCACTATTAAGGCCATGCTTAATGAGCTAATATTTGAATCTTTGATTCAAATGAGTTCATCCCTTTCTATTCTAGCTTGCATTAGGCCAAAACACATTCATATTGCCATGTCATAGCATGCATCATATTGTTGCATATCGTCATGTGTTGATTGTGTTCCGATGTGTTCCCCGTGGTAGGTTCTGCCTCCGAGGATATTCACGAGTATCCAACTGAAGGGCAGTATCCCGCTACCACTCCATCAGGCAAGCAACCATTGATCATTCCGATACAAACCCATGTTCTCGCTTCTGCTCTTATTTACTGCATTAAGACAACGCGATTCAAACTGCTGTGTGCTACGGTAGTTGAACCCTTATCCTCTGCATGACCTGTCATTGCCACAGTAACTAGATGAAACCCACTAGCATGTGTAGGAGTTGATTGAGCCATGTATGTGATTCCTATCTTGCTATGCCTGCTATGCTTAGAGTTGTGTCAGGTCTGGTTCATCTGGGTGATGGGCTAGAGTGAAATGCTTATGTCGGTAATGTGGGGGATGTGTTGAACATGTTTTGGTAAAGGTATCGATGAGAGGCCATGTAGGAGTACATGGTGGGTTGTTTCATTGAGGTCGTCCCTAAGAACTGAGATCTGTATGTGTGATTTTAAGATTCAGCTACTACCATGCATTGGGATCCTTAATTGACCCTCTCGGCTTCTTAATCACCCTAGTACTCTGTCCAGGAGTTGCAAATAGTTTCTGGTGTTTGTAGGTTATGTGTTGGCGGCCGTGCGTAGCGCTGACCCTAGGGGTGGGCTATGTTGCGGTAGATACACCGTGGCCGGGTATGCCGGGCGCCCGTTTGGCGTCTCGAGACCCTGTTCACATCGTTCGGGGCCGTATGTGGAAACCTCGGCCGGACTCCCTGCGGATGGAACCTGGATAGGCGATAAACCTGGACTAGAGACTTAAGTGTTTAGGTAGGCCGTGGCCGACACCCTCGCTGGGCTTCCGCTTGAAGGTTGGCGAGTACATGTCATGTAAACGGTGGTAAGTGGTGAAAGCGTGTGTGACGAAGTACACCCCTGCAGGGTATAAAACTATTCGAACAGCCGCGTCCGCGGTAAAGGACTACTTGGTTGCCTATACAGTTCATAGACAAGTTAATGGATACTACTAAAAGACTCAAGATAAGTGTGAGTACCGAGGATGGCCCTCTCGTAGGATGACGAGGGAGGATCCCCTGTGGAGTATTGTGTTGGTGAGTAGTGGACTCGTGTGCGAAAACTATTTTACCGGTGGAGTTCCGTAGGATAGCTTAGCCAAGAGTCAAAGCTGGCTTGCTGCATCAACCCCACCGCCTCCTTGAGAATAAGCATGTATAGTAGGTTCTGATGTAAGACTTGCTGAGTACCTTCGTACTCATGTTTGCTTATTTATTGTTTTCAGACGACAACACTGCCCCCTCCGATGGGTTTTATGTAGACCTTGACGTCGACGAGTGACTAGCCACCCAGGTGGTGATCCTGGCCATGGAGGGGCCCATGTAGATAGACAGGCTTCGAGAAGCCTTCTTTCTTTCTAGAGTCTGTACTCAGACTAGTTGCTTCCGCATGTGCTTGTATGTTGGTATGACTTGAGTGTCGGGTCATGTGACCCCTATCTGTATGAACATGTTATGAATGGCTCTCTGGAGCCTTTAAATAAAGTACTTGAGTTGTAGAGTTTTGTTGTGATGCCATGTTGTATGTACTCATATCGGGCATATTGTGTGTATGATTGAAATGCTTGGTATGAGTGGGATCCGACAATCTAGTTGTTTATCCTTGGCAGCCTTTCTTATGGGGAAATGTAGTCTAGTGTTCCTCGAGCCATAGTAGTCCGCTACAGCCCGGTTCACCAGAGTCCTGTTAGCCCAGCACTACTGCTCAGGACACTTGACTGGCCGGCATGTGTTTCACCTCGTCCCTATGTCTGTCCCTTCGGGGAAATGTCACACGGTGACTTCCGGAGTCCTGCCTAGCCTGCTACAGCCCGGGGTTCCCCGGAGTCCTGTTAGCCCAGTGCTACAGCCCGGAATCACTTGTTGATGACCGACATGTTCGATGTGATTCATGTATGCCTGTCTCCATAGGTCTGTGCCGCTTTGGGTTCACGACTAGCCATGTCGGCCCGGGTTCTCTGTCATATGGATGCTAGCGACACTATCATATACGTGAGCCAAAAGGCACAAACGGTCCCGGGCCATGGTAAGGCGACACCCGTGGGATACCGTGCGTGAGGCCGCAAAGTGATATGAGGTGTTACCGGCTAGATCGATGTGACTTGGAATCGGGGTCCTGACATCATGCCACATGGAACACCACAGCATAATGGTGTGTCCGAACGTCATAACCGTACTTTATTAGATATGATGCGATCTATGATGTCTCTTACCGAATTACTACTATCGTTTTGGGGTTATGCATTAGAGACAGCTGCATTCGCGTTAAATAGGGCACCGTCTAAAAATCCGTTGAGACGACACCGTATGAACTGTGGTTTAACAAGAAACCTAAGCTGTCGTTTCTTAAAGTTTGGGGTTGTGATGCTTATGTGAAAAAGTTTCAGCCTGATAAGCTCAAAACTAAATTGAAGAAGTGTGTCTTCATACGATACCCAAAAGAAACTGTTGGTTACACCTTCTATCACAGATCCGAAGTCAAGATCTTTGTTGCTAAGAGTGGATCCTTTCTAGATAAGGAGTTTCTCTCGAAAGAAGTGAGTGGGAGGAAAGTAGAACTTGATGAGGTAGTTGTACCTTCTCCCGAATTGGAAAATGGTTCATCACAGAAATCAGTTCCAGTGATGCCTACACCAATTAGTGAGGAAGTTAATGATGATGATCATGAAACTTCATATCAAGTTACTACCGAACCTCGTAGGTCAACCAGAGTACGTTACGCACCAGAGTAGTACGGTAATCCTGTTCTGGAAGCCATGTACTAGACCATGACGAACCTACGAACTATGAGGAAGCGATGATGAGCCCAGATTCCGCGAAATGGTCTGAGGCCATGAAATCTGAGATGGGATCCATGTATGAGAACAAAGTATGGACTTTGATTGACTTGCCTGATGATCGGCGAGCCATTGAGAATAAATGGATCTTCAAGAGGAAGACAGACGCTGATAGTAGTGTTACTATCTACAAAGATCGACTTGTCGAAAAGGGTTTTTACAAGTTCAAGATGTTGACTACTATGAGATTTTCTCACTCGTATCGATGCTTAAAGTCTGTCCGAATCATGTTAGCAATTGCCGCATTTTATGAAATCTGACAAATGGATATCAAAATTGCATTCCTTAATGGATTTATTAAATAAGAGTTGTATATGATACAACCAAAAGGTTTTGTCAATCCTAAAGGTGCTAACAAAATGTGCAAGCTCCAGCGATCCATCTATGGACTGGTGCAAGCATCTCGAAGTTGGAATATATGCTTTGATAAGTTGATCAAAGCATATAGTTTTATACAGACTTGCGGTGAAGCCTGTATTTACAAGAAATTGAGTGGGAGCACTACGGCCTTTCTGATAAGTATATGTGAATGACATATTGTTGATCAGAAATGATGTAGAATTTTCTAGAAAGCATAAAGGAGTGTTTGAAAGGAGTTTTTTAAAGAAAGACCTCGGTGAAGATGCTTGCATATTGGGCATCAAGATCTATAGAGATAGATCAAGACACTTGATAAGATTTTTCAATGAGTACATACCTTGACAAGATTTTTGAAGTAGTTCAAAATGGAATAGTCAAACAATTCTTGTGTGTATTACAAGGTGTAAAGTTGAGTAAGACTCAAAACACGACCATGACAGAAAATAGAAAGAGAATGAAAGTCATTCCCTATGCCCCAGCCATAGGTTCTATAAAGTATGCTATGTTGTGTACCAAACCTATTGTGTACCTTGCCATGAGTTTGGCAAGGGGGTGTGATATTGATCCAGGAGTGGATCACTTGACAGCGGTCAAAATTATCCTTAGAAAACTAAGGAGATATTTCTCGGTTATGGAGGTGATAAAGAGTTCGGCATAAAGAGTTACGCCGATGCAAGCTGTTACACCAATCCGGATGACTCTGAGTCTCAATCTAGATACATATTGAAAGTGGGAGCAATTAGCTAGAGTAGCTCCATGCAGAGCATTGTAGACATAGAAATTTTGCAAAATACATACGGCTCTGAATGTGACAGACCCATTGAATAAGCTTCTCTCACAAGCAAAACATGATCACACCTTAGTACTCTTTGGGTGTTAATCACATAGCGATGTGAACTAGATTATTGACTCTAGTAAAACCCTTTGGGTATTAGTCACATGGCGATGTAAACTAATCACATGGTGATTTGAACTATTGGTGTTAAATCACATGGAGATGTGAACTAGATTATTGACTCTAGTGCAAGTGGGAGACTGAAGGAAATATGCCCTAGAGGCAATAATAAAGTTGTTATTTATATTTCCTTATATCATGATAAATGTTTATTATTCATGCTAGAATTGTATTAACCGGAAACTTAGTACATGTGTGAATACATGGGCAAAACAGAGTGTCCCTAGTATGTCTCTACTTGACTAGCTCGTTAATCAAAGATGGTTATGTTTCCTGACCATAGACATGTGTTGTCATTTGATGAACGGGATCACATCATTAGAGAATGATGTGATGGACAAGACCCATCCGTTAGCTTAGCATAATGATTGTTTAGCTTTATTACTATTGCTTTCATCATGACTTATACATGTTCCTCTGACAATGAGATTATGAAACTCCCGAATAGTGGAGGAACACCTTGTGTGCTATCAAACGTCACAACGTAACTGGGTGATTATAAAGATGCTCTACAGATGTCTTCGAAGGTGTTTGTTGGGTTGGCATAGATTGAGATTAGAATTTGTCACTCCGTGTATCGGAGAGGTATCTTTGGGCCATCTCGGTAATGCACATCACTATAAGCCTTGCAAGCAATGTGACTAATGAGTTAGTCACGGGATGATGCATTACGAAACGAGTAAAGAGACTTGCCGGTAACGAGATTGAACTAGGTATGATGATACCGACGATCGAATCTCGGGCAAGTAACATACTGATGACAAAGGGAACAACGTATGTTGTTATGCGGTTTGACCGATAAAGATCTTCATAGAATATGTAGGAGCTAATATCAGCATCCAGGTTCCGCTATTGGTTATTGACCAGAGATGTGTCTCGGTCATATCTACATAGTTCTCGTACCCGTAGGGTCCGCACGCTTAACGTTCGATGACGATTTGTATTATGAGTTATGTGATTTGATGACCGAAGTTTGTTCGGAGTCCCGGATGATATCACAGACATGACGAGGAGTCTTGAAATGGTCGAGACGTAAAGGTAGATATATTGGAAGGCTATATTCGGACATCGAAAAGGTTCTGAGTGGTTCGGGTATTTTTCGGAGTTCCGGAGAGTTACGGGAATTCGCCAGGGGGGAGTATTGGGCCTTCATGGGCCTTAGTGGAAAGGAGAGAAGGGCCAAAAGGGGAGGGGCCCCCTCCATGGGCTTGTCCGAATTGGACTAGGGAGGGGGCGACTCCCCCCTCTTTCCTTCTCCCTCTCCTACTCCTTCCCTCTCTCCCCTCTTGGAAAAGGAAGGGGACTCCAACTAGGATTGGGAATCCTAGTTAGACTCCCCCCTATAGGAGCGCCCCTCCTAGGCCGGCCTTCTCTCCCCCCCTCCTTTATATACGTGGGCAGGAGGCACCCCAAAGACACACAAGTTGATCTTTAGCCGTGTGTGGTGCCCCCTACACAGTTTTACACCTCGATCATATTATCGTAGTGCTTAGGCGAAGCCCTGCGTTGGTAACTTCATCACCACCGTCAACACGCCGTCGTGCTGACGAAACTCGCCCTCGGCCTCAGCTGGATCAAGAGTACGAGGGACATCACCGAGCTGAACGTGTGCAGATGACGGAGGTGTCGTGCGTTCGGTACTTGATCGGTTGGATCATGAAGACGTTCGACTACATCAACCGCGTTACTAAACGCTTCTGCTTTCGTTCTACGAGGATGCGTGGACACACTCTCCCCGCGCGTTGCTATGCTTCTCCTGGATAGATCTTGCATTCTCGTAGGATATTTTTGAAATACTACGTTCCCCAACAGGATGTACTTATGACCGGAAATGATTTGGCATGTATAATTGTATTTTTTAGCATAATTGTACGTATAACCGTATTTGATCGCTCGCCGATCGCACACGACTTCATTTTGCCGAGCGTGTGTGCCAGGAGGGCATATCCCCGACGGTTTCTAGGTCGTCTGGGAAGAACCCCCCCTCCCCCTATTGCAGTCACTCACTAGGCGACAGTTCAGAACGCCGTCGCGGAAAGGGGTTAAAAACCGTTTGTATAGCACCTCGTTGTATCAGTGTTAGGAACTTTTGGTGGACAGGTGTTAGAGAGAATCCTTCAACAAGAGTTTTATGTCTAAGAGCTTGGGCTGATATAGGTATTGAAAAGAAGAAAGGTGGCTTAGGTGTTCGAAATCTACAGGCTATAAATCAAAGTCTTATTCTGTCAGCAGCTTGGAGATTAGCAAAGGAACCCCAAAGTTACATCTCTCTTATCCTCAAGGCCAAGTATCATAGTGACACATCAATTTGGAGAGTTAAACACAATGTTTCCAAATCAGCCTTCTGGACTGCTATCCTGAAGGTCGGACCTCTTCTCATTTCTGCCTCCTTTTATCAATTGGTAGATGGTAGTAGTTCCATATGGAGTACTCCTTGGTTTTCCCAGTGGCAAAATATTTATGAGAATCTTATAATCCAGCAGCCACCTTACTCTTATCCAGCTATTCATAGTGATATTTGGTTTCCTAATCAGAAAGTTTGGAACATCCATCTTGTCAACGCTCTGTTTCATCCTCATGTTGCTCAAGCTATACTACAAACCCCTATTGTTAATACTACTAGAAAAGATGTGTTGGTTTGGAGACTAACCCCTACAGGTGACCACTCTTCGAAAAGTGCCTACAAGCACTGCTTCAATAATCTAGTACTACCAGCAAATCAGAGACCAAAATCTGTTCCAAAGCAGATTGTAAATCTTCTCAATCAGGTTTGGAGGGACAAACTCTGGAGCCAAGAGTTCAAACTTTCGCATGGAGACTTCTTCACCGAGCACTTCTGACGGGTAAGCGTGCAAGTAAGTTCTCGAAACACATTAGTGATAATTGTACTAGATGTTGCAACCAAGAGGATGAAATGCACATGCTTTTTCTAGGGCCTTTCTCAAAGGCTGCTTGGTTCTCATCTCCTTGGTATATTAGAACAGAAGCTTTGACTGAACATAATCATTCCATTCCACAAATGATTAAGGTTTTATTGGATTCGGCTCATCCCCATATCAATGTAACTAGTGTATTCACTTTCTTGTGGTGCCTTTGGAAAGCACAAAATGATGCCCTATTTGGTAGAAAATGTTGTCAACCATCACAGGTATACCTGGTGACGAATGTGATCTTACAGGCCCAAAGCTTAAGGAGGTGATGTCATGACAAGATCAATGCTCAACAACTGTTGTAGTACGACATCCAATAATCATACAAGCATCATCTTTAGTTGCAGGTCAAGGAATCTTCTCTGATGCCGCTTGGACAAATGAGGCAAATATGCAACATTCTCCAGCAAGTATTGATGTGATGATCCAACTTGGAGGAAATGGTCATTGTCAGCAGCTACAGGTTTCGGCCATGTCTTCCCCGGTGTCATCTTCTCTCCAAGCTGAAGCATATGGCCTACTCTTGGCCACAATGATAGTAGATACTTTCAAATCTCAGAACCACAGTACCTATTTGCATCAGCAACAGTGACGAGTTCCATATTCAAAGACATAGGTCACTGGAACATAAGGCCCATTATTGCTTCTATTCAAGCGTCGCCATCTTTTATCAGTACCAGGGTATCACAGGTGTTTTAATGTTAAAGCGCATCATCAAGCAAAGTTAGCGATCAAAACTAAAAATAGGCTTGTGACTCTCTGAATGTCTCTTCAGACACATGACTTTGTACTGTGAGAGATGCTCTCGCCATGTCAAGTGAGACCTTTCACACTACTCTTTGTAAAATGTTTTTTTTGCGAGGTCTCTGTAAAATGTTGTTAATGGCATAAAAACTGTTGTTGTTCAAAAAAACGTGGCTAATTACTTCTGACAAAAACTCTGTCAACAAAGTGGATCTTTGTATGTTATTTTCGAACCAGATTTAAATTTTCGTCAACATGAAAGTTTGACAGCCAATATTCACATTAACATCGAGCAAATCAAACGAGTAAAAGTGTAGCATTGATAATAGCGTCCAAGTGAACTGATACCATGCCAAGAGGAGCCCAGTGTTATCTCAACAAATAAATTTGTTTTAATGACAAATATGTACTACATCAAGTACGCCATCCATGGGTTATATCCATTATCAAGTTTCAAGGGCAAGAAACTAATACGAAGTCGGTGTATTAAGAAGTAAAGGTTACACCACCTAAAATACAAAAAATACTACTGCAGGAAGCCTTTCTTAACAATTCTCCAAATTTCAAGAGACAGACTGCCTCCGAAATTCAGGAGACAGACAGGCAGGAAGCATCAACTTCCAAGTTACGGCTGTTCTTCGAATCTCATTCGATAACCACCAAGGAACAGATCAGTGGTTGCCTTCATTCGATTGTGCATAGGAGAATGCAGCCTGTGGAGGGGCCGCTGGGGCCAGGGGTGGAGCGCCAGAAGTTGAGCCTGCAGTTGGTGGTTGATTTGGTTGATACATCGGTGGAGGACCTGGAGGTGATGCGTTGTTGGACATGGGTGCACCTGGGGCCCCAGATGTTGGAGGTGGTAGTGTCGGAGGCCTTGGGAGAGGTGCCACCTGCATAGGCATTGAACCAGGAGGGCCCCCGTGCTGCGGCATGGTTGGAGCACCAGGATAACCTGAACATTTGTAGAAAATAGTCACTTAAGATTATCAATCACTATTTCAAATGATAAGAAATTCAGAAGTTTGAATGCTTTACTGAAAATAGAAATTCAACTCTTATAAAGAACAGCTACATGAATTTTTCCTTTTTTCTAAGATACAGTGAGCAGTTCCCTTGACTGCACTCAATTGTAGATTGATAGCCGTGTTTGTGGCTTTCTGTGTTTGACTGATAAGTGGCAACTGATGTTATGTGGCATTACATAATGAAACTAAAGTATAAGTGCATCATGAATAAACTGGATTGCGCCTCTAAACATTTGGTTGCAACAGTTGCGCAACAGAAGGACATGTTGATTACCACTCTGAATCACAAAGCCGCAGTAAATTGTTTACGATAAAAACACAAGAGCAGCCAGTCTGACCACTTTGGGTCTTTTGTATGCAGACTTTCCCTACATTTCTGCAAGAGGCTCTTTCCAAACTCAAGCAGGTTACAAGGCAACAGCTTTACCGCTGTGTCGTGTTTGTGGCTTTCCTTTGTCTGCAGCCAAAGAATGACAGCCGTGTTTGTGGCTTTCTGTTTTTGACTGATAAGTGGCAACTGATCTTATATGGCATCATTACATAATGAAACTAAAGAAGTATCAGTGCATCATGAATAAACTGGATGCACGCGTTTAAACATTTAACAACAGAACAACAAAAGGACATGTTGATTACCACTGAATCACAAAGCCGCAGTACATTGTTTACGCTAAAAAAAGAGCAGTCAGGTGCATGTAGCTCCTGCTTGCGCAGGGTTCGACCACTTTGGGTCTTTTGTATGCAGCCTTTCACTACATATCTGCAAGAGGCTGTTCCCGTGACCTCATGATCACAAGGCAACATCTTTACCGCTGCACCAAGCCCCCCCCCCCCCCCCCCCCCCCCCCCCCCCCCCCCCCCACACACACACACACCCCACCCTTCAATACATTGTTTACACTGTTCTAATAAAATCTATTAGAACACTGGAAATTAAAAACATTTCATCTCCTTCATGTTTTTAAATAGTGTTACGGGATAAGTGGCCTGGCCATTCATATGCCACCTTTAAATTCACATCAATTTGTAATTTATTCAGGGTCATCACAGTAATTAATACTCCCTCTGTATCAAAATATAAGACGTTTTTTGGCACTGTCAAAAAACGTCTTATATTTTGATACGGAGGGAGTAGCAGACTCAGTCTACTTATACTATTAAGTTGATATGTTTATAAGCCCAGGATGAGATGCAGCATACAATAACTAATCTAAGTGTTGTGACCATATCTAAGACAAACTTGCACATATGAACATGGAAAAAGATCGATGCAGCATACAATAACTAATCTAAGTGTTGTGACCATATCTAAGACAAACTTGCACATATGAACATGGAAAAAGATCGAATCTCAATCTAGGTATACTCACGTAAAATTGGAGGATCAACTACCTTAGTAATCAAAACGAAACTTTTGAATCTGGTATCTTCTTTAATATACTTGTAAAAAATGGTGGACATTTTTTTTACTTTATTCAAAAAAATGCTTGTAGAAAGTAATTACCCCTTTTCATCTGAGTGCCTATGAAAGTTCAATCAGAGTTTCAGCTTAAGCTGTCCATTCCTATCTGAAAGTGCTACTCTGCCCCAAGCTCAAATGCACTCACCATGAACAGTAAAAATCCAAAAACATGTAAAAAGAGAAAAAAATCTGAATTTTTTTGGCGACAAACATTTCTTAGTTTTCGACCTACGTGTAAATTTCCGTGAAGGAATGACATTTGTGCTGGTCTGCTGGGAAAAACTAAAAAGGTGCTCTAAATGCTTTAAAACCTAGCCTTTTTGCAGCATCGATTGTGTTTTATTGCCCCAAATATTACAAATGTTTTTTTCTTCACAGAAATTTGTGCATAGGTAGAACATTAAGGCGTTGTTTGGATAAGAGGAATATAGAGAACGCGATCTACATAAGCCAAGGAAACTGCCTAACTGTACAAAATCTTGTTTGGCTCGTCTAACAACACCACGGATATAGAAAACTCGTTTCTCACACACCCAGAATTCCGGGTTTATGGGAAAACGAGTATTACTCGTTTTTCCACAAACGCGATTAGTACATACGGATGCAACTGCTTTTCTCCGCCCCGCCTTTTCCTCAACAAACTCAGCTGGCGCCAATTCTGCTGTTTGTGATTCCGTGCAGCCTGCTGCGCCGGGCACCACCGGTCCAATGGTAAAACGGCTGATTTCCGTGCAGCCTGCATGGCCGGCGTTGAGTGGAGGCAGGGCCTGTGAGTTGACCTGAAGCAGGACCGCTCGCCGGGTAGAGCTTGTGCGGGGCCGACGGCGGACGAAGCGTAGGAGGCCTGGCAACCTAGCAGTTCAGAGGGGCGGACCGGCGGAGGCGCGCAGTAGCCGACGTCCGCGCGCGGCGGCGTGTACCTTGCGACCTGGGAGTCCAGCAGCAATCGGCATCAGGGGGGCGGAGGCGCGCTCTAGCCGGCGTCCGCGCGCGGAACTTCCACGGGCGAGACGAGGGAGCAGCGGTGTCACGGAGCGGGGGAAGAATCAGAGGAGAGCAGCATCTCCCCGAGCTTGGATGACGTCATGATGTGTATTTGGGGAAAGTGTGAGTCACTCACGGAGTCATGGGAGGAGAATGGGAATAGAAACAGCTACTGGTTGTGGGTATCCAAACAAGGAACTGGGCGGACCAGTTTTCCGAATTTTCTAACCAAACGTAGTTTTTTACAAACTGATTATTCGCAAAAACAGACTTAAAACAGGTTTACCTAAAAATCGGCTAAAAACTCCTTTTCTATAATCCTAACGCTAATCTCCACTATCCAAACAACGCCTAAATCATGCTTGTTTCCAAAAGAAAAAAATGAGATTAGTTTCACTATTTTTCGGATTTTAATTTTTATCAGAGTGCATATGTGCTTAGTAGCCAAAAATCCATGTCCATTCCTATCTCACTATGGTCAAGATTGTTCAAACCATGTAATACACGTCCAATGCGGTATCCAGCTGGTTTTGCTCTTCAGACCCACTAAGCAAAATTAATAAAATCAATAGATCAAGACGAAGACTAAATATATGCTGAAGAAGCAGAATCAAGCAATAAAGAAACTAGCCTAAATTTCTCCATCTTATAGACCTTTCTGTTTCTGTATCCTTGTGGGAATACCAACCGGTAAATTGTTATCTTCCATGCAGGAAATATATAAGCAATTGAGTTTATCTAAAGGAGCACAAACTAAAGAAGTTATGGATTATCCGATTTTAATAAAAATGTCACTATAGATACAAGTAATCACGATAAAAAATGAAAACAATACTGAAGTTTACCTGGAGCCCCAGGAACTGGTAAAATAGGAGGCCTTGCAAATGGCCCACCAGGTTGTTGATGTTGAGGATAACCATGTTGCATCATGGGTGTGGGCAGAATCGGAAGACGGGGACGGGGCATATTTCCTGGATATTGAAGAAGATGTTGGTTGAAAGGAGCGCCAACTTGGAACGCTGCAGCTTGTCCCAGGTGTTCCTTTATCCTTTGATCAATCAAACTTTGAGTTTGCTGCTCCTCGAATTGCTGATAGTAGTTACGAACATTTGCCTAAAAATGTTTCACATGAAAAACAGTGTACACACAAGAATAAAAAAGATCTATGAAGGTAAAAAGAAAGAATACCTTGTGTTTATATCCAGCATTGTGTTGCTTACGGACAGATGGCTGCACCATTATTGACATGTGTGATTAGTTCAAAGAAGATAGGTATAAAAATAAGCACACCAGAGCAAAGGATAAAAGAGTACACTATCATTTCAAAACCAGTGTGGGTTGTATTTTGTAAATATCCAATTGCACTCATATGCAATAATGTTTACCTACTGAAATGAAAAAAAAAAGCATATTACTGCACATCGTCTGATGATTATACATCAATAGATGATCACATAGTGCCTAATTTTATGTTTCCGGCTATGGAAAGCAGGGCACACAACTCTCCTGCAGTCCACTTTTTTGGCTTGGGATGTCAGAATTCAATTAAGTGGCTCGTACAGTTAAGTCACTGACCACTGAAGAGCTTGCAAAGTCAGCAACATAATCATGCCAAATTGACATACCACCCAGCACCATACCTGGTTTGCTACTCTATAACATTCACAATAACAAAATGACACTTGATAATCTATAAAGCTGATTAGCACGATGAACCTGGGCTCCTTGAATAGATTCACATGCTTGGCAGATCACAGTCACAGCCATCTTAAATAAACGTTACTATCTTAAAGAACATGTTAGTAGATGAAACATATCCACGGACTTGGCAACAATACTGAACCGAACACCCCAGATGAATATAATCTAAGTACTAAACAGCACTTAATACTGAATGTCTGTTCTTGAAAAAGAAACATGAATACTAATCAATATACTCCAATGACAAAGAAAGTATTTGTTGCGGTGGAAGCTAAAACTAATCTTAGGTTCGACAGAATTACTACATTCACTGGAGCAAACTAGGCTAAGCTCAAATCGCTGCACACAACCATATGGAACACTGAAATTAACTAAGCAAACTTGTACTCATTTTTGTTGTCAAGCATAATAAAAATTGATTGGAAAAAGGAAGCACTAACCGAGTCATGGGTCAGATAAGTGTCGCAGTAATCGCAATAATACCTGCAAGCCAAGAACAAGGGGATGTCAATTCAAGCAAAAGATGAACAACAAGATTCAAGCACAAAGCACCAAAGCATGGCAGGCAGTAACAAAGTCTCAATGTACACAGGAAGCACAACAAGACCTTTCATCAGTTCTCTACCGTAAGCCCCAGATTCCTATTTGACGAATCTATCTACCTACCTACTCGACCAAAGAGATAATCGGCGAAATCACAGTGCCGTCTTCTCCAATCATGGACCATGGTGGCTTTGCCCGACGTAGCAATTGGCGCGTCCTCTAGCTTTTTCCCGTTTCCCATTCAACCAAAAATCCCCCTCCTTCCTCACGGTTTTCTACAGGCCCCGAGCAACCATCGGGGGCCTAAGCTAGGGTTTCAAATTAACAGCGCCCATCGTACCGTACCATCCCCTCGAGCCACAACCACTGCACCTAGATCAAAAGAGTCAAACACTCACCGAGGCATCGCGGTGGCAAAAGACGGCGACGGCGACGTCGACGGGGGCGGCTGCGGAAGAGAATCTCGTCTCGGCAAAAGGTGTTAGAGGGGGACCACGATTAGACGTCGCGATGCTTCCTTAAACCGTCGCGATGCTAGAAATTTCCAGTGCCCGGATTGGGCTCCAGCTCCACCAACATGCCCGCCTACCTACTACTACACTATTACGGACGGCTTCACCAAAAGGGCCGGCCCAAGTAGCTTCCTGCAGGTTAGTTTATTTTTCTTCTCTGTTTTTCAGTAGTTCATTTTTTCTCTTTTGTTCGTATTTTTGAAAACAAAACTAAATACATATGTTCCAAAATTTAAATTCACTTAGAATTTTAAAAACCAAGAATTTCGAAAAAAACACAGTGTAAAAACGTTGTTAGACTAATTTTAAAAAATGTCAATAGCATTCAAAAATATGTCGTGAAAATTTTAAAAATGTTCACGGGTTTCAAAAAATGTATGTACAATGTAAAACAATATGCATGCAATTCAAATAAAATGTTATGTATTATTTGAAAAAGTGTACAGTGCATTTTAGAAAATGCTATGAGTTTCAGAAATGTCCTTGTGACAATTTTTAGAATTTTTTGTCACTCTTTATTTATCTCACTTGTTTAGTGACTTCATTCCTAATGTCCATATTGCTTTGCTATATGTCCATATTTTCATAAAATTGCATATAGCTTGAATATGTCACTATTGCAGGATGCTACTAACGCGATACTACGATCAGAGACCCTTTGACGAAACTGTGTGCGATGCATTAATCGCAGACGGGGATGTAATAAACCGTCAAAAAAGATGCAAAACGTTTGTGATGGTGGAGACATCAAACACGATTCAGATTTTAGTTACGTGTGCGATGCGGGGCATATGGTTGATCCAGTAGAACTGTTTACGATGATGCAGAACAACAGAAACGGGCCACCGTATCAATGTGTGTGCAATATACGGCATACAGTTCGCTGAGATGAACTGTGCGCTATTAGGGAATGCAACAGAAACGGTCAGTCAGATCAAGATGTGTGTGATATACGACATATAGTTCACTCGGACGAACTGTTTTCGATTAGGGAACACAACAGAAACGGTTCAACTTAACAAGATATGTGTAATATGCCACAGACAGTTCACATAGATGAACTGTTTGCGATGAGCCAAAAAAACACAAACGATTCATGTAAACAAGATGTGTGTGATACACGGCAAACAGCCATCGGATGAACTGTTTGTGATGAGAAAATATAACACACACGGTTACTAGAGTTAATTCATGTGTGATTATGTGTGTACTAAAAACTTTGAAAATACATACTAGTTGCTTGCGATGGCTAGGAGTATCGCACACGATGCGTGTGCGAGTATCCGTGTGCGATGATTAGTAGGTTACACGTACGTTTCCTTATGTTAACACATGTTCGGTAACATGTGACAACGCATATGGTTGTCAGGTTGTGTGCTCAAGTCTTCCCGCGCTCCACAGGGGACAGAGGTGAATTGTAAAATCTCCAATCCCCTAGTCAGCTGCTAGCCATAAATAACCACAGCAATGGCTGTTGATGGCGACTCGCTACTGATCCACTTGGTAGTTAGTTACACACACATACCAGCATACCCCCAACGGTCGACAGGATGGAGTTGCGCAACAGGAACGGGCGCCGGAGATCATAGTTTAGGTTAATTAATTATACCTCCAGAGCGGGATGATTCCGGCTCTGGAGATATAATTAATTAGCATAATCTAAGATCAAATAACTAAAGCTTCCCCAACCGCTAGTAGAGCGCGCGCGGAGGGACGACGCGACCCGAGCAAGACTTGGCACCTAAATGGTGAGCAGAGCATGAAGAGGGATGCAATCCGAGGGCGCCTAAACGGCAAGTAGAGCGCGCGGAGGCACACGAGCAGAGAGCTCCGCCGCCGCCTAAACGAAGAGCAAGCACATGCATAATTATTGCATATAGCATATGAACATAGCCGGAAATAGTCGTCCAACAATATTATTTTCGATGACATGCATTAATATATTCTTAGTTAAATCTAAGGTCAAAGTTTGGTACTAAAAATACGAAGGGGCCAATAAAGAATAAACCACAACACATGTAGTACCTATAGGAACACAAACGCCCAGTATGAAAAAATGTGGGTCAAATCCTAGTTGAAAAGGGCAACAATGTCTAATTCCAGCTTATAAAAGGTACAAAAGCACAAGGATTAATTGTTCATCAGGTTTACACATAACCCGGATTGAACAAGGCAATAACATCTAATTCAACCAAAGTTTTTGGCAGTCACAATCAAATGGATCGGTCCGGTCCATAAAATCAAGATCCTGGTACAAAAGTTCTAGCAGTCCATGATAGCGACAAGTTGTAAATATAAGCGGAGCACGATCATAAGCCCTTAGGTCCAATCGAAAATTCTTTTTATGTTGTTCCACGCACAGTTTCGTGAGAAATTTCTTGTTGAAAAACTTAATCCTCGCGGACAATGGCGCCCTCGCATTCAACATGAAGAATGTGACAAAGCTAGTGTTTGCAGTGTTGGATGCATATCCTTCCAGCGTTACTATCTTCAAACAAATGTCATGAGATATGAGAAAATCCCGGTGCTTCTTGAACCATCGATTTGTTATACCTTTTTTCTCCATGTGTTAGTGCCAAAATAGAGATGAAGATTGAAAACAGTTAATGTCTAAAAAATATTATGTTGAAAGAGTGATAGCTGAACGATTAATTATAGTATATTATATATGGGCTTTTAATGTGTGTGAAATCATCACATTTATATAGAAATTCTCCAGACATGGAAAGCATTGCAGCAAGGCAATAATGATGTTGAGATCAAAACATCACATACTGATATATAAGGTCTTGGCAGAATCCACCACCACTGATAGGATGGACAAGCTCGTCATTGAGCATAGAACATAATATTAACACTGAAAGTGTACTCCAAAATGATACTTAACTTATGCGCACAAACAAAAAATGCAAATTACAAAAGTGTACATGAATAATATACAGTACCTCAATAGGTGTGGAGGCAAACACCATCTCGAACCATTTAAACGGATCACGAATTGCACCCAAGGTCTCCAGTTTAGGCGCAGAGACCACAATTATTTGCGAAGGTTTATAACAACAATCAAGGAGTGATAGAGGCAAAGGTGTCCCGTCTTTCGATGAGATGGTGGCTATCGTTTTGGAGGAAGTCGACTTTGATGATCCGATTACAAACGTGCGAGGACGTCGCGCCTTAGCAATCGCTAAACCAACTTCGAGAGGTTATTGACCACGCCGGAGCACGATCAACCTGACCATGAAGGTATGTTTCCTGCAGGCAAACGAGAGAACAAGTAAGAAACTAAGATTGCAATATGGATATTGCGAATATAAGAGGAAAGCTAAGATCGGTTTTTGTTTCGTTTTTGGGTTCGGTTAAGTTGCGGACGTTCTTTTTAACGAACACCGTTCACCCGTTAGTCACAGACAGTGAACGTTCGTTCGTTAGCATGTTCGTCAGTTTTTCTGTTTCCAGGGTTTTCGCGATTATTTTCGATCGCGATTTCTAACCCGATTTTCGTTTTAGTTTATCTTTTCGCTCGTTTATCGGAATCAGGCGATTCAAACGCCTAGATCTTCGTCTCGAAGCCCTCTTTCTGTTTAATCAACTTGAACAAAATTTTGGTGCTGTAAAATTTGACTTTAGTCCATATTAGTAATCGGATCTTGTTTCTTTCGCAGCTTGAGTTTCGTTGCTCCATTTGATTTGATTCTTTTTGCTAACCGGAGTTCTTCAGTTGAACTTTCTGGTTAGATCTTCTTATTTGAGATTTATCCATGCATCTTTGATTGATTGCTTATTTATGTTATTGTTTGTTTGCAATAGAACACCCGGAGTGCGAGGCGTGCTACTATGAGTCTCTAGGTTTTGCGGATCATCAGCAAGTCAAGTTCACACTTTAATCATACTCTTCATACCCAGTTTTTATGCATTAGTTTCAACCCTCAAACATTGCATGAGTAGGATCTCTTAACATGTGGGTTTGGGAAGTAGATGATGAGGTAGAACCTATTACCTGTTTTATTATCAAACCCCTGGGAGTTACTTCTACGTTATGCTTATATTGCCATGTTATGCTCATATATGTGGATTTGGGTTTGAGTGTATCCATGACAGATGTGAGATTGTTAATTTAATGGTTTAACTTAAGGTGGCAACTTTAATACACATCTGGGTGGATTGCTTGTTTTGGGCACCTGGGGATATACTAGTGTTGTCCTAGGAGATCCCAGGGATATACCGTGTGATCCTCCTACGGTCCGCCACCCAGGCTCAAAGGGGTCATAAGATTTTTCATGCTATAAACTTCCGTGTGCAGCCACAAGCCATTATGGGCTCTAGTATAGTTGAGTATGTTGTGTGACCTCTTTCAGTGGTGGGCTAGCAGATGTAGAGGGAAAGTAGGTGCAGCTGTCCACCCGGAGTAAAGAGTTAATGCTTCTGAAAGACTGTGTCTTGGTCATTCGTTTCTCAAACACCATGTAGTGCGAGAAATCCAATGGAGGAGATCGAGTCTTATGGGGAAAAGTGCACAAACCTCTGTAGAGTGCACAAACTAATCATGGTTAGCCGTGTCCCCGGTTATGGACATCTTGAGTATCTGGTTTATGGATTATCATATGGACCTCATCACTCTAATTTAATTTGTTGGGTTCATAATTACTTTTAATTGGGATTGAGTTGGAGGAACCTTCTCAATGTTGTTCAACTACCATGATAGTTAAATAAAATACATTCCTTTGTTGTAGGGAAAAATTGGCTTTACGCAAAACATATTAACCATACAGCCTCCACCAACCATATATGCATGTAGTGATAGCATTTATTCTATTCATTACTCGCCTGTGTTACATTGCCAGCATATTTCATGTGCTGACCCGTTTTCGGGCTGCAACGTATCATGTTGTAGACTTTTCAGACGAGGAGTAAGACGCGATAGGTCGTTTATCATGCACTCAGCTATGCCGAAGACTACATCATCATCATCGACGACACCGACTCCGACCCGGATAGTAGTGATGATGACTATGAAGACGAAGCTGGAGCGGATATCATGGAGTCTTCCACCAATTAGTAGACCACCAATACTGAAGGAAATATGCCCTAGAGGCAATAATAATGTTATTATTTTATTTCCTTATATCATGATAAATGTTTATTATTCATGCTAGAATTGTATTATCCGAAAACATAATACTTGTGTGAATACATAGACAAACTAAACATCACTAGTATGCCTCTACTTGACTAGCTCGTTAATCAAAGATGGTTATGTTTCCTAACCATAGACATGTGTTGTCATTTGATTAGCGGGATCACATTATTAGGAGAATGATGTGATTGACATGACCCATTCCATTAGCTTAGCACCCGATCGTTTAGTATGTTGCTATTGCTTTCTTCATGACTTATACATGTTCCTATGACTATGAGATTATGCAACTCCCGTTTGCCGGAGGAACACTTTGTGTGCTACCAAACGTCACAACGTAACTAGGTGATTATAAAGGAGCTCTACAGGTGTCTCCAAAGGTAAATGTTGGGTTGGCGTATTTCGAGATTAGGATTTGTCACTCCGATTGTCGGAGAGGTATCTCTGGGCCCTCTCGGTAATGAAATCACATAAGCCTTGCAAGCATTGCAACTAATGAGTTAGTTGTGAGATGATGTATTACGAAACGAGTAAAGAGACTTGCTGGTAACGAGATTGAACTAGGTATTGAGATACCGACGATCGAATCTCGGGCAAGTAACATACCGATGACAAAGGGAACAACGTATGTTGTTATGCGGTCTGACCGATAAAGATCTTCGTAGAATATGTGGGAGCCAATATGAGCATCCAGGTTCTGCTATTGGTTATTGACCGGAGACATGTCTCGGTCATGTCTACATTGTTCTCGAACCCGTAGGGTCCGCACGCTTAAGGTTTCGATGATAGTTATATTATGAGTTTATGAGTTTTGATGTACCGAAGTTAGTTCGGAGTCCCGGATGTGATCACGGACATAACGAGGAGTCTCGAAATGGTCGAGACATAAAGATTGATATATTGGACGGCTATATTCGGACACCGAAAGTGTTCCGGGTGATTTCGGAGAAAACCGGAGTACCGGAGGGTTACCGGACCCCCCCGGGAGAAGTAATGGGCCATATGGGCCTTAGTGGAGAGAGAGAAGGGCAACCAGGGTGGGCCGCACGCCTCCTTCCCCTGGTCCTATTAGGACTAGGAGAGGTGGCCGTCCCCCTCTCTCTCTTTCCCCCCTCAAGGAGTCCTATTCCAACAGGATCCTACTAGGAGGAGGACTCCTCCTTGGCGCGCCTATAGGGCCGGCCGGCCTCCTCCCCTTGCTCCTTTATATATGGGGGCAGGGGGCACCCCTAGACACACAAGTTGATCCACGTGATCGTTTTCTTAGCCGTGTGCGGTGCCCCCTTCCACCATAATCCTCGATAATATTGTAGCGGTGCTTAGGCGAAGCCCTGCGACGGTAGAACATCAAGATCGTCACCACGCCGTCGTGCTGACGGAACTCTTCCCCGACACTTTGCTGGATCGGAGTCCGGGGATCGTCATTGAGCTGAATGTGTGCTAAAACTCGGAGGTGCCGTAGTTTCGGTGCTTGATCGGTCGGGCCGTGAAGACGTACGAGTACATCAACCGCGTTGTGCTAACGCTTCCGCTGTCGGTCTACAAGGGTACGTAGATTACACTCTCCCCTCTCGTTGCTATGCATCACCATGATCTTGCGTGTGCGTAGGAAATTTTTAAAAATTACTACGTTCCCCAACAGTGGTATCAGAGCCTAGGTTTTATGTGTTGATGTTATATGCACGAGTAGAACACAAGTGAGTTGTGGGCGATATAAGTCATACTGCTTACCAGCATGCCATACTTTGGTTCGGCGGTATTGTTGGACGAAGCGGCCCGGACCGACATTACGCGTACGCTTACGCGAGACCGGTTCTCCCGACGTGCTTTGCACAAAGGTGGCTAGCGGGTGTCAGTTTCTCCAACTTTAGTTGAACCGAGTGTGGCTACGCCCGGTCCTTGCGAAGGTTAAAACAGCACCAACTTGACAAACTATCGTTGTGGTTTTGATGCGTAGGTAAGATTGGTTCTTGCTTAAGCCCGTAGCAGCCACGTAAAACTTGCAACAACAAAGTAGAGGACGTCTAACTTGTTTTTGCAGGGCATGTTGTGATGTGATATGGTCAAGACATGATGCTAAATTTTATTGTATGAGATGATCATGTTTTGTAACCAAGTTATCGGCAACTGGCAGGAGCCATATGGTTGTCGCTTTATTGTATGCAATGCAATTTCGCTGTAATGCTTTACTTTATCACTAAGCGGTAGCGATAGTCGTGGAAGCATAAGATTGGCGAGACGACAACGATGCTACGATGGTGATCAAGGTGTCGCACCGGTGACGATGGTGATCATGACGGTGCTTCGAAGATGGAGATCACAAGCACAAGATGATGATGGCCATATCATATCACTTATATTGATTGCATGTGATGTTTATCTTTTATGCATCTTATCTTGCTTTGATTGACGGTAGCATTTTAAGATGATCTCTCACTAATTATCAAGAAGTGTTCTCCCTGAGTATGCACCGTTGCGAAAGTTCTTCGTGCTGAGACACCACGTGATGATCGGGTGTGCTAGGCTCTACGTTCAAATACAATGGGTGCAAAACAGTTGCACGCGCGGAATACTCAGGTTATACTTGACGACCCAAGCATATACAGATATGGCCTCAGAACACGGAGACCGAAAGGTCGAGCGTGAATCATATAGTAGATATGATCAACATAGTGATGTTCACCAATGAAACTACTCCATCTCACGTGATGATCGGACATGGTTTAGTTGATTTGGATCACGTAATCACTTATAGGATTAGAGGGATGTCTATCTAAGTGGGAGTTCTTTAGTAATATGATTAATTGAACCTAAATTTATCATGAACTTAGTACCTGATAGTATCTTGCTTGTTTATGTTTGATTGTAGATAGATGGCCCGTGCTGTTGTTCCGTTGAATTTTAATGCGTTCCTTGAGAAAGCAAAGTTGAAAGATGATGGTAGCAATTACACGGACTGGGTCCGTAACTTGAGGATTATCCTCATTGCTGCACAGAAGAATTACGTCCTGGAAGCACCGCTGGGTGCCAGGCCTGCTGCTGGAGCAACACCAGATGTTATGAACGTCTGGCAGAGCAAAGCTGATGACTACTCGATAGTTCAGTGTGCCATGCTTTATGGCTTAGAATCGGGACTTCAACGACGTTTTGAACGTCATGGAGCATATGAGATGTTCCAGGAGTTGAAGTTAATATTTCAAGCAAATGCCCGGATTGAGAGATATGAAGTCTCCAATAAGTTCTATAGCTGCAAGATGGAGGAGAACAGTTCTGTCAGTGAGCATATACTCAAAATGTCTAGGTATAATAATCACTTGATTCAATTGGGAGTTAATCTTCCAGATGATTGCGTCATTGACAGAATTCTCCAATCGCTGCCACCAAGCTACAAGAGCTTCGTGATGAACTATAATATGCAAGGGATGAATAAGACTATTCCCGAGCTCTTCACAATGCTGAAAGCTGCGGAGGTAGAAATCAAGAAGGAGCATCAAGTGTTGATGGTCAACAAGACCACTAGTTTCAAGAAAAAGGGCAAAGGAAAGGAGAAGGGGAACTTCAAAAAGAACAGCAAGCAAGTTGCTACTCAAGAGAAGAAACCCAAACCTGGACCTAAGCCTGAAACTGAGTGCTTCTACTGCAAGCAGACTGGTCACTGGAAGCGGAACTGCCCCAAGTATTTGGCGGATAAGAAGGATGGCAAGGTGAACAAAGGTATATGTGATATACATGTTATTGATGTGTACCTTACTAATGCTCGCAGTAGAACCTGGGTATTTGATACTGGTTCTGTTGCTAACATTTGCAACTCGAAATAGGGACTACGGATTAAGCGAAGATTGGCTAAGGAAGAGGTGACGATGCGCGTGGGAAATGGTTCCAAAGAAAGTCCATGTGATCGTGGTCGGCACGCTACCTCTACATCTACCTTCAGGATTAGTATTAGACCTAAATAATTGTTATTTGGTGCCAGCGTTAAGCATGAACATTATATCTGGATCTTGTTTGATGTGAAACGGTTATTCATTTAAATTAGAGAATAATGGTTGTTCTATTTATATGAGTAATATCTTTTATGGTCATGCACCCTTAAAGAGTGGTCTATTCTTATTAAATCTCGATAGTAGTGACACACATATTCATAATATTGAAGCCAAAAGATGCAGAGTTGATAATCATAGTGCAACTTATTTGTGGCACTGCCGTTTGGGTCATATCAGTGTAAAGCGCATGAAGAAACTCCATACTGATGGACTTTTGGAACCACTTGATTATGAATCACTTGGTACTTGCGAACCGTGCCTTATGGGTAAGATGACAAAAACACCATTCTTCGATACTATGGAGAGAGCAACAGATCTGTTGGAAATCATACATACAGATGTATGTGGTCCGATGAATGTTGAGGCTCGTGGCGGATATCATTATTTTCTCACCTTCATAGATGACTTAAGCAGATATGGGTATATCTACTTAATGAAACATAAGTCTGAAACGTTTGAAAAGTTCAAAGAATTTCAGAGTGAAGTTGAAAATCATCGTAACAAGAAAATAAAATTCCTACGATCTGATCGTGGAGGAGAATATTTGAGTTACGAGTTTGGTGTACATTTGAAACAATGCGGAATAGTTTCGCAACTCACGCCACCCGGAACACCACAGCATAATGGTGTGTCCGAACGTCGTAATCGTACTTTACTAGATATGGTGCGATCTATGATGTCTCTTACTGATTTACCGCTATCGTTTTGGGGATATGCTCTAGAGATAGCTGCATTCACGTTAAATAGGGCACCATCAAAATCCGTTGAGACGATGCCTTATGAACTGTGGTTTGGCAAGAAACCAAAGTTGTCGTTTCTGAAAGTTTGGGGTTGCGATGCTTATGTGAAAAAGCTTCAACCTAAAGTAAAAATGTAGCCTCAAGTAAAGTTATAAGTGTAGCACTAGAGTAAAAATGCCTAGCTCAAAAGATAAAATCAAAGCACATAGAGTATTCTAATAAATCACGATTCATGCACGTCTCTCTCAAAAGGTGTGTACAGAAAGGATGATTGTGGCAAACTAAAAAGCAAAGACTCAAATCATATAAGACGCCCCAAGCAAAACACATATCATGTGGTGAATAAAAATATAGCCTCAAGTAAAGTTATCGATAGACGAAGACGAAAGAGGGGATGCCTTCCAGGGCATACCAAAGCTTCAGCTCTTGGTTGTCCTTGAATATTACCTTGGGGTGCCTTGGGCATCCCCAAGATTAGGCTCTTGCCACTCCTTATTCCATAGTCCATCAAATCCTTACCCAAAACTTGAAAACTTCACAACACAAAACTCAACAGAAAATCTCATAAGCTCCGTTAGTATAAGAAAATAAATCACCACTTTTGGTACTATTGTGAACTCATTCTTTATTTATATTGGTGTAATATCTACTGTATTCCAACTTTTCCATGGTTCATACTGTTGGGTTTTGTAGTAATTTCAAAAAAATTCCTACGCACACGCAAGATCATGGTGATGCAAAGCAACAAGAGGGGAGAGTGTTGTCTACGTACCCTCGCAGACCGACTGCGGAAGCGTTGACACAACGTAGAGGAAGTAGTCGTACGTCTTCACGATCCAACCGATCAAGCACCGAGACTACGGCACCTCCGAGTTCGAGCACACGTTCAGCTCGATGACGATCCCCGGACTCCGATCCAGCAAAGTGTCAGGGAAGAGTTCCGTCAGCACGACGGCGTGGTGACGATCTTGACGCACTACAGCAGCAGGGCTTCACCTAAACTCCGCTACAGTATTATCGAGGAATATGGTGGCTGGGGGCACCGCACACGGCTAAGGAATAGATCACGTGGATCAACTTGTGTGTTTCTGGGGTGCACCTGCCTCTGTATATAAAGGACTAGAGGGGGGAGGCTGGCCGGCCAAGTGTGGCGCGCCAGGAGAGTCCTACTCCCTCTGGGAGTAGGATCCCCCCCCAATCCTAGTTGGAATAGGACTCCTTGAGGGGGGAAAGAGAGAGAGGGGGACGGCCACCTCTCCTAGTCCTAATAGGACTAGGGGAAGGGGGGAGGCGCACAGCCACCTTGGGCTGCCCCTTTCTCCTTTCCACTAAAGCCCACTAAGGCCCATATAGCTCCCGGGGGGGTTCCGGTAACCTCCCGGTACTCCGGTAAAATCCCGATTTCACCCGGAACACTTCCGATGTCCAAATATAGGCTTCCAATATATCAATCTTTATGTCTCGACCATTTCAAGACTCCTCGTCATGTCCGTGATCACATCCGGGACTCCGAACAACCTTTGGTGCATCAAAATGCATAAACTCATAATATAACTGTCATCGTAACCTTAAGCGTGCGGACCCTACGGGTTCGAGAACAATGTAGACATGACCGAGACACGTCTCCGGTCAATAACCAATAGCGGGACCTGGATGCCCATATTGGCTCCTACATATTCTACGAAGATCTTTATCGGTCAGACCGCATAACAACATACGTTGTTCCCTTTGTCATCGGTATGTTACTTTCCCGAGATTCGATCGTCGGTATCCAATACCTAGTTCAATCTCGTTACCGGCAAGTCTCTTTACTCATTCTGTAATACATCATCCCGCAACTAACTCATTAGTTGCAATGCTTGCAAGGCTTATGTGATGTGCATTACCGAGAGGGCCCAGAGATACCTCTCTGACAATCGGAGTGACAAAACCTAATCTCGAAATACGCCAACCCAACATGTACCTTTGGAGACACCTGTAGTACTCCTTTATAATCACCCAGTTACGTTGTGACGTTTGGTAGTACCCAAAGTGTTCCTCCGGTAAACGGGAGTTGCATAATCTCATAGTCATAGGAACATGTATAAGTCATGAAGAAAGCAATAGCAACATACTAAACGATCGGGTGCTAAGCTAATGGAATGGGTCATGTCAATCAGATCATTCAACCAATGATGTGATCCTGTTAATCAAATAACAACTCTTTGTTCATGGTTAGGAAACATAACCATGTTTGATTAATGAGCTAGTCAAGTAGAGGCGTACTAGTGACACTCTGTTTGTCTATGTATTCACACATGTATTATGTTTCCGGTTAATACAATTCTAGCATGAATAATAAACATTTATCATGATATAAGGAAATAAATAATAACTTTATTATTGCCTCGAGGGCATATTTCCTTCAGTCTCCCACTTGCACTAGAGTCAATAATCTAGATCACATCACCATGTGATTAACATCGATAGTTCACATCATCATGTGATTAACACCCATAGTTCACATCTCCATGTGACCAACACCCAAAGGGTTTACTAGAGTCAGTAATCTAGTTCACATAGCTATGTGATTAACACCCAAAGAGTACTAAGGTGTGATCTTGTTTTGCTTGTGAGATAATTTTAGTCGACGGGTATGTCACATTCAGATCCGTAAGTATTTTGCGAATTTCTATGTCAACAATGCTCTGCATGGAGCTACTCTAGCTTATTGCTCCCACTTTCAATATGTATCTAGATCGAGACTTAGAGTCATCCAGATCTGTGTCAAAACTTGCATCGACGTAACCTTTTACGACGAACCTTTTTGTCACCTCCATAATTGAGAAATATTTCCTTATTCCACTAAGGATAATTTTGACCGCTGTCCAGTGATCTACTCTTAGATCACTATTGTACTCCCTTGCTTAACACAGTGTAGGGTATACAATAGATCTGGTACACAGCATGGCATACTTTATAGAACCTATGGCTGAGGCATAGGGAATGACTTTCATTCTATTTCTATCTTCTGCCGTGGTCGGGCTTTGAGTCTTACTCAATTTCACACCTTGCAACACAGGCAAGAACTCTTTCTTTGACTGTTCCATTTTGAACTACTTCAAAATCTTATCAAGGTGTGTACTCATTGAAAAAACTTATCAAGCGTCTTGATCTATCTCTATAGATCTTGCTGCTCAATATGTAAGCAGCTTTACAGAGGTCTTTCTTTGAAAAATTCCTTTCAAACACTCCTTTATGCTTTGCAGAATAATTCTACATTATTTCCGATCAACAATATGTCATTCACATATACTTATCAGAAATGTTGTAGTGCTCCCACTCACTTTCTTGTAAATACAGGCTTCATCACAAGTCTGTATAAAACTATATGCTTTGATCAACTTATCAAAGCGTATATTCCAACTCCGAGATGCTTGCACCAGTCCATAGATGGATCGCTGGAGCTTGCATATTTTGTTAGCATCTTTCGGATTTTACAAAACCTTCTGGTTGCATCGTATACAATTCTTCTTTAATAAATCCATAAAGGAATGCAGTTTTGTTTATCCATTTGCCAGATTTCATAAAATGCAGCAATTACTAACATGATTCAGACAGACTCAAGCATAGATACGAGTGAGAAGCTCTCATCGTAGTCAACACCTTGAATTTGTCGAAAACTTTTTGCGACAATTCTAGCTTTGTAGATAGTAACACTACTATAAGCGTCCGTCTTCCTCTTGAAGATCCATTTATTCTCAATTGCTTGCCGATCATCGGGCAAGTCAACAAAAGTCCAAACTTTGTTCTCATACATGGATCATATCTCAGATTTCATGGCCTCAAACCATTTCGCGGAATCTGGGCTCATCATCGCTTCCTCATAGTTCGTAGGTTCGTCATGGTCAAGTAACATGACCTCCAGAACAGGATTACCGTACCACTCTGGTGCGGATCTCACTCTGGTTTACCTACGGGATTCGGTAGTAACTTGATCTGAAGTTACATGATCATTATCATTAGCTTCCTCACTAATTGGTGTAGTACTCACAAGAACAGTTTTTTGTGATGAACTACTTTCCAATAAGGGAGCAGGTACAGTTACCTCATCAAGTTTTACTTTCCTCCCACTCACTTCTTTCGAGAGAAACTCCTTCTCTAGAAAGGATCCATTCTCAGCAATGAATAACTTGCCTTCAGATCTGTGATAGAAGGTGTACCCAACATTTTCTTTTTGGGTAACCTATGAAGATTTACTTCTCCGATTTGGGTTCGAGCTTATCATGTTGAAACTTTTTCACATAAGCATCGCAGTCCCAAACTTTAAGAAACGACAACTTTGGTTTCTTGCCAAACCACAGTTCAGATTGTGTCGTCTCAACGGACTTAGATGATGCCCTATTTAACGTGAATGCAGCTGTCTCTAATGTATAACCCCAAAACGATAGTGGTAGATCGGTAAGAGACATCATAGATCGCACCATATCTAATAAAGTACGGACACACCATTATGCTGTGGTGTTCCAGGTGGCATGCGTTTGTGAAACTATTCCACATTGTTTTAATTGAAGACCAAACTTCGTAACCAAATATTTTACTTCTATGATCATATCGTAGAAACTTTCATTTTTGTTACGATGATTCTCCACTTCACTCTGAAATTTTTTGAACTTTTCAAATGTTTCAGACCTTTGTTTCATCAAGTAGATATACCCATATCTGCTCAAATCATCTGTGAAGTTCGGAAAATAACGATACTTGCCGTGAGCCTTAACACTCATCGGACCGTATACATCAGTATGTATTATTTCCAATAAGTCAGTTGCTCGCTCCGGAGAACGGAGTCTTAGTCATCTTGCCCATGAGGCATGGTTCGCAATCATCAAGTGATTCATAATCAAGTGATTCCAAAATCCCATCAGCATGGAGTTTCTTCATGCGCTTTACACCAATATGACCTAAACGGCAGTGCCACAAATAAGTTGCACTATCATTATTAACTTGCATCTTTTGGTTTCAATATTATGATTATGTGTATCACTACGATCGAGATCCAACGAACTATTTTCATTGGGTGTGTAACCATATAAGGTTTTATTCATGTAAACAGAACAACAATTTATTCTCTTACTTAAATGAATAACTATATTACAATAAACATGATCGAATCATATTCATGCTCAATGCAAACACCAAATAACACTTATTCAGGTTCAACACTAATCCCGAAAGTATAGGGAGTGTGCGATGATGATCATATCAATCTTGGAACCACTTCCAACACATATCGTCACTTCACCCTTAACTAGTCTCTGTTCATTCTGCAACTCCCGTTTCAAGTTACTACTCTTAGCAACTGAACTAGCATCAAATACTGAGGGGTTGCTATAAACACTAGTAAAGTACACATCAATAACATGTATATCAAATATACTTATGTTCACTTTGCCATCCTTCTTATCCGCCAATCACTTGGGGTAGTTCCGCTTCCAGTGACCAGTCCCTTTGCAGTAGAAGCACTTAGTCTCAGGCTTAGGATCAGACTTGGGCTTCTTCACTTGAGCAGCAACTTGCTTGCCGTTCTTCTTGAAGTTCCCCTTCTTCCCTTTGCCCTTTTCTTGAAACTAGTGGTCTTGTCAACCATCAACACTTGATGTTTTTCTTGATTTCTACCTTCGTTGATTTCAGCATCACGAAGAGCTTGGGAGTTGTTTCCGTTATCCCTTGCATATTATAGTTCATCACGAAGTTCTACTAACTTGGTGATGGTGACTAGAGAATTCTGTCAATCACTATCTTATCTGGAAGATTAACTCCCACTTGATTCAAGCGATTGTAGTACCCAGACAATCTGAGCACATGCTCACTAGTTGAGCGATTCTCCTCCATCTTTTAGCTATAGAACTTGTTGGAGACTTCATATCTCTCAACTCGGGTATTTGCTTGAAATATTAACTTCAACTCCTGGAACATCTCATATGGTCCATGACGTTCAAAACGTCTTTGAAGTCCCGATTCTAAGCCATTAAGCATGGTGCACTAAACTATCAAGTAGTCATCATATTGAGCTAGCCAAACGTTCATAACGTCTGCATCTGCTCCTGCAATAGGTCTGTCACCTAGCGGTGCATCAAGGACATAATTCTTCTGTGCAGCAATGAGGATAAACCTCAGATCACGGATCCAATCCGCATCATTGCTACTAACATCTTTCAACAAAATTTTCTCTAGGAACATATCAAAATAAACACAGGGAAGCAGCAACGCGAGCTATTGATCTACAACATAATTTGCAAAATACTACCATGACTAAGTTCATGATAAATTTAAGTTCAATTAATCATATTACTTAAGAACTCCCACTTAGATAGACATCCCTCTAATCCTCTAAGTGATCACGTGATCCAAATCAACTAAACCATAACCAATCATCACGTGAGATGGAGTAGTTTCATTGGTGAACATCACTATGTTGATCATATCTACTATATGATTCACGCTCGACCTTTCGGTCTCCGTGTTCCGAGGCCATATCTACATATGCTAGGCTCGTCAAGTTTAACCTGAGTATTCTGCGTGTGCAAAAACTGGCTTGCACCCGTTGTAGATGGACGTAGAGCTTATCACACCCGATCATCACGTGGTGTCTGGGCACGACGAACTTTGGCAACGATGCATACTCAGGGAGAACACTTCTTGATAATTTAGTGAGAGATCATCTTATAATGCTACCGTCAATCAAAGCAAGATAAGATGCATAAAAGGATAAACATCACATGCAATCAATATAAGTGATATGATATGGCCATCATCATCTTATGCTTGTGACCTCCATCTCCGAAGCACCGTTATGATCACCATCGTCACCGGCGCGACACCTTGATCTCCATCGTAGCATCGTTGTCGTCTCGCCAATCTTATGCTTCCACGACTATCACTACCGTTTAGTAATAAAGTAAAGCATTACATCGCGATTGCATTGCATACAATAAAGCGACAACCATATGGCTCCTGCCAGTTGCCGATAACTCGGTTACAAAACATGATCATCTCATACAATAAAATTCAGCATCATGCCTTGACCATATCACATCACAACATGCCCTGCAAAAACAAGTTAGACGTCCTCTACTTTGTTGTTGCAAGTTTTACGTGGCTGCTACGGGCTTAAGCAAGAACCAATCTCACCTACGCATCAAAACCACAACGATAGTTTGTCAAATAGACTCCGTTTAAACCTTCGCAAGGACCGGGCGTAGCCACACTTGGTTCAACTAAAGTTGGAGAGACAGTCGCCCGCAAGCCACCTGTGTGCAAAGCACGTCGGGGAAACCGGTCTCGCGTAAGCGTACGCGTAATGTTGGTCCGGGTCGTCTCGTCCAACAATACCGCCGAACCAAGTATGACATGCTGGTAGGCAGTATGACTTATATCGCCCACAACTCACTTGTGTTCTACTCGTGCAAATAACATCAAACCATAAAACCTAGGCTCGGATGCCACTGTTGGGTTTCGTAGTAATTTCAAAAAATTTCCTACGCACACGCAAGATCATGGTGATGCAAAGAAACGAGAGGGGAGAGTGTTGTCTACGTACCCTCGCAGACTGACTGCGGAAGCGTTGACACAACGTAGAGGAAGTAGTCGTACGTCTTCACGATCCAACCGATCAAGCACCGAAACTACGGCACCTCCGAGTTCGAGCACACGTTCAGCTCGATGACGATCCCCGGACTCCGATCCAGCAAAGTGTCAGGGAAGAGTTCCGTCAGCACGACGGCGTGGTGACGATCTTGACGCACTACAGCAGCAGGGCTTCGCCTAAACTCCGCTACAGTATTATCGAGGAATATGGTGGCTGGGGGCACCGCACACGGCTAAGGAATAGATCACGTGGATCAACTTGTGTGTTTCTGGGGTGCACCTGCCTCTGTATATAAAGGACTAGAGGGGGGAGGCTGGCCGGCCAAGTGTGGCGCGCCAGGAGAGTCCTACTCCCTCTGGGAGTAGGATCCCCCCCCAATCCTAGTTGGAATAGGACTCCTTGAGGGGGGAAAGAGAGAGAGGGGGACGGCCACCTCTCCTAGTCCTAATAGGACTAGGGGAAGGGGGGAGGCGCACAGCCACCTTGGGCTGCCCCTTTCTCCTTTCCACTAAAGCCCACTAAGGCCCATATAGCTCCCGGGGGGGGGGGGGTTCCGGTAACCTCCCGGTACTCCGGTAAAATCCCGATTTCACCCGGAACACTTCCGATGTCCAAATATAGGCTTCCAATATATCAATCTTTATGTCTCGACCATTTCAAGACTCCTCGTCATGTCCGTGATCACATCCGGGACTCCGAACAACCTTTGGTGCATCAAAATGCATAAACTCATAATATAACTGTCATCGTAACCTTAAGCGTGCGGACCCTACGGGTTCGAGAACAATGCAGACATGACTGAGACACGTCTCCGGTCAATAACCAATAGCGGGACCTGGATGCCCATATTGGCTCCTACATATTCTACGAAGATCTTTATCGGTCAGACCGCATAACAACATACGTTGTTCCCTTTGTCATCGGTATGTTACTTGCCCGAGATTCGATCGTCGGTATCCAATACCTAGTTCAATATCATTACTGGCAAATCTCTTTACTCATTCTGTAATACATCATCCCGCAACTAACTCATTAGTTGCAATGCTTGCAAGGCTTATGTGATGTGCATTACCGAGAGGGCCCAGAGATACCTCTCCGACAATCGGAGTGACAAAACCTAATCTCGAAATACGCCAACCATGTACCTTTGGAGACACCTGTAGTACTCCTTTATAATCACCCAGTTACGTTGTGACGTTTGGTAGTACCCAAAGTGTTCCTCCGGTAAACGGGAGTTGCATAATCTCATAGTCATAGGAACATGTATAAGTCATGAAGAAAGCAATAGCAACATACTAAATGATCGGGTGCTAAGCTAATGGAATGGGTCATGTCAATCAGATCATTCAACCAATGATGTGATCCCGTTAATCAAATAACAACTCTTTGTTCATGGTTAGGAAACATAACCATCTTTGATTAACGAGCTAGTCAAGTAGAGGCATACTAATGACACTCTGTTTGTCTATGTATTCACACATGTATTATGTTTTCGGTTAATACAATTCTAGCATGAATAATAAACATTTATCATGATATAAGGAAATAAATAATAACTTTATTATTGCCTCTAGGGCATATTTCCTTCACATACCCCCCGATACTAGCCATAGATTCATCAAAAAAAGCAAACAACACATAGAAAACAAAATCTATAAAAAACAGAATAGTTTGTAGCAATCTGGATATTTTGTATACTTCTGTAACTCCAAAAATTCTGAACAATTAGGACAAAATAAGAAATTGATTTATTAATCTTCTTCAAAAAGAATCAATATTTTATCACGCTTCTGTTAAAAATGAGAAATGTTTTCCTAGAACAAAAGTTTTTGTTTTTCAGCAAGATCAAATGAACTATCACCGTAAGCTATCCCAAAGGTCTTACTTGGCAGAAACACTAAATAAAACATAAAACCACATCTAAATAGAGGCTAGATGAATTATTTATTGCAAAACAGAACCAAAAAAGCAAAAACAAAAATAAAATTGGGTTGCCTCCCAACAAGCGCCATTGTTTAACGCCCTTAGCCAGGCATAGAAACACGAATAGATCTAGGTATTGCCATATTTGGTATGCAATCCATAAGTAGCTCTCATAATAGATTCATATGGCAATTTAATTTTCTTTCTTTGAAAGTGTTCCATGCCCTTCCTTAACAGAAATTGAAATCTAATGTTTCCTTATTTCATATCAATAGTTGCACCAATCATTCTAAGGAAAGGTCTACCGAGAATAATAGGACATGTAGGATTGCAATCTATATCAAGAACAATGAAATCTACAGGCACATAATTCCTATTTGCAACAATAAGAACATCATTAATCCTTCCCATATGTTTCTTAATAGTGGAATCCGCAAGATGCAAATTTAAATAACAATCATCAAATTCACGGAAACCTAACACATCACACAAAGTTTTTGGAATCATGGAAACGCTAGATCCCAAATCACACAAAGCATGGCACTCATAATCTTTAATTTTAATCTTCATAGTAGGTTCCCACTCATCATAAAGTTTTCTAGGGATAGAAACTTCCAATTCAAGCTTTTCTTCAAAAGATTGCATCATAGCATCAACGATATGTTTAGTAAAAGCTTTGTCTTGATTATAAGCATGAGGAGAATTCAACATGGATTGCAACAAGGAAATACAATATATTAAAGAACAATTATCATAATCAAATTCCTTGAAATCCAAAAGAGTGGGTTCATTGCTACTTAAAGTTTTGACCTCTCCAATACCACTTTTATTAATTTTTGCATCAAGATCTAAAAACTCTGAATCATTGGGACACCTTTTAACTAAAGTTGACTCATCTCTAGTCCCATATTTATAAAGATTTATATTGGAAAACAAAGATTCAATAGGAGTCACATCAATCACTTTAAGATCTTCATCATTATTTTTACGGAAACTAGAAGAACACGTTTTACAAACCAATCTTTTTAGCATGCATCTTAGCGGTTCTTTCTTTGCACTCATCAATGGAAATTATCATTGCTTTGAGAGACTCATTGATATCATGCTTGGGTGGAATATATCTAAGTTTCAAAGAATCAACATCAAGAGAAATTCTATCCATGTTCCTAGCCAAATCATCAATCTTAAGCAATTTTTCTTCAATCAAAGCATTGAAATTCTTTGTGAACTCATAAATTCTTTAACACTATTCTAAAAATCAGAGGGCATCTTATTACAATTTACATAAGAATTGTTGTAGAAATTACCATAATTATTAGAGGAATTACTAGGAAACGGCCTAGGATTAAAATTACCTCTATACGCGTTATTACCAAAATTGTTCCTACCAACAAAATTCACATCCATAGATTCATTATTATTGTCAATCAAAGTAGACAAAGGAATATCATTAGGATCAATAGAAGAACTATTTCTAGCAAATAATTTCATAAGCTCATCCATCTTTCCACTCAAAACATTAATCTCTTCAATCACATGCACTTTTTTACCAGTGGAAGATCTTTTGGTATGCCATTGAGAATAATTCACCATAATATTATCTAGGAGTTTAGTAGCTTCTCCTAAAGTAATTTCCATAAAAGTACCTCCCGCGGCCGAATCTAAAATATTTCTAGAAGCAAAATTCAATCTGACATAATTTTTTTGTATAATCATCCACAAATTCAAACCATGAGTAGCGCAATTTTGTATCATCAATTTCATCCTCTCCCAAGATTGTGCAACATGTTCATGATCAAGTTGCTTAAAATTCAAAATATCATTCCTAAGGGAGATGATCTTAGCGGGATGAAAATACTTGGAAATAAAAGCATCTTTACACTTATTCCATGAATCAATACTATTTTTAGGCAAAGATGAAAACCAAGTTTTAGCACAATCTCGAAGCGAGAATGAAAATAGCTTCAATTTAACAATGTCATTATCCACATCTGTTTTCTTTTGCATATCACACAAATCAATGAAATTATTAAGCTGGGATGCGGCATCTTCACTAGGAAGGTCGGAAAATTGATCTTTCATAACAAGATTCAGCAAAGCGGCATTATTCACAAGATTCCGCATTAGTAGGGGGAGCAATCGGAGTACTAATAAAATCATTATTATTGGTGTTGAAAAAATCACACAATTTGGTATTCCCTTGAGCCGTCGTGACAAAGCAAGCAATCCGACACACGAGCACACAAAAAGCAAATGAAGAAGACGAACGGAAGAGGGGTGAAGAAAAGGCAAATCTTTTCAAAAAATCATTTTTGAAGTGGGGGAGAGGAAACGAGAGGTGAATGGCGAATAATGTAATGTAAGAGATGATAGTTTATGGCATGTACTTGGTATGGCTTGACTTGGCGTAGATCTCCCCGGCAAAGGCACCATAAATTCTTCCTGCTACTTCTTGAGCTTGCATTGGTTTTTCCCTTGAAGAAGAAAGGGTGACACATCAAAGTAGAAATAAGTATTTCCATCAGTTTGAGAACCAAGGTATCAATCCAGTAGGACACAATGCACAAGTCACCGAATATCTGCACAAACAATCAAACAACTTGCACCCAATGCGATAAAGGGGTTGTCAATCCCTTCATGGTTACTTGCAAGGGTGAGATCTGATAGAGATAGATAAATGGTAAAGTAAATATTTTTGGTTTTTTTGGTTTATAGATCGGAAAGTAAAAGATTGCAAAAAGAGTAAATCGGAGACTAATATTGTAGATTGGAAACTTATTTGATGGAAAAAAGACCCGGGGCCATAGGTTTCACTAGAGGCTTCTCTCAAGATAGAAAATAATACAGTGAATGACAAATTACTGCCGAGTAATTGATTGAAAAGCACAAAGTTATGACGATATCTAAGGCAATGATCATGAATATAGGCATCACGTCCGTGTCAAGTAGACCGAAACGATTCTGCATCTACTACTATTACTCCACACGTCGACCGCTATCCAACATGCATCTAGAGTATTAAGTTCATAAAAAATGGAGTAACACATTAAGCAAGATAACATGATGTAGAGGAATTAACTCAAGCAATATGATGAAAACCCCATCTTTTTATCCTCGATGGCAACAATACAATATGTGCCTTGCTGCCCCTAGTGTCACTGGGAAAGGACACCGCAAGATTGAACCCAAAGCTAAGCACTTCTCCCATTGCAAGAAAAACCAATCTAGTTGGCCAAACCAAACCGATAATTCGAAGAGAATTACAAAGATATCAAATCATGCACAAAAGAATTTAGAGAAGATTCAAATAATATTCATAGATAAGCTAATCATAAATCCACAATTCATTGGATCTCGGCAAACACACCGCAAAAAGTATTACATCGAATAGAACTCCAAGAACATCGAGGAGAAGATGGTATTGAGAATCAAAGAGAGGGAAGAAGCCATCTAGATACTAGCTATGGACCCATAGGTCTGAAGTAAACTACTCATGCTTCATCGGAAGGGCAGTAGAGTTGATGTAGGATCCCTCCGTGATTGAATTCCCCTCTGACAGTATGCCAGAAAAGGTCCCTAGATGGGATCTTACGGGTACAGAAGGTTGTGGCGGTGGAAAAGTGTTTCGTGGCTCTCCCTGTTGGTTTGGGGATATAAGAGTATATATATGCGAAGAAACTAGGTCAGGAGGTGCATGAGGGGCCCACAAGGGTGGGGGACGCGCTCTACCCCCTGGGCATGCCCTCCATCCTTGTGGCCGCCTCGTGGATCTTCTAACTTCATCTCCAAGTCTTCTGGTCCTAGAAAAATCATCGCGAAGGTTTTATTCCGTTTGGACTCCATTTGGTATTCCTTTCCTGCGGAACTCAAAAAACAAGGAAAAAACAGGAACTGGCACTGGGCTCTAGGTTAATAGGTTAGTCCCAAAAATAATATAAAATAACATATTAATGCATATAACCAAAACAGATAATATAATAGCATGGAACAATGAAAATTATAGATATGTTGGAGATGTATCAGTCCATTAGGGAAACTAAGGGATATTAAGGCTTCCTTTTAATAGAGAACTGGAACAAAGTATTAACACATGGTGAATACATGAACTCCTCGAATTACTGTCATCCCCTGTGAGTATCCCAACTATTGTCACTTTGGGGTCTACGGATCAGAACAATTACAAGTGCATATAACTAGCAGATAGGATCAAGAACTCAAATATATTCATGAAAACATAGAGGGTTCAGATTTGAAATCATGGCACCCGGGCCCTAGTGACAATCATTAAGCATAGCAATGTTATAGCAACATCAATCTCAGAACATAGTGGATAGTAGGGATCAAGCCATAACAAATTGAATTGATAACATGGCAAATCTCATCCAACTCCATCACCGCCCAGCAAGCCTATGTAGGAATTACTCACTCTCGGTGGTGAGCATCATGGAATTGTTGATGGAGAAGGGATGATGATGATGACGGCGATGAATTCCACCCTCTAGGCCCCGAACGGACTCCAGATCAGCCCTCTTGATGAAGAACGGGAGGTGGTGGTGGCTCCCTATCGTGAAACGCAATGATTCCTTCTCTGATTATTTTTTCTCCGCGAGATGGTATTTATGGAGTTGGACTTAGGGCAAACAAAGGCATGGGAACCCACGAGATCACAGGGCACGCCCCTTGAGCTCGTGCATCCTGGGTGGCCCCCCTTCAATAGTTATCACTACTACCGGATGGTCCTAATGTGACAGTACGATCAGAGACCCTTCGATGAAACTGTGTGCGATGCATTAATCGCAAATGGTGGTGTAAGAAAATCGTCAAAAAATGAGACAAACTATTTGGGATGGCGGAGACATCAAACACGATTCAGACTATGTTATGTGTGTGATTAGCGGCATAGGGTTCACTCGAATGAACTATTTGCAATGATCGTAACAATAGAAACGGTCTGCCACATGAAGGTGTGTGCGATATACGTCATATAGTTCACTCGGATGAACTATTTGTGATTACGCAACACAATAGAAACAGCTATCCAGATCAAGGTGTGTGCAATATAGGGCATACAGTTTACTCAGATGAACTATTTGCGATGAGCCAAGACAACAGAAATGGTTCAACTTAACAAGATGTGTGTGATACGCGGCAAACAGGTGAGTAATCAGAAATGTGTCGGAAGACAGATAATAACACAGACGATTGCTGCTAATACCCGTGCCTGTTGTGGGCAAATGCTTGCTGGTATGTAATTGTCAGTGATTGATGAAATCATCACCGAAGGGTGATACATCCATTTTGCATCATGCTTTTATATCAATATTTATTGCATTATGGGTTGTTATTACACATTATGTCACAATACTTATGCCTATTCTCTCTTATTTTATAAGGTTTACATGAAGAGGGAGAATGTCGGCAGCTGGAATTCTGGGCTGGAAAAGGAGCAAATATTAGAGACCTATTCCGCACAACTCCAAAGGTCCTGAAACTTCACGGAGGCACGTTTTGGAATATATTAAAAATATTGGGCGAAGAAAGAACCAAAGGGGGGCCATGCACCATCCACGAGGGTGGGGGGCGTGCCCTACCCCCTGGGCGCGCCCACTACCTTGTGGGCCCCCTAACAGGCCTCCGGTGCCCATCTTCTGCTATATGAGGTCTTTCGTCCGTAAAAAAAATCATAAGCAAGCTCACGGGACGAAACTCTGCCGCCACATGGCGGAACCTTGGCCGAACCAATCTAGGGCTCTGGTGGAGCTGTTCTGCCAGGGAAACATCCCTCCGGGAGGGGGAAATCATCACCATCGTCATCACCCTTGATCCTCTCAGCGAGACGGGGTCAATCTCCATCAACACCTTCACCAGCACCATCTCCTCTCAAACCCTAGTTCATCTCTTGTATCCAATCTTTGTCTCAAAACCTCAGATTGGTACCGGTGGGTTGCTAGTAGTGTTGATTACTCCTTGTAGTTGATGCTAGTTGGTTTACTTGGTGGAAGATCATATGTTCAGATCCTTTATGCATATTAATACCCCTCTGATTATGAACATGAATATGATTTTTGAGTAGTTACGTTTGTTCCTGAGGACATGGGAGAAGTCTTGCTATAACTAGTCATGTGAATTTGGTATTCGTTCGATATTTTGATGAGATGTATGTTGCCTCTCCTCTAGTGGTGTCATGTGAACATCGACTACATGACACTTCACCATTGTTTGGGCCTAGGGGAAGGCATTGGGAAGTAATAAGTAGATGATGGGTTGCTAGAGTGACAGAAGCTTAAACCCTAGTTTATGAGTTGCTTCGTAAGGGGCTGATTTGGATCCATATGTTTCATGCTATGGTTAGGTTTACCTTAATACTTCTTTTGTAGTTGCGGATGCTTGCAATAGGGGTTAATCCTAAGTGGGATGCTTGTCCAAGGAAGGGCAGTACCCAAGCACCGGTAGACCTACATATCAAATTATCAAAGTACCAAACGTGAATCATATGAGTGTGATGAAAACTAGCTTGACGATAATTCCCATGTGTCCTCGGGAGCGCTTTCCTTTATGTAAGAGTTTGTCCAGGCTTTTCCTTTGCTACAAAAGGGATTGGGCCATCTTGCTGCACCTTATTTACTTCTATTACTTGTTACCCGTTACACATTACCTTATCACAAAACTATCTTTTACCGATAATTTCAGTGCTTGCAGAGAATACCTTACTGAAAACTGCTTATCATTTCCTTCTGCTCCTCGTTGGGTTAGACACTCTTACTTATCGAAAGGACTACGATAGATCCCCTATACTTGTGGGTCATCAAAGGGTTCCCTAGTTTACTCCGTGTGCAATGTTATTTGCTTTGTCTTCAGATGAACAACATATATAACCAAAAATAAACATCCAATTACATAAGTGACTATACAAAACATTCGCACACACCTCAATAAACAATCGCATGCATTATAAACTAGGAGGAACGATCATCCAATCATCTACCTCTTCTGAGGCTGCCCCCATTCCTCCGTAGCTCGATCCCTCGTCTGGGGCAGGACGGAGGCACGTCCTCATGTCAATGATCTGCCTATACATCTTGTAGCTTGTGTACGCGTCCTTGACCGTGTACTTGACGTGTTCTTCATCTAGTCTCTGCTCCCAGGCACTGTGCCGTGCAGTCTTGTCCTTGTTGCACGCAGCCTTCATGTTCTTGTAGTAGGGGTCGATGATGGCCGAGGTGAGGTCAACCAGGGAGTTCTGCTTGTTCTTCGGGCTGCCCCAGACCCTGTAGTGGTGGCGGATGTCGACAAGGTTCTAGCAGGCCAAGCCCGAAACCTTGAGCGCTTTTAGATCGTTGATGATGTCCACCATAGCGAAACTGTAGTCGCGCCTGTTGATAAACCTGGAGAAACGCTCGCAAGGCCTTGTGGCCAGGCAATAGTGGTAGACCAGGACGTGATGGCGCTTGCACAACTGGGCGACGGTAACCTTCTGATCACGCCCGGCATGACCGCCGGTGAACTCGAGGTCGAAGCCGACCACATGGTACTTGTCCTCGGCAAGCAACTGATCCATAGTTTGGATGGAGCTCTCCACCAAGATCGGCTCGTTCATGTACACCACCGAGAGGTCCTTTCCCCTCATGTGGGTGTCCACTATGTGAGGCGAGGTGAACTATCGTCTGTTGTTGTCATCAGCCACGGGGAGTGACATTGGAGTTGCTGGATATCCTCTCAGTATGTGTCGTCGTGGGTGTGCTTAATTATTGTGTCGTGGGGCATAAGAGATGAAGGTAAATGGCCGCGGAAATAAATGGGGGTCGGGCGGCCTGGATTCTCGGCACGTCCGCATGACAATTTTTGCAGCGGGTAACTACATCGTCGCGCCGCGCCTGGTGCAACCACATGCATAATGGCAGCACGAACGTAGGTGATCGTGTGCCATCCCCAAACACTGGCAGCATGCGTGGAGGGACGCTGGCAGAGTGCACGGAGGGATGGAGAGGAGAGCGTGTGCGGCAGGACATGAGCAGAGAGCGACGCGGCCGCCTCAACCACGAGCAACCACACACATAGAGTAGTTTGGCCGGCAGTTGCGAGCCAGCGACATGATGTGAAACTACGTCCCATTCCACATCACACGGTGGTTGAACAATCGTTCGCGACGTGTGTAGAGAGCGGACATGTGCTACTACCTCCGTCCTGGTTTATTAATCCCCTTTATATTCTGTGCCATATTTTGACCTTAAATTTAACTAACAAAATGTTGATGCATGTTATGGAAAATAATATAATTGGAAACAATGTTCGAATACGAATCCAAGGATATACTCTTTGGTAGCATGCATTCGTATTTTATTAGTTAAATCTCTAGTCAAAATGTGGCACAAAAATACAAACATGACTTATAAAGCAGGACGGAGGTAGTAGGTAATTAAATCGCAAACGTTTTTTATTTATTAACCGTATGTGTACGTGTCATTTCGTCCTCCTCTCGAAAGTCTTGTCACCCCGCTGCCGCGGACAGCTTCGAGCGCAAACTTCAGCACCGCGCATGCGTCCTTTTGGTCAAACAATGACTCTAAGTGGTGCCAATGAATCGTAAGTGAGCCTGTTCCCGTGCAACCGCGCAGGTTCCCATGCATAGCCGCGCAAGCTTCCCGCCCGACTCGGCAAAATCCCCCAAAATCAAAATATTTACCAGCCTGCTATATAAACCCTTACGACCGGCAAGTCCCGCATCGTATTTGCCCCTCCCTCCCTATAGCTTATCTTGTCTGCTTCGCCCACAATCGCCAATGGCACCGGTCCGCCATCATCGCTCAGCCACTCCGCCCTCATTAGAGGACAGCTCCAGCTCGGAGGCTACACCAAGGTGGCGGCATTCCCCGACGTAGTGTAGTGCGCGTGGCATCCCTGTTGGGTGTGCGCGGAACACCCATCACACCCTCCGCCGCCGCTTCCCGTCGGTAGCTGTTGCCGGTCGCCATTGCCGCCACCCACCGTGGCAGCCACACCACCATCGAAAGCCAGGGCCATCATCCGCTCCACCTCCATAGACCGAAGGCGGGAGGTGGCCGACGTGGCTGCCACCCCATTATCGGCCACTGTGCCATCACCCACTCCGCCATCGCAGCCCAAAGGTGGGAGGTGGTGGTCGTGGCCGCCATCCCATCGTCGGTCGCCGTGTCCGCCAGCCCACCGTCGACCGCTGGGGTCATAACCTGCTTCGCCACTGCCGCCTGAAGGAGGGAGGCTGAGGTGGAGGCCTGCACGTGCGCCAGCGACCTTGCGTGCTACATCAAGTTCCTGCGGGAGGAGGAGGAGCGCCTCGTCAAGTACGCAAAGAGCCTTACCGCCGCTGTGGTCGCAGCACACGCCACCGCAGAGGCGAGGAATGAGGAGATCTATGAGGGGTCCCGCCGCTTCGAGTGGGGTCATCTGGAGCGGCAGAGGGCGTTAGAGGTGAGCGTCGCTGAAGGTGCAGCAGCGACAGGCACCGTATTGCAGTTGTCTAGCTCGTCGGTAGGCTCTTCCTCCTCTGCCTCTTACTTAGCGCGCTCGACAGAGGAGAGGATGCTAGAAGTAATACAAAGCCCATCCGTAGTAGTATTTAGGGGCTATTTTGTTCAGTTCATCTGACTATAGATGTGGTTGAACTATACTACGTACTTAAAATTAGCTAGTATATATAGCTGAACTAGCTATTTCAGTACGTGGTTAGCAACAATTGGGGAAAAGTTTGGTCGTTTCAGCTGTCAAGTTGAACTGTTTGTATAAAGAACGATTGCTTAATCTATGAATGAAATCTATGATTACTGAAAATTAGATAGTACTAGTGATTTTTAGCTGCAATTTTTTACAAATGGCAGGGTTACAAGGTTGACAAAGGGCAATGTTACTAGATCGACAAATGTCAATCTTTCCAGCTTGACAAATGGCAATATACCCAATATGACATATGCAAACCTTACCAAATTTTCTGTACATGGTTGCACACGGGTCATCAGAAAAAACCATTTGCGCTGAAGGGATGTACAAATCCCGCACGCCGCATTTTGTCTTGGCTTAGTGGCGAAGGAACCATAGCTCTCACTTTGCATAACGTGTTAAATATGAACTGTTTGAGATGAAGAGATGCACAAATCCTGCACGGAAAATTTACCCTTGGCTTAGTGGAGAAGGACCATAGCTCTCGCTTTCCATACGGGTGTTCTATCTAAAATGTTTGCGATGGAGAGATGCACAAATCCTGCGCAATACATTTCCCTTGGCTTACAGAGGAAGCTGTCGGTTTGCATGCGGGTGTTTTGTGTAAATGGTTTGTGATGAGTGTTTTAAATTTGAAAACCATTTATGTTTTTAATATATTTGATAAGTCTGTACATTCAAACCATAGGTTTCATTCAGTAACACTGTGACTTTATAACCATATACGACCGAGATACTAATTGCGGCGGTGGTGGAGGCGACATGCTATGCCAATGCTGCGATGTAGCGGTCGACGACAGCGTCCCATGACGCTGAGGGGGCACGGCCATGAAAGTTAAAGGGCTCGCTTCCCAGTGAGCCTGCGCACCATACAACTCGCACGCTTCCTAGTGAGCCTGCACACCGGTGGACTGCTTGCACGACTCCCGGGTAGCCTGCGCAGCGGACTGCGCTCGCATGCCTCTCGTCTACTCAAGCAGCTGTCCGCACGGCACCTCCTAGCCATTAAAAGTTTGATGTGTGGCGTCACGTGAATGGTTAGCAGAATGCCCACGATTTAAATTATACAAATGTTTGAGATATAACGAGGCAACTATTTGTTTTCAAAATGCCTTTGCTGGCCGTTAATTCGTGCGCCTTCTATCAAATTGGACACGAAAAATAACACAACATATGGTGCCATTCCATGATAGCACATGCCAAGTTTCATTAATTTCAGAGGAGTTGTGGATTTAGTAGAATTTTAAAACCAAGTATCTCAATGTTATCGGCCAAGCCACGATGCCCAGGTGTTTGAAGTTCATTCCCATTTCTTGCATGGGACCTAAGCATGCACCCAAGGGCACACATATGATTTTTCAACCCAATTTTCTACACTGGAGCATGTGCCTGTAGTTCAAATTTGAATTATGCACATAAAATGCCTAGAAAACTCGGTTAATGTATAAAAATGTCCAAACAAACCGCGAATAATTCCAAAATTTTAACATAACACCCCTATCGGTGTGTGTTGTATCTAGAAAAAAAATCAAGGCAAGAAGGGGCATCAAATGTTGTTTCGTCTGGAAAGGTGACACACCTTCCCTACCGGACCACAGGGCTTCTTGTGAGAAGCTCTGGTTTGTGAGGGGTGTATACCATAACTTGCCCCAAATGGGACAAATTTTTTACCACAACATGTTGGTGCCATTCCATGATAGCATGACAAGTTTCATGAATTTTAGACGAGTTTTGGATTTACTGGAATTTAAATACCAAGTATCTCAACGTTTGCCGACAAGCAACAGTGCCGAGGTGTTTGAAACTCATTCCCATTTCTTGCATGGGTCAAGGACATACATTTGATTTTTCAACCCATTTTCTGCACTGGAGCAAGTGCATGTAGTTCAGATTTGAATTATGCACATAAACTGCCCGCAAAACTCGGTTAATGTATAAAAATGTCCTAATGAACCCGGAAAATTTTCAAATTTAGCCACGACACTCCTGTTGGTCTATGTTGCCACTAGGCAGAACCATGAGGTTCTAATGAAAGAAAAAATAGGCAACAAATATCGTTTCGTCCACAAAGGTCATAAGTTCCCTACCGAAACCATGAGGCTTCATGTGAGAAGCTTTGGTTTTTTAGAAGGTTATACCCAAATCTAAATGAATTTCAGACAAGTTTTGGATTTACTAGAATTTAAAAACCATGTATCTCAATTTTTGTGGCCAAGCGACAATGCCGAGTTGTTTGAAATTCATTCCCATTTCTTGCGTGGGACCTAAGCATGCACCTAATGACACATATTTGATTTTCCAACAGCATGTGAATGTAGTTCAAATTTAATTTATGCACATAAAATGCCAAGAAAACTCAGTTAATGTATAAAAATGTCCTAACAAACCATGGAAAAGTACAAAATTTAAAACAACACTCCTGTTGTGCTATGTTCACACTAGATAAAAATTGAAAGCAAGAAGAGGTATCGTTTCGTGCACAACGGCCCTACCGGAACCATGAGGCTTCTTGTGAGAAACTCTGGTTTGTGACAAGCTTATACCCAAATCTGCCCCAAATGGGATTTATTTACCACAACATTTTTGTGCCATTCCATGATAGCATGCCAAGTTTCAAGAATTTTAGACGAGTTTTGAATTCACTAAAACTTGAAAACCATGTATCTTAATGTTTGCGGCCGAGCGACGGTGCCGAGGTGTTTCAAATTCATTCCCATTTCTTGTGTGGGACCTAAGCATGCACCAAAGGACACACATTTGATTTTTCAACACATTTTTCTGCACTAGAGCTGATGAGGACATCAATACCATTGTTACACCTGAAAGTGCGTTATATCGACTAGAGGGGGGTGAATAGGCGATTTTTATGAAAGTCTTCAAAACGTGGAAGTTATGAAGACAAACAGTAGAGATATGCCTATCACTATGCAGCGGAAGTTAGATTACACTAGGCAAGCCATGGTCAAGTATTCAATAGAGTGAAAGCACAATGACAAGTAGCTGCAGTGTAATAAGGATCAGGTAGGAAGAAGTTATGAAGCCAAACAAATCATACAGTTACGTTGTGAAGACAAAAGATATAGCAAGCATGCAATGGCTTCACAATGAGTAACAGTAGGTAAAAGGAAGTGAAGATGAAACCAGTGACTCATTGAAGACAATGATGTGTTGGACCAGTTCCAGTTGCTGTGACAACTGTACGTCTGGTTGGAGCGGCTAGGTATTTAAACCTTAGGACACACAGTCCCGGACACCCAGTCCTGAACACGCAGCTCAGGACACCAAGTCCTCACTGTATTCTCCTTGAGCTAAGGTCACATAGTCCTCGCCCAATCACTCTGGTAAGTCTTCAAGGTAGACTCCCAAACCTTCACAGACTTCGTTCACTGGCAATCCACAATGTCTCTTGGATGCTCAGAACGCGACGCCTAACCGTCTGGAGGATGCACAGTCCTCAAGTGTAATAAGTCTTCAGATCACTCAGACAAGAAGACTTAAGTGATGCCCAATTTACTCTGGCTCTGGGTGGTTAGGGCTTTCTCCTCGCTAGGAATTTTCTCTCTCAAAGGCTTCGAGGTGGGTTGCTCTCAAACGACAAAAGCCGTGCACTGAAATCTGAGCAGTCAACCGTTTATGGTTGTAGGGGGTGGGCTATTTATAGCCACTTGGCAACCCGACCTAATTTGTCCGAAATGACCCTGGGTCACTAAGGAACTGACACGTGTCCCAACGGTCAGATTTCAAACTCACATGGCAACTTTACTTGGGCTACAAGCAAAGCTGACTTGTCCGGCTCTGGACAAGATTCGCTCTCATTGTCTTCACTCGAAGATATAGGTTTTTGGTTTAGGCATCACTTCAGTCATTCTGACTGGTTCTCCTGGAGCCCACTTAACAGTACGGTGGTTCCTATGACTCAACACAAAAGAAAAAGAACTACGAAAAATCTAAGTCTTCGAGCTCCATAGGCTTCATAATGTGTCTTCTTTTGTCATAGTCTTCAATGTGAATATCTTCATATACCACCTTTGACTTCAATGTCTTCATACAATTTTAGGGGTCATCTCTGGTAGTAAAACCGAATCAATGAGGGACTTCTACCTGTGTTATCCTGCAATTCTCACAAACACATTAGTCCCTCAACTAGGTTTGTCGTCAATACTCCAAAACCAACTAGGGGTGGCACTAGATGCACTTACAATCTCCCCCTTTTTGGTGATTGATGACAAACTAGTTGAAGTTTTCAACGGGGAATATAGTCTGTGAAATTGTAAAGGATAAGAAATTGTCTTCATAAGTTGTAAGGGCTCCCCCTGAAGATGTGCATATAAGTTAGTTTGCTTTTGGAATGCAAATGCACATGGCAGGTTGTACTTGTGGAGATCCACTTCAGCTTATGATGACAATCCACTATGCATGTGAAAGTATATGAAGACAATGACATGCATAATGGAAAATGGACGTCTGCAGAATGAGATAAGTGCGGAATTTATCGTCGCACATGCGGAATTTATCTTCGCAAAACAGGGTGGCAAACAAGTAGCATACGACCATCTGGTTTAAGTGTTACAACTCATAAGAACCAAATGTAGCAAAAATGAGAGTTGTAAACACGAAGCAAAATATAAGGCACCCGCCCATATGAACCCGCTTGAAGACTATCAATATCTCATATGCTTCTCCCCCTTTTGTCAGTAATGACCAAAAAGGTTTGAAGACATAGAGTCTCTACTCGTTCCCATGAGGAGTAGGAGAAGTAGCTGGGTTGTTGGTGTTGGTTGGCGGTGCAGAAGAGCTTGGAGGTGCTAAAGCATATGGCGGTGAAGTAGCATCTCTTCTTCCTCAATGATTTTGGCAGTGACTGTGGCAGCAGAGGAAGAAAACTCAGAATCTTCAAGGGATGGAGTTCCCAGCAGCACAGCTCTTCGAGGAGGTGTGGAGTCAAACTTGAATCTCTCAGTGAAGCCATCCTCTTGAAGATCAGCTTCAGAAAGCATCATCGTTAGCCCTTTCCATGTGCGGCGACAGGTTTCATGTGCAACGAATGCATTCTTGGTGGCAAGATTTCGGATGCGATTTACATCCACCAAGAGGCTTTTCATCTGTCTCTTCAACCAGTCATGATGCCTATCCTGCTTTTGATGAAGGGCCACAAGAAGCTCTCGGTCGTTGAGAACACGAGTGCGCTTCTTGGGTCTTGAAGCAGTTGCACTGTCAGTGGCTTCAGTTGAAGCAGGGTGTGGTGCACGTGTAGTGCCAGCCAAAGGATACACCCTGGAGATGGCTTCAACACCTTCAACGTTTTGAGTGAAGCTCTGGTGTTCTGCATTCTGAAGACTCAGAGGTTGCTTGGCAGGTTCAGGATAGATGGCTTCAGTAGAGGTATCCACATCAGGCAAGAAGATCCGATGGTTGCGGGCTGAGGGCTGATACGAGATGGCAGAGTGAAGTTTGATCAGCCTCATTACCCAAGGAGCATAGAACTTTAAACCAAACAGATCTGAGCCAGATGCAGCTAGTTGGCGTATGAAGAAATCCTGTGCGTCGAAGCATTTGCCATGAAGGATACAGAATATCAGAGTCTTCATTGCACCCTCGATCTTGGCATTTGGAGAGTGTCCTTTAATGGGCCAGAGAGTCCGCCGGATGATGTGATAGATGGTCCTGGGAAGGTACTCAAGGTCTTCAACAAAGAACTCTGTGGGATAAGGAGCATCGTGGGGCAATGGCTTCATCATGGAGAGCATCTGACTCATATTCGGTTCAGGCCTCTGAAATATGCTCTCAATAGCTTCAGTGTGTAGCCGACAGCCTTGCTCGAAGAATTTGCCTGGAGTGGGCAGGCCAGTGAGCTCAATGATATCAGATGCATTGGCTTCGTGATGAACGTTGCCGGTCATCCACTCCAGGACCCAAGTCTTCGGATCTCTGTTGTATCCTTTGATGTGCAGTGTGGCATAGAATTGTAGCAAGAGCTCCACGTTCCAATGCTCTTCATCAGTGACAAACTGCAGCAGACCCACTTGTTTGAAGCAATCCAACGCTTCCTCTAGACAGGGCAGACCAGCAATAGCTTCAACATCAAGGCGCTTGTGCGGGAAAATGCGACCTTGGTTGTACAGTATGCAAGAGTAGTAGCTGCGCTGAGGATAGCTCCAAAACCTATCTGATGAAATCCTTTCCCTTGAATAGGGGTTCTTGGAGCTATTGAAGAAAGTATTATCTGCCCTGAAGCCATTGATGTTGAAGGAGCCAGGTGCTGATGTAGGACCTGGAAACCTTGGCAGTCTTGGGATTGGCTTCTGGACCTGAGGCCTGTGCTCAACATGATAGTTGAATTGGGGACCGGCAGCAGACTCAGGAACAGAAGCGGTGGGTTCAGTGGCTTCGCTGTGTTCGGAAGCTTTTGCTGGGGAGGGCTCCACATTAGCTTTGTTGTTGGTTGTGGCAGCCTCAAGATTTTCATCCTCTGCTTGACTAGCAGGAGGGTCTGTCACAAGCACGTTCTCCTGGAGAACTGCTTCTTGGTGGAGCAGAGGAGTGGGCTCTTGTGGTACTTCTTCTGCGGCTGATGCAGCCGGAATGTCTTCAGCATAGACTTGAGGCCTTGGACCTTTGCGAAGCCTACGGAACGCAGACGACGCCTGTGGGGTTGGAGTGGGCTGGGCCTCATAGTCTTCTTCCTCTTGAGGGCGATCCGCCCATGAAGCATCCTGTGCAATTGGCGTCAGTGGACGACCAATGCTGATGAGTTCACTGTGTTCTAACTAAGGAAGGGCTGCATCATCTTCTACATTGTCACGATGACCAATGTCTTCAGCAGCGATGGGATCAGCTGCTGGAATATCTTCAGCTTCAGGAGCCTCTGTGGAAGCAGGCTCATGAACCGTCAGTTGGCGTTCTGCGTCAGGGTGAACCATAGAGATGGGTTCAACTATCAAGGGCTCTGTGGGAGCAGCCCGAGATTTCTTGGTCTTTCTCTTTTTCTTGCTAGGGGCAGTAGGAGAGGCTTCAGAGCTTTTCCTCTTCCTGGCTTCAGCCTCAGCAGTTCTTGTTTTCTTGAGCTCTGAAGCTGTTGACCGGCCCTTTGGCTTCGAGCCAGTCGTTGCAGTTGGGAAGACAAGCGGAACTGCTTCCTGCCTTGGTGCCTCTAGTTCAGCTGGAACAGTCTTCTTCTTTTTCTTTGCGGCCATCTTGGGGTCGATGCCAGGACGCCCAAGTGCCTTGCGCTTCTCAGCCTCATTGTAGGCTTGCACACATCTGTCAGCCAGAGACTTCATCCGCTCACGTGAACCCTGAGCTTCTGCACGCTTCAACATGATCTTGTGGATGATGGCGACATCAAAGAGAGGCATATTGTTGAAGATTTCTGCTTCTTCTTTGCTCTTGATGAGTTGCTCAAGAGCGTCATCTCCAAGATCTTCATCACTTGACAGATCAATGGCTTCACTGCGCAGGATGGCAGTAGCTGTGAGCTCTTTGCCAGTGTGAGACGGAGGCATCTTGTCCTTCTGGTTCCTTGAGACGCGTGATAAGTCTTCAGACTGCAGACTGTCTTCAGGAGGTGCAGTCGCCAATGGCTTCGCCTTTGATATTTTTGGTGAAGGGGCCGACTTTGAAGCTTTTGGCTTCTTCAACTGCCTTGGCTTCGGCACTGCAGGCACTGCAGGCGCTTCATCAGACTCAGTATCAGCTGCAGGCTCATTCACTGCAGTCCCTTGAACCAAGATGTAGGTGATGAGGCCTTCAAGGTTGGCATACAGACTGATGACATTGGGTTCTGCTTCTCGCGTGCCATCTGCCCTTGGTGCTGAGGGACCAGGGTTGAAGCCTAACCCAAATTTCTTCTTGTTCTGCTTCGCTGAGTTTTGGGCAAACTGGAAGTTGCGCTTGAACAGATTGTCGTCACGACACCAGAGTAGTGACGACGGATGTGCATCATCAGGCTGTGGCCCACGAACCATGCATGGATAGAAGCTTTGGGCAATAGCTTCATCTCTGGACCTGGGTACAAGGTTCTTGAATAAGATGTCTCCCCACGGTCTTTTGATGGCACTCTTCTCAGCATACTCTTGGGTTGTGAAGCGGTACTTGAACCATTTTTCTGCCCAATAGCGTTGAATCCATTGGATTCGGGTCTTGCGCTGACCATAATTCTCTTTAGGATCTGTTTTATACATTTCTGCCAGTTCATCAGGCAGATCTTTGGATGTTCCTCCACGTCGCTGTCTGCCCCCTTCCTTGCTGCTGTTTCTGAAGCCATAAACTTTAACTTGAAAGGCTTCAAGACGTTCAAAGGCTTCAAAGGTTTTTTCTTGCTCGACCAACAGGAACTGGCTTTAGGAGAATTTATGTGATGCTGTAAGAATTCTGCAAATGAATGCAGACTATGAGAACCAAAGGATTCTCCCACGGACATGTACCTGTGACAGCATTAAGGTGCGAGGGAAGGGGAAGAGGTCATATGCATTCTCAGAAGATTTTGAAGATAAATCAGTTTAGAAGACATTGACCTCATCGTGCGAAGACATTCACTCATAGATAAGAAGTTGGTTCCAGATTTGTACGAATCCACAGATCAGTACAAGTGAGGAATCTAACTACTTTGTGAAGCACAAGTGAATATACTAGGCATGTTATGAGATGCAGTTTGAGAGAGATCTAGCTTGTGTGAACAGAAACTACTTGTGGTGGAATGTGACAGATCAATAGGATCAACGGTGCTGTAAAAAGGGAGTTTTATTTACCACACTGAGAACTGCTAGACGGAGCGAGACATGAGGCCGAGCAGTTCACTCGTCCGTGCCCTAACTTGGCGACGGCGGAGAGGACGATGTCCGCGGTCGGCGTGAAGACGGCGTCAGAGAGGTTGCGGCAGCGAAGCGCTTCGTCACCGGCGTCGTCGAGAGCTAGCAGTGGCGCTAGGGTTCGTGCGAGGGTGGAAGAAGAGATAGTTACCGCTGTGAGTGTGTATTTATAGGCACAGGGGCGGCACTGTGCTATTACTCAGGTGCCCCTGGCGATTCGCATCTGAGGAACATGGCCATCATGCGGTATTTTGGGGGCAGTTCCACGTCCCACGCACGCCTGGATTGTCGGGTGGTCGTTCCTACTTCTCCGGATTTCATGTGGATAAATGAGCATTGAAAACGGACTTAAATGTTGTCTCTGTGTCTTCTGCTGACAAGGACGCAGAGAAGACATTCGACAGTTTCAATAGAATGCATATGACTTGGAGAGATAGAGTTTGAGATAGAAAGCATAGAGAAGTTTGGGGTCCGATCACATTCACTTAGTTCAAAAGATTCAACACGAAGACATAGCTATAAGTGAATGTTGTAGAGGACAGAACACTAGCATATATATATATATAGTCAACATAGTGAAGATAATCATGAAAATATGTTGAGTTCGAAACCAAACCAAATGTGAAGACATTGCAAGGTAACGCCATGAGAGAAACACTTCAAAATAGAAAGTTTGGTGGTGGCGTTACCCACCGTATAGGAAGTATTAGACCCAGACACGGCGCACAATTATCGTGGCGCTCCGAAGTCAAATTCCACATTAATGTATTCACACTTAGAATGTATGTCTTCATTGATTGAAGATATACTTCACTTCGTGTGTTGCACATCTAAGTCATCAATATGCATAAGGGTTAGGATGTGTGCCTGATCACAGGACATTTGAGGATTCCAGGATATTTAGCTCACACCGTAACTTGCAAAACCTCTTCTCATCCAAGGGCTTGGTGAAGATATCTGCCAATTGCTCTTCAGTGTTGACGTGTATGATATCAATGTCTTCCTTCACAACATGATCTCTGAGAAAGTGATGACGAATTTCAATGTGCTTTGTCTTCAAGTGCTGAACTGGGTTGTTGGCAATCTTGATGGCGCTTTCGTTGTCGCAGTAAAGTGGCACTTGCTTCAGATGAATGCCATAGTCCTTGAGTGTTTGCTTCATCCACAGAAGCTGAGCGCAGCAAGATCCAGCAGCAATGTATTCAGATTCAGCAGTGGAGAGGGATACACAGTTCTGCTTCTTTGAAGACCAACATACAAGTGATCGTCCCAGAAAGTGACATGTGCCTGATGTAGACTTGCGATCAACTTTGTCACCAGCATAATCAGCATCCGAGAATCCAACCAAATCAAACTCTGAGCCCTTTGGATACCATAATCCTAGAGTTGGGGTGTGAGCCAAATATCGAAGAATTCGCTTCACAGCTAAGTGATGCGACTCCTTTGGTGCCGCTTGAAATCGAGCACACATGCAAACACTAAGCATAATATCTGGCCTAGATGCACATAGATAAAGTAAAGAACCAATCATGGAACGGTATACCTTTTGATCGAACTCTTTACCACTGTCGTCAGGACCCAGATGATGTTTGGCTGGCATTGGTGTTGTGAAGCCTTTGCAGTCTTGCATACCGAACTTCTTCAGGCAATCTTTGAGATACTTCTCTTGAGATATGAAGATGCCATTGCGTTGTTGTCGTATTTGAAGACCAAGGAAGAACTTTAGCTCCACCATCATGGACATCTGATATTGCTCTTGCATCATATATCCAAACTCTTCACTGTACTTCTGATTGGTGCAGCCGAAGATAATGTCATCCACATATATTTGGCACACAAACAGTTCACCATCATATGTCTTCGTGAAAAGAGTGGGATCCAGGGAACCAGGTATGAAGCCTTTGCTCTTCAGGAAGTATTTGAGTGTGTCATACTAGGCCCTAGGGGCTTGTTTGAGGCCATACAGTGCCTTGTTGAGCTTGTATACCATGTAAGGATGTTTTGGATTTTCAAAGCCAGGCGGTTGTGCAACATACACTTCTTCTTCAATCTTGCCATTGAGAAAGGCACTCTTCACATCCATTTGATATAGAAGTATGTTATGATGATTTGCATAGGCCAGCAGTATGCGTATGGCTTCAAGGCTAGCCACAGGAGCAAATGTTTCATCGAAGTCAATGCCTTCCACTTGAGTATATCCTTGAGCAACGAGACGAGCTTTGTTTCTGACAACTTGACCATGCTCATCTTGCTTGTTGCGGTATATCCATTTGGTGCCTATTATATTGTGCTTCCGTGGATCAGGACGCTTAACCAGTTCCCATACATTATTTAGCTCAAACTGTTGAAGCTCTTCTTGCATAGCTTGAATCCATTCAGGTTCCATGAAGGCTTCTTCAACTTTCTTGGGTTCTGCAATTGAGACGAATGCGAAGTGCCCACAGAAATTTGCCAGCTGAGTTACCCTTGAAGGAGTGAGTGGACCAGGTGCATTGATGCTGTCAATTATTCTGTCAATCTGCACTTCATTGGCAACACGAGGATGTACAGGGCGAAGACTTTGCTCTTGCTGATCTGTGTTGTTGTTGGGAGGAATGTCTTCAGGCTAAGCATTGTCTTCATGTTGATCAGGTGCTGAGATGATAAGTTCTTCTTCAGGATGAGCTTCAGAAGGTATAATCTCTCCAGTTCCCATTAGCTTGATTGATTCACTGGATGGAACTTCATCTAGCACACTTGGCAGCTATTCTCTTTGTGATCCGTTGGTCTCATCGAACCGCACATCCACTGTTTCAATCACTTTGTAATGAAAGAGATTGAAGACTCTGTAGGAGTGCGAATCCTTTCCATATCCAAGCATAAAACCCTCATGTGCTTTTGGTGCAAATTTTGAGGTGTGATGTGGGTCCTTGATCCAGAACCTTGCGCCAAATACTCTGAAGTAACTGACATTTGGCTTTTTGCCAGTAAGGAGCTCATAAGATGTCTTGTTCAGAAGCTTGTGAAGATAAACACGATTGATTGTATGGCATGCAGTGTCAATGGCTTCAGTCTGGCCATCTCAATGAGTGTTCTATTCTTGCGTTCGACGACGACATTCTGCTGTGGCATGTACGGAGCTGAGAATTCATGTGTGATGCCCAAGGTATCAAGATATGTATCAAGGCCAGTGTTCTTGAATTCAGTGCCATTGTCACTTCTGATGTGCTTTATCTTGGCGCCGTAATTGTTCATAGCTCGATTGGCGAAGCGTCTGAAGACATCCTGCACTTCAGTCTTGTAAAGGATTATGTGCACCCAAGTATATCTAGAGTAATCATCAACAATGACAAAGCCATAGAGGCAAGCAGTAGTAGTAAAAGTTGAGTAGTGAGTGGGACCAAAAAGATCCATGTGAAGCAGTTCGAAGGGTCGAGTAGTGGTCATGATTGTCTTCGAGGGGTGTTTTGCCCTCGTCATCTTCCCTGCTTCACTGGCACCGCATAAGTGATCTTTCTTGAACTTGACGCCCTCGATGCCTATGACATGTTTCTTCTTCGCAAGGGTGTGGAGGTTCCTCATGCCAGCATGCCCAAGCCTCCGATGCCAAAGCCAGCATTCTGAAGCTTTTGCAAGAAGACATACTGCAAGTTGTGGCCCTGCTGAGAAATCTACCACATACAAATCATCTTTCCGATACCCTTCAAACACTAGAGACTTGTCAGATTCCATTAGTACAAGGCAACGATATTTTCCAAATATTACGACCATGTTCAAATCGCAAAGCATTGAGACAGACATTAAGTTGAAACCAAGGGATTCAACAAGCATGACTTTATCCATGTGTTGATCCTTTGAGATTGCAACTCTACCTAGACCCAATACCTTACTTTTACCAGTGTCAGCAAATGTGATGTGGCTCTTGTCGCATGGATGTAAGGTTGAGTCCATAAGAAGGCTTCTTTTGCCAGTCATGTGATTTGTACACCCACTGTCAATAATCCATTCTGAAGACTTTGAAGACGCTGGTGTCGTACCCTACAGTGCAGTTAGGGGGATAGGCTTCACGAAGAGAATTGTGAAGCAAAACCATTTGACGAACCAGTGGGTTATGAAAACTTAGATCTAGATTAGGACTAATAGGGAGAGTAGCATGCGATTCAGGAACGAAGTACATAATGATGCCATTCGGGCATTTTATCTTGCGCCCTACAAGATTTTTAAGGTCCCCAGCAATAGCGTCAGAAGATTTTGGTTTTCTGCTGGAGACCTTTCCCTGCAAAAGAGAGTTAAGCTTCTTTAACCACCCACATCTTCAAGGGTGGCTTAGAAGCAATAAGTCTAAGTGCAGCATCTGAGAATTTTGGCTTTGGAGCCCTAGCAAACAGTCTAGCAGGCGGACAATAGTACTCATAAGAATAGGCAGAATAGTTCTTGGTCATATGAACATGACGGTTTGATGAACGGCTCTCATATTCATATGCCTGAGTATGGTTTCCCTGCAAAACATTTGCGTTAGTGCGACTCAGGTGAGTTCTCTGTCTGTATGAAGCCTTTAGACCGTATGAAGCCTTTGTTCTGAGGTTTGTCTTCTTCATGTGAGGTGTCATGAAGACATTCACAGGAAGATTTTCCAGACACTTTTTCGAAACCCAGATCTTCTTCATAGGCGGTCCATTCCTGCAGTTAGTACCAATGTACCTGGCAAACACTACACCATTCTGATTTTTAAACAGTACATAGTTTGCATCAAAGGATTCATCAATGATAATGGGGTTAGCACAGGTGAAGCCAGATAAATTGGATGGATCTGCTGAAGGTTCCTTTGCAGCAACCCACTTGGTTTTGGGGTACTGCTCAGGTTTCCAGTAAGAGCCATCTGCATTTATTCTCCTTACGAACCCTACACCCTCTTTCCTAGGGTTTCGGTTCAGAATCTGCTTTTTCAGGACATCACATAGCGTCTGATGCCCTTTAAGGCTTTTGTACATCCCTGTTTCAAGCAATGTATTCAACCTAGCATTCTCATCAGCAATAGCAGTGGTATCCTCAGCAGAGGGGTTAGTTACCACATCAACAGTTGAAGATATTGCAACAGCAGTAGCAGTGGAACATTCAGCAACAGAAGTAGCATTATCATGCTCAATGCATTTAAGACAAGGTGGTTCAAATCCTTCCTGAGCGGAACTGATCTGTTCGACGCGAAGTGACTCGTTTTCCTTTTGAAGATCTTCATGAGCCGCTCTCAATTTCTCAAGTTCTTGCTTCCTTTGAAGATAATCATAGGAAAGCTTTTCATGAGTTGTTGAGAGAGTATCATGACGATCTTCAAGTTCCTGATACTTAACGTGAAGATTTTTTATGTCTTCAATTAAGGATTCAGATCGAGTTATTTCAGCACCCAACAGATCATCGCTTCTGTCTAACAGTTTTTGAATATGTTCCATGGCTTTCTGTTGTTCAGTTGCAATTTTAGCGAGTGTTCTGTAACTGGGTTTTGAATCACAATTAGAGTCATCGTCACTAGATGTTTGATAGTGAGTAGTGCATTTGTTTACCTTGGCACCGCGTGCCATGAAGCAGTAGGTAGGAGTGGAGTAGTCCTTGTCATTTGCATCTGTGTTGGTGATGAGGTCATTGTCTTCGGTGTTGAAGATGGACTTGGCGACGTATGCTGTAGCCAGACTTGCAATGCCAGAATCAGAATCCTCCTCTGCCTCCTCAGAAGCGGACTCCTCCTCTAAATCCATTTCCTTGCCAACAAACGCACGTGCCTTGGCAGATGAGCTCTTCTTGTGTGATGAAGACTTTGAGGAAGACTTGGAAGAAGACTTTGAGTATTTCATCTTCTTCTTCTTGTCTTCAGAGTCATATTCCTTGCTCTTCTTCTTCTTTTTGTTCTCATTGTCCCACTGTGGACACTCAGAGATGAAGTGGCCAAGTTTCTTGCACTTGTGACATGTTTTCTTCTTGTAGTCATGAGCAGAAGCTTCATCATTCCTTAAGCTTGATCGTGAAGACTTTCTGAAGCCTTTCTTCTTGGTGAACTTTTGGAACTTCTTCACAAGCATTGCAAGTTCCCTTCCAATGTCTTCAGGATCATCAGAACTGCTGTCAGATTCTTCTTCAGATGAGGAAACAGCTTTTTCCTTCAAGGCACGAGTTCGCCCATAGTTTGGACCATAGATATCTCTTTTCTCAGAAAGCTGAAACTCATGTGTGTTGAGCCTCTCAAGTATGTCAGACGGATCGAGTGTCTTGAAATCAGGACGTTCTTGAATCATCAGGGCTAGGATGTCAAACGAACTATCAAGTGATCTCAGCAGCGTCTTGACGATTTCATGTTTGGTGATCTCAGTAGCGTCGAGGGCTTGAAGCTCATTTGTGATGTCAGTGAGCTGATCAAATGTGTGCTGGACATTCCCATTGTCATTTCGCTTGAAGCGGTTGAAGAGGTTGCGAAGAACTCTGATTCTCTGATCTCTCTGGGTTGAGATGCCTTCATTGACCTTGGAGAGCCAGTCCCAGACCAGCTTGGATGTCTTCAAAGCACTCACACAGCCATACTGTCCTTTGGTCAGATGACCACAGATGATGTTCTTGGCAGTAGAGTCCAGTTGAACGAATTTCTTGACATCAGCAGCAGTGACACCTTCTCCAGCCTTGGGAACGCTGTTCTCGACGACATACCATAGGTCGACGTCAATGGCTTCAAGATGCATACGCATCTTATTCTTCCAGTAGGGATATTCAGTTCCATCGAAGACGGGGCACGCAGCGGAGACTTTAAATATCCCTGCAGTCGACATAGCTAAAACTCCAGGTGGTTAAACCGAATCACACAGAACAAGGGAGCACCTTGCTCTGATACCAATTGAAAGTGCGTTATATCGACTAGAGGGGGGTGAATAGGCGATTTTTATGAAAGTCTTCAAAACGTGGAAGTTATGAAGCCAAACAAATCATACAGTTACGTTGTGAAGACAAAAGATATAGCAAGCATGCAATGGCTTCACAATGAGTAACAGTAGGTAAAAGGAAGTGAAGATGAAACCAGTGACTCGTTGAAGACAATGATGTGTTGGACCAGTTCCAGTTGCTGTGACAACTGTACGTCTGGTTGGAGCGGCTAGGTATTTAAACCTTAGGACACACAGTCCCGGACACCCAGTCCTGAACACGCAGCTCAGGACACCAAGTCCTCACCGTATTCTCCTTGAGCTAAGGTCACATAGTCCTCGCCCAATCACTCTGGTAAGTCTTCAAGGTAGACTCCCAAACCTTCACAGACTTCGTTCACTGGCAATCCACAATGTCTCTTGGATGCTCAGAACGCGAAGCCTAACCGTCTGGAGGATGCACAGTCCTCAAGTGTAATAAGTCTTCAGATCACTCAGACAAGAAGACTTAAGTGATGCCCAATTTACTCTAGCTCTGGGTGGTTAGGGATTTCTCCTCGCTAGGAATTTTCTCTCTCAAAGGCTTCGAGGTGGGTTGCTCTCAAACGACAAAAGCCGTGCACTGAAATCTGAGCAGCCAACCGTTTATGGTTGTAGGGGGTGGGCTATTTATAGCCACATGGCAACCCGACCTGATTTGTCCGAAATGACCCTGGGTCACTAAGGAACTGACACGTGTCCCAACGGTCAGATTTCAAACTCACATGGCAACTTTACTTGGGCTACAAGCAAAGCTGACTTGTCCGGCTCTGGACAAGATTCACTCTCATTGTCTTCACTCGAAGATATAGGTTTTTGGTTTAGGCATCACTTCAGTCATTCTGACTGGTTCTCCTGGACCCCACTTAACAGTACGGTGGTTCCTACGACTCAACACAAAAGAAAAAGAACTACGAAAGATCTAAGTCTTCGAGCTCCATAGGCTTCATAACGTGTCTTCTTTTGTCATAGTCTTCAATGTGAATATCTTCATATACCACCTTTGACTTCAATGTCTTCATACAATTTTAGGGGTCATCTCTGGTAGTAAAACCGAATCAATGAGGGACTTCTACCTGTGTTATCCTGCAATTCTCACAAACACATTAGTCCCTCAACTAGGTTTGTCGTCAATACTCCAAAACCAACTAGGGGTGGCACTAGATGCACTTACAACACCCACAGCCCCTGCTGCTATACATACTGGACTAATTACTAGAGCTCGCACACGCCAATTCAATTTCCAGGTACTTTCATTTCTTGGTAACGATTCTAATGTTCATGAGAATATGATGCTGCCTAAATTGGATACATTTGTTTTGCTTTCAAATGAAGGGCCTAGCTTGGACAAGAAAGATGAACCTTGGAGCAAGTTCAAGCATGAAGATGATGGCATGCGCAAGGGGAACAAGAAAGGAGTTACAAGCGATGATTCTAGGACTTTGAGGCCACCATAATGAGTGCATGAAGCCTTGGACGAAATATACAAGATGCCACTTCATAAATTTCGTCCAGAGGCAACTGTAGGTGCTGCGTCACCTTATTTTGGGCCAGGCCCATGTAATTTTGAAATACTTGATTATAGGCTGTTTTAGAGTCCGTATGTGTGGGGAAACAAGAGTTAGGGTTGGTTTCAGACCCTTCCTCCAAGGTTCACGAAATTTCCCCCTATTTCCTCCATATATACAGCCCTTATGGCATCGTTTAGACTTTGGGCTTTCTTTAGATTAAAAGTTTGCCATTGCTGCAACTTCGCGTACTTTGTTTGTGTTCAACAACCAGACAAAGGCGTCACAGAACCCCGCCTTGATCAATAAAGCTTTCATCTTATATTGGCAATATCCAGATTGCAATCTCATTTTCTTGCTTGTTCTTCGTTTTGCTCGCAGGATATATACCCTCGTGGTCAGGTTGATCGTGCTCCGGCATGATCAATAACCCTCGGAAGTTGGTTTAGCGATTGCTTAGGCGCGACGTCTTCGCACGTTCATAGTTGGTTCGTCAAAGTCGACTCCCACAGAAAACGATAGCTATCTCATCGAAACATCGGGACACCTTCGCCTCTATCTAGTGGTATCAGATTTCCAGGTTGCTCGGTGACATTTTATAGTCTTTCGTAGTTTAGATCGATTTTGTCCTTCATACCTATAGTACACGAAAAAGCCACAAAAAATTAGGGTTAGTTCCTCATATCCGAACTAGTCTGAGCCTTTGCATAGTCTTTTCAGTATTTTGCTTTGTTAAATTTGCGGTTGCTTCGTCGTGTCAAGTTGCTGGTCTTAGCGTCTAGTCTTTTAGGGTTTCGAGTTCTGGTCATACGTTGTCACGCCGCCGCACCATCATCATCGCCCCTGCCATCTACCACCACCGCTTATCTGCCACCGCTCTGAATCCATATACCACCACCGATTTGAATCCATATACCACCACCGATCCGTATCCATATACCACCACCTCTACCATATACCACCACCGCTGCCATATCCTACCACCATATATCCAGCACCAATCCGATTTCTTATCATATTAGTTTTTTTCGAGATCCATCTATTTTCCGATTCGTGTTTCCTTGCCTGAGTAGGTTTCGAAAAAAAAGAGTCTAGAGACCCCTGAGCAGTTTTTATGCCAAAATTTTCGGGAGGCAAACATATTTTTTCCCTATCCTATTTTTAGGCTTTTCTGAGTCTTTTGATCCACGTGCCATCATAGTGATTTTTGTCGCACTTTTTCGTCGCGGCTGCCCTGATTTCCGAAAAAGGGATGTCAAAAAAATTTTGTGCCCATCCTGTCATTTTGACCTGGGAAGAGTTTTGAGACACTCGCCATTATAGTGATTTTTTGCAAAAAAGAGCGCCAAAAAACAGAACATTTTTTTCCAGAGTGTACTTTTTCCTAGTTTACGTGCCGCGCCGTGATTTTGTTCGTGTTCTAGGCTCGCGTCTCTAGTACGGTCTAGCCTAGGACCAACATAGTACCGTCGTTGAGCATTTATTCAACTTTACATATCTGAATTGATTATTGCTGACCTTTTTCGCTACCATATTATAAGCCTTCCTAGCCCCACATAGATCTATGTCGTGTGTTTGACTCTCCCTGGTAATCGCTCTATCCAAGCTTTGAGAGTTTTGACTACAGCGGTTGCCGATCACCGCCTGCTGCTTGGTAAGAACTGGTAAGAATTTGAGATTTGCTTGACGGATTTGTGACACCCACCACCACCACTTGTTAGTAGTCTGTAGGATCATATTCTTGTGTGTTTCTATTGCTGCTAACCATGGCAGGATCACAAGCCGACGAGATTGACAGGGAGAACTTGACGAACAAGGAGCTTCATGATAAGTTTCAGCAAATGATGAGTGGACAGGTGCAAGATGTGCTAAACAGATTTGAAGAGGCCATGGAGAAGATAGATGGCATGGAGAAGACGTTCGAAATGAAGCTCGATAACAAGTTTACTTAATTGCTTGCATGTGTTCCACCACCACCGCCGGTTACACCTGTCACACCTCTACAACAACAACAACGTCGCCTTCCAAATCAAGTGGGACGAGCACTGCGCGTTCCCCTTGAGCCTGGTCAAAATTCTGGTGCCGCTATTGATGCTTCTGTAGCTCCTGCTGCTACTGTAGAGGTGGAGGACCATTACGAGGATGAGGTTGATCAAAATCAGAACTACATGCAACCACGAGCACCACCACCACCAGGTCGTCCTCATGCATATCATCGCAACGGTAGGGCTGCACCACCACCTGAGGTACGAGATTATGACCATCTTCCTAAACTAAAATTGAATATTCTACCATTTGAGGGTAGATATGTTCCTGATATATATCTTACTTGGGAGTTAGAAACTGAACAACGATTTACATGTTTACAATATCCTGAGGAGCGACATGTTCCTGCTGTTGTTTGTGCTTTCACTAGTTTTGCATGCGTTTGGTGGTCTGAACATTGTAGATTATATCCTATTCCAGCTACTTGGTCTGCTTTGAAAATTGCTATGCATACTCACTGGGTTCCATCATACTATCAACGTGAATTGCTTCAAAAATTGCAGCGTTTGAGACAAGGAAAAAATTATGTAGAAGAATATTATCTGGAATTACAAACTGGTATGATTATATGCGGTATTGTTGAGGATAATGAAGTTATGCTTGCATGTTTTGTGGGTGGATTAAATAAAGAGATTCAGACCATTCTAGAGTATAAGAAATATAATAATATCACTCGTTTATTCCATCTTGCTTGCAAAGCTGAACGTGAAGTGTAGGATCGACAGGCATTGGCGCGAACTAACTTTTCTGTAGGTCGACCTTCATCATGGACACCGTGTGGATCCTATACTTCCACACGTTCTGCTACACCAACACCTCTGTCATCTGCCACCTCTAGCCATGATACAAGCAAGCAGGCACAACCACCACTATCTGCCAAGAGCACACCTTCCGGTTCTGCACACAGCTCTTCTTCATCCATGGCATCAACAGGGCAAACACATGATACTATTTGTCGTCGTTGCAAAGGTAGAGGTCATTATGCGAGACAATGCCCATGTAAGAGTGTGATGATTGTTACTGAGGATGGTGGGTATGAGTCCTCTAGTGACTATGATGAGGAGACTTTGGCTCTTATTACATGTGAAGAACATGGTGGAGATTATTTTGATCATGAGACGCAATACATGGCTCTTGAAGACGCTGACAGGTATGAATGTTTAGAGGCTCAACGTGTTTTTAGTGTGCATGTCACACAAGCTGAGCAAAATCAGAAGCATAATTTGTTCCACACAAAGGGAGTTGTGAAGGAACAATCTATTCGCGTCGTCATAGATGGAGGGAGCAGCAACAACTTGGCTAGCATGGAGATGGTGGAGAAGCTATCCCTCACCACTAGACCACATCCACATCCTTACTACATCCAATGGTTAAACAACATCGGCAAGGTTAAGGTAACACGTACTGTTCGTGTGCACTTTGAAGCCACCACAATGAGTGCATGAAGCCTTGGACGAAATATACAAGATTCCACTTCATAAATTTCAACCAGAGGTTGTTCTAGGTGCTGCGTCACCTTATATTGGGCTAGGCCCATGTAATTTTGAAATACTTGATTATAGGCTGTTTTTAGAGTCCGTATGTGTGGGAAAACAAGAGTTAGGGTTGGTTTCGGACCCCTCCTCCAAGGGACACGAATTTTGCCCCTCTCTCCTCCATATATACAGCCCTTAGGGCATCGTTTAGACTTTGAGTTTTGTTTAGATTAAAAGTTCGCCATAGCCGCAACTTCGCGTACTTTGTTTGTGTTCAACGACTAGACAAAGGCGTCATAGAACCCCACCTTCATTAATAAAGCTTTCCTCTTATATTCGCAATATCCAGATTGCAATCTCAGTTTCTTGATTGTTCTTTGTTTGCTTGCAGGAAACAGACCCTCGTGGTCAGGTTGATCATGCTCTGGCATGGTTAATAACCCCTCTGAAGTTGGTTTAGCAATTGCTAAGGCGCGATGTCTCGCACGTTCGTAGTCAGATCGTCAAGGTCGACTCCCACAGAAAACGATAGCCACCATCTCATCGAAACATCAGGACACCTTCGCCTCCATCAAGAGTATGTGCCTGTAGTTCAAATTTGAATTATGCACATAAAATGCTGAGAAAATTAGTTAATTTATAAAAATGTCTAAACAAACCCCCAAAAATTATGGAATTTAAAACGACACTCCTGTTGTTCTGTGTTCACACTAGAAAAAAATTAAGAGCAAAAAGAGGCAACGGATATCATCTAGTCCACAAAGGTGACATGTTCCCCTACCGGAACCATGAGGCTTCTTATGAGAAACTCTAGTTTGTGACAAGCTTATACCCAAATCTGCCCCAAATGGGACAATTTTTTTAGCACATCATTTTTGTTCCATTCCATGATAGCATGCCAAGTTTCATGAATTTGGATGAGTTCTCGATTTAATGGAATTTGAAAACCAAGTATCTCAATGTTTGCCGGCGACCCACGATGTCGAGGTGTTTCAAATTCATTCCCATTTCTTGCTTGGGACCAAAGCATGCACCGAATGACACACATATGATTTTTCAACACATTTTTTGCACTAGAGCATGTGCCTGTAGTTCAAATTTGAATTATGCACATAAAATGCCTAGAAAATGAGTTAATTTATAAAAATGTCCAAACGAACCCCCCAAAATTGCAGAATTTAAAATGATACTCCTGTTGTTCTATGTTGACACTAGAAAAAATTTGAAAGCAAAAAAATGCAACAAATATCATTCCGTCCACAAAGGTGCCACGTTCCCCTACCGGAACCATGAGGCTTCTTGTGAGAAACTCTGGTTTTTGAGAAGCTTATACCCAAATCTGCCCCAAATGGGACAATTTTATTACCATAGCATTTTCGTGCCATTCCATGATGGCATGCCAAGTTTCATGAATTTCAGATGAGTTTTTGATTTAATGGATTTAAAAACCAAGTATCTCAATGTTTACTGGTGACCCACGATGCCGAGGTGTTTGAAATCCATTCCCATTTCTTGCATTGTACATAAGCATCCAGCCATGAGCACATATATGATTTTACAACCCATTTTGGTGCAGCGGAGCATGTGCATATAGTTTAATTTTGAATTATGCACCTTAAATGCCTACAAACTTAGTTAATGTATATAAATGTCCAAACGAACCCCGAGTAATATCAATTTTTTTACTACACTCCCATAGTTGCATGTTCATTGCAGATAATTTTTTTGGCAATTCAAACACCCTCCTTTGCCGCTATGACTCCATTATCTATTTCAAATCAAGACGAAAAATCAAGTTGGTCACATGCACTTTATTATCACCAACCGTGTGTGATGCAGTACAAAATATCTTGGAGCACCGTCGGAGTAGTATATAGCTTACGTGAGAAGGTTCTTAGACTTTGCACACCAGTTTTTTCACTCCACCGATCCAGAATTTTCGTCTTCCACGGAAATATCTACCTCCCCGCTCCTTCGCCGTACCAAAAGCCACATTTCCCCTGTGTACTCCTTCCTTTCCAAGTTCAAACCTTCACTCCTTGCTTGCAGCGCCGCCTCGTCGCCGGCGACCATCCTTCATGCTGCCCGGCCTCGTCGATCCAAGCAGGTAATCCACACCCGACCCCCATCCTCATCCTCCTTCCACATCCCACATTCCCCGACCGCCGCTATGACACCTTCCACCCAAATCACCTCCCCCTCCCCCAAATAAGCGCCGCCCTAAGCCATGGTGCACGTAGTATAGCCAGGAGCTCAAGGAGCATTTGGCAGCGAAGAAGCAAATCGCGGCCGCACGTGCGGATGAGGTCGCGATTGTAACGCCCCGAGACCGTTGCGCCAGGTGTCGTCCAGTTATTCGCTATTGTTGCCTTGTCATTTGCTTGCGTGTTGCATCTTGTCATGTCATCATATGCATTGCATCATCATGTTTTCAAAACTTGCATCTGTCCCGGTCTCCTCGTTCCTTCTGTTGTCCGTTCTGAGCCCAGACACACTTGCACGCGCCCGCGACACGTCTGAAATATTATTTTATAAGTGGCCGGAAAATGTTCTCAGAATGGGTTGAAAGTTGGCATGCGGTGTTTTTATGTTGTCAGTAGGTCGCCTGCCAAATTTCATCGCATTCGGAGTCCGTTTGATGCCCCAACGGTTAACTATAGCGGCAATATAGCCGGTCTAACGTCGGACGTTTTCGGTCTCCAGAAACGGTTGCCGGGTTGCTTTACTTTTTCTTCGCAGTCCAACCACACACTTGACCTTGTCCATCATACCCTCTTTGCACGGTGCATCGACCCCCTCGCGCGTCCGAAAGCTGTCCCGAACCTGACCCGAACTGTCGCCACCGTTGTGTCCGGATCATCCACAAACATCTACAAAACGTCTCCGTTTTCTTCATTGGGCTCCGTAGCCTATTTATCTGATACCGTCCGATTTTGATCGGAGGGTCCAAACCTAATATTTTTGTCCCTATATATAGACCAACCCCTACCCAAATCGGATCAAACCCTAAAATCTAGGAGAGGTGGCCCGTCGCCCGCCGCCACTTCCAATCCTCTCGGGATCCCCTCACTCAATCTCCGTCGATCCCATCGCCCAGCCAACCAGAGCCGCACCCTCTCCCAGATCCATTCCACCACAGCCTACCACCTCCCATCTTTTCTGCGCCACCCAAATCCCCAGCAAGCCGCAACCTCCTCCGTCCCCGTGCTCGCCCCCGACGCCCGAGCTCCTCCTCCAACCAGAATGAGCGCCACCGCCGCCGTGCCGGAGATGAGTGCCTCGCGCCCTACTCACCTTCCTCCCTTCCTCTACTTCCCCTCACTCCTCACCTTTATTCCACTGTTTGCGACAGATCGAGCCATGGCACCGCCCCAGGTTTTTCCCCGACGCCATGGATGCCCACCACCGGGTCATCGTTGCCTCCTCGCAGGGCCTCCGTGGACGCCAAACTGCCGGTTTTGATAGAGGCGAGGGTGTCCCGATCTTTCGATGAGATGATAACTATCGGTTTGGTGGAGACGACTTTGACGATCCGACTACAAACGTGCACGACGTTGTGCCTTAGCAATCGCTAAACCAATCTCCTGAGGTTACTGACGATGCCGGAAGCACGGTCAGCCTGACCACGAAGGTCTATTCCTGCAAGCAATCGAAGAACGAGCAAGAATATGATAAAGCAATCTGAATATTGCAAATATATATGAGGTATTGATAATGGTGGGGATCCGGAAGCGGTCTTGGTCTGGTCGTTGGACACAAACGAAGTACACGAAGTTGCAATGGCTAACTTTTAACTAAACAAATCCCAAGGAAAAAGCTACTAGATGGATCTACTTATATAGGAGCAAGGGGTGGCGGCCAAGGAGGTGGGAGGACGTCCCAAGGCAGCCTAAAACTAACCCTAGGTCGTACAAGGCTCATGGGCCCAAGTGGAGGTGATGCAACACCTTTGGGCTTGTAGTTTGACTCGGATTCTGCTGCAATGTCAGATTGTTTCATCCGTAACTCAACGCTCCGGACGAATTTGAAGGTGAATCCAATTGGGTTGGAAAGAGCACGAAATCTAGTTTCCAACAAAAAAAGAATCACCCAATTCGGAGTCCGTATGAAAAAGTTGTTGGCGTTTTGAGTCAGGTATGTCTGTGCAGTCCGAATCTGAATCCAGAACGTGAGAGACTTGGACTCTATCTTCTCTTGGCCCAAAAGTGACGTGAGAGGAATTTTTGAACACAACCTAAACTTCTCCTTTCCCTTATCTTCATATGTGGATTGTACAAATGTCCCATACACCTGCAATTAGACAAAACACAAAAGTGTGTGAAGTATTTTTGTTCTGGATAACATAAATAGATTATTGAATAGTTTGCATTAGAAATCACCTGACAAATATGCATGTATGCAATACTTTTGGTCGTATCCAAGGTATTCATGTCCTCATCATCCTCCCCTTTTTGAAAACAAAGCCGTCCTCGGCGTTGCTTAATCTGAAATGTGGCTAACAAAAGAGACAAGGTGTACATGTTGTATATGTATATGTCATCCAGTTTAACTTCCCTTGATTTTTGCATGTATGACACATGTATACATGAGTAACTTTCATAGTTCATAAAAACTAAAGCCAAAAAATTATCACAAGAAGTAGAAGGCATGAAAATATTAGAACTCAGTTTGCACATATAAGTGAAGCTCTTATTCATTTCAAAAGATTCGCAATGTTCATCCTTAAACCATCCCAACTTTGGTGAATAAACCTTACTTGCATCAAATTTACATGCTACAACATGCTTAAATAAGCAAACATGCAATAAGTCATTGGACACAGAATCATCACCAAGATTGGAGGCCATATCAAAATGATTAAACATTAGTTCTTTTGCATCAACAGTTAATTCAATGGGTGCACTCAAAATTGTTGATATTTCAGTTGTTTGATCACTCTCTAAAATAGGTGGTGTGCTCAAATCAACAGGTAACTCAATACATGACGCATTCAAGTTAACTAGGCATGCATCTTTCTCATGTGAAGTTATATCATCAATATCTTTACTGTTACCTTGTGGCAAAGATGTAGCTGATGTAGGTACGGACGTTGACAATGTACCATACCCTTGAGATGATGCCGCGCTCATAATCCGAGGTGCAATGATGGAGGAACCCACCGGCGGTGGTGAGCATGAACTGGAATAGTAGTTGTTGTAGTCACCTAATGCATCCTCCTGTATCTGTCTCTCAAAGGTACAAGCACGGACATACATACCAGTAATGCAACGAGGAATATAACATACATACCAGTAATGCAACGAGGAATATACTGAAATCTTGCCTGAATATCATGGTTCAAACCACCAAAAAATCTATTCATTGTATCATTCTCAGATTCTTCTATGTCACAATGATGGATATAAGATTTGAACTCTTGGTAGTAAGCATGAACAGTGTTGTTGCCTTGTTTAAATTGTTCAAATTTGCGAAGCAATTCACGACGATAATAAGGAGCGAAAAATTGTTGTGGGTTGGTTATCAATGTTTTTCTTACAATGTACACTCCACCAAACAGAAGCAAAATCAGTAAATGCTCTAGTGGCTGCTCGCACTCGCTCAAGTTCAGAAAAGTCATGGTGACTAAAAACTTGTTCTACTTCAAGCTCCCAAGCTAGATAAGTAGTAGGATTAAATCTACCCTCAAATGACGGTAAAAAGATAACCTGACCATGTGCTTGACGGTAAAAAGATAACCTGACCATGTGCTTGTGTGTGTTGTCCCAACTCTTGTGATGGTGAAGATGTGTCCGTCGTCCAAGAACTTCTATCTTTGGAGCCTGTCATGATTAGTAGAAACAAGAAACAAAATTCAAGAATAATGTTCCTATGAACTACTAGGGTGTGGTGGTAAAGCGCTCACAGTAAAGCAAATATCAATATCTTACAAGTTCTTACCAAGCAGCAGGTGGTGACAGGCAACCAGCGGTGTCAAATAACTCTGAAGATTGTGTAAAGCGATTGCCAGGGGAACGTACGTATACACGGTGTAGAAATATATGGAGCTGGGTTGGCTATATATGGTAGCAAAAGATTAGCAATAATCAATTCAGAGATGCGATGTTGAATAAACGCTCAACAACGGTACTATGCTGGTCCTAGGCTAGACCAAACTAGAGACGCGAGCCTAGAACACTAATGAGGTCACGTCGTAGCACAACTAGCATCAATGAAGGATACTAAGTAGCTCTGGACAGCAAGATATAAGTGAAGATCACAACGGCAGTAAAGATAATGTGGTGAAACAACAACCAAGCAGGATATATCAACAACTTTGTCTCCAACTTTCCTCTGAAAAAGTTTGTGCCAATTTTTTTGTTTTTTTTATTCTCTCTTTTTTTCCTCACACTTTTTTTCTTTCTCTCCTTTTTTTTTCTCTGACTTTTTTTTCTCCTTTTTTTTCTCCTTTTTTTCTCTCTTTTTTTCTCCCTCTTTCCAAAACAAATTAGATAAGATGTAGATTGGATCAAGTGAAGATGTGAACGATCTCAACTATTATTATGACAATGAATGGTGGGTAGCACGTGGTGGAAATTGATGGATGGGTGGTGGACAGCGGAAGAGATAATGATGCAGCGGTGGCGTGACTAATGTGAACAGAACTCGAAACTCTAAACGAACTAGACACTAAGACCAGCAACTCGACACGACGATGCAACCGATAATTCAACTATGCAAGCAATGAAAAGAAAATTGCAAAGGCTTAGACTGGCTTGGACCAAGGATGAATAGATCTAACTCTTTTTTGTGGCTTTTTCTTGGACAATAGGTAAGAAAATAAATCTAATCTAGGAAAACTGGAAATTCTCACCGAGCAACCTGAAAACTGATACCACTTGATAGAGGCGAGGGTGTCCCGATCTTTCGATGAGATGATAACTATCGATTTGGTGGAGACGACTTTGATGATCCGACTACAAACGTGCACGACGTTGCGCCTTAGCAATCGCTAAACCAATCTCCTGAGGTTACTGACGATGCCGGAAGCACGGTCAGCCTGACCACGAAGGTCTATTCCTGCAAGCAATCGAAGAACGAGCAAGAATATGATAAAGCAATCTGAATATTGCAAATATATATGAGTTATTGATAATGGTGGGGATCCGGAAGCGGTCTTGATCTGGTCGTTGGACACAAACGAAGTACACGAAGTTGCAATGGCTAACTTTTAACTAAACAAATCCCAAGGAAAAAGCTACTAGATGGACCTACTTATATAGGAGCAAGGGGTGGCGGCCAAGGAGGTGGGAGGACGTCCCAAGGCAGCCTAAAACTAACCCTAGGTCGTACAAGGCTCATGGGCCCAAGTGGAGGTGATGCAACACCTTTGGGCTTGTAGTTTGACTCGGATTCTGCTGCAACGTCAGATTGTTTCGTCCGTAACTCAATGCTCCGGACGAATTTGAAGGTGAATCCAATTGGGTTGGAAAGAGCACGAAATCTAGTTTCCAACAAAAAAAGAATCACCCAATTCGGAGTCCGTATGAAAAAGTTGTTGGCGTTTTGAGTCAGGTATGTCTGTGCAGTCCGAATCTATATCCAGAACGTGAGAGACTTGGACTCTATCTTCTCTTGGCCCAAAAGTGACGTGAGAGGACTTTTTGAACACAACCTAAACTTCTCCTTTCCCTTATCTTCATATGTGGATTGTACAAATGTCCCATACACCTGCAATTAGACAAAACACAAAAGTGTGTGAAGTATTTTTGTTCTGGATAACATAAATAGATTATTGAATAGTTTGCATTAGAAATCACCTGACAAATATGCATGTATGCAATATTTTTGGTCGTATCCAAGGTATTCATGTCCTCATCAGGTTTCCTCCGCGCCCTCACACCCTGCCGGACCTCCGTCCTGGCCTCCGTCGCACCCGCCGCGGCATGTCCCTCGCCACGCCGCTTCTCCTCTGCAATGAGTGGCAGCTGCAGTTGCTGCAACCGCCCCGCGCGTTGACTGCATCGCCCCGAATCGGCCTCTTCTTCGTCGTTTCCCGCTCCTCCGCCTCGCCTTCCTCCCTGGCTGCAAGCCGCCGCCGCCAGAACCCTCCCCGAGCTCCAAGTCCTGCGAACTGCCGCAGGTCACCCATCCAAGCCGCAGGAGCAGCATCGCCGCTGCCGTCCCGGAACTCTTCTGTCGCTCCTCCGGTGACCCCGCGCCAAGTTCCTGCCTCGACGGAGTGGTCCTCGTCGCCGCCCTTCTCCCTCCGCCTTGCCCGCTCGCCGGAGCTCATCTGCTGCTCTGCATCGTGCCCGCTGCGCCCCTGTCGAGCTGCTCTGGTTCGCCTCTGCTCGAGCAGGACGCCCCCGCCCCGCGTCTCTTCTGTACAGGCATGAGCACACGAGCGCGTTGACCATGCTGGGTCTGCCTCGACCCGATCCAGCAAGCGGGCCGGCCTGCCCGGCCTCCTCCCTACCAACTGGGCCTCAGCCCACTAGCGCGAGGCCACCCCCGGCGCCCACTGTCCTTTGCAGCCCGGTAGACCAGATTCAGCCTGGCTACATTTTTTCCCTGCTGACGTTTTTCCTAATATCGAGTGCATTGCACAATTTACAGAAGTATGCCATTTTCTTGCATTGCTCATAATTAAATAACCATGCATCAGAATTAATTAAACTTTATATGTAAAATGCTTAGAATTGCATCCAGTTTAATAATATGCCACTTTCATCTATGTTATAAATGTTAAAAATGTTGTTTGTTTAAATTTCCCTATTGCTATGCTAAAACGGTTTATTTCATAACTAAATAATCGTAGCTCCAAACCTAACAAACTTTATATGTAAATGGGGTAGAAAATGCCTAGTTTAACATGGTGGTTCTACTTTGCATGCTCAACAACTCTAAAATATGCTTTAGGGAAGAACAGTACCAAACCTAAAATATTGCACATGAGGAGTTTCCGGACTTGTTGTTTGTTGTTCCGGCCTCATTTAAACTTGCCTAGGTAGGTAGTTTTGTTGTGCTTCAACCCTTGCCATGTTAAACAACATTTAATATTGTTGAGTACATAAATGAGATCGAACTAAATGATTGAAGTGGTGTTCCGTCAATATGTAACCCGTTGCATATTGAGCTCCACTTAATTTGTAGGATTGCTTGTGCACTTTGCCATGCCATGCTTCAGTAAACCGGACATGCATCATACTTGACTGTGCATCATGCCATGTTCATGTGGTGGTTGTTTACTATGTGTTTTGCTTCTTTCCAGTGTTGCTTCTTCGGGTTGGTTCCGATAACGTCGCGTTTGTGAGGATCCGTTCGACTACGTCCGTTTGTCTTCTTCGTGGATTCGTTCTTCTTCCTTGCGGGATCTCAGGCAAGATGACCATACCCTCGAAGTCACTTCTATCTTTGCTTGCTAGATGCTCGCTCTTTTGCTATGCCTATGATGCGATACCTACCACTTGCTAATCATGCCTCCCATATTGTTAAGCCAAGCCTCTAACCCACCTTGTCCTAGCAAACCATTGTTTGGCTATGTTACCGCTTTGCTCAGCCCCTCTTATAGCGTTGTTAGTTACAGGTGAAGATTGAAGTTTGTTCCTTGTTGGAACATGGAGATATTGTTCCTTGTTGGAACATGTTTACTTGTTGGGATATCACAATATCTCTTATTTAATTAATGCATCTATATATTTGGTAAAGGGTGGAAGGCTTGGCCTTTTTCCTAGTGTTTTGTTCCACTCTTGCCGCCCTAGTTTCCGTCATATCGGTGTTATGTTCCCGGATTTTGCGTTCCTTACGCGGTTGGGTAATAATGGGAACCCCTTGATAGTTCGCCTTGAATAAAACTCTTCCAGCAATGCCCAACTTTGGTTTTACCATTCGCCACCTAGCCTCTTTTTACCTTGGGTTCCGCGGACTCAAGGGTCATCTTTATTTAAACCCCCGGGCCAGTGCTCCTCTGAGTGTTGGTCCAACCTGTCAGCTGCCGGTGGCCACCAGGGGCAACTCTGGGCTGGCCTACCCGTACCTTGGACAATCCGATGTGCCCTGAGAACGAGATATGTGCAGCTCCTATCGGGATTTGTCGGCACATCCGGGCGGTGTTGCTGGATTTGTTTTACCTTGTCGAAGTTGTCTTGTAGAACCGGGATACCGAGTCTGATCGGAATGTCTCGGGAGAAGGTTTATCCTTCGTTGACTGTGAGAGCTTGTGATGGGCTAAGTTGGGACTCCCCTGTAGGGATTTGAACTTTTGAAAGCCGTGCCCGCGGTTATGGGCAGATGGGAATTTGTTAATGTCCGGTTGTAGAAAACCTGAAGTTGATCTTAATTAAAATACATCAACCGCGTGTGTTACCATGATGGTCTCTTCTCGGCGGAGTCCGGGAAGTGAACCACGATGTTGGAGTTATGCTTGACGTAGGTTGTTCTAGGATCACTTCTTGATCATAGTTGTTCGATCGTGCTTTTGCCTTCTCTTCTTGCTCTCATTTGCGTATGTTAGCCACCATATATGCTAGTCGCTTGCTGCAGCTCCACCTCATACCTTTTACCTTACCTATGAGCTTAAATAGTCTTGATCGCGAGGGTGTGAGATTGCTGAGTCCCCGTGATTCACAGATACTTCCGAAACCAGCTTGCAGGTGTCGTTGAACCGTGCGGATGACGCAACCGAGCTCAAGGAGGAGCTCGAGGAAGATCTTGTCCTTTATGTTGTTTCGTTCTAGTTGATTAGTAGTGGAGCCCAGTTGGGGTCGGTTGGGGACCTTGTCGCATTTGGGGTTCTTCTTTTATTTTGGTTCCGTAGTCGGACCTTGATTGTATTTGGATGTTGTAATGTTGTATTCATGTATTTGTGTGAAGTGGCGATTGTAAGCCAACAATGTATCTTTTCCCTTATTGTATTACATGGGTTGTTTGCGAAGATTACCTCACTTGCGAGATTGCTTTCAATGCGGTTATGGCTCTAAGTCGTGCTTCGACACGTGGGAGATATAGCCGCATCGAGGGCGTTACAGCAATGGCTGCCATTTGTGCCGACCCCTAGATCTTGGAGGAGCCTCTCGCCGTTGAGGAAACCATTGATGCCTCGCGTGCCGACGCCACGACGCGGTTGGCTGCTTTAAACAATAGTTCATGGCATTTTCTCGAGGCCACCGTCGGGGCCTTCGACGAAGACTATGAGGTGTCTTCTCTATGTGCCCGTGCTTACCTCAACTCGAGAGCCGACATGTTGGTGCCCGGAGCGGCTCAGGCAACTCACCACTACGAGGAGGGCACCCACGATGTGGAGGCCTCGCCCTCTTCCATGTCTAGGGAGCCAATCTTCATCGATATCTATGACGATGAGGAGTAGCTTGTCTTATTAGCTCACTATAAGGACCTACGTTCAGTTAGCTAGCTACGCCGGTTAAGCATGCTCATTTTACCCGTTGCATGTGCTGCTCCTTCCTTTCCTTAACAAATTGTAGTGAATTGTCCTATCTACTTTTACCATGCAATCTGTTGCTCTAGTGTGTATGTTCTATATGTCATGCAATGTGGTGCTCACTTATTAACTGTTTGGTTAATTAGTTGTCGATTTCAGTTGACTGTTTGGTTCAATTCTGTAATGTGATGTTCAACTCTTCAGGCTGCAATTTTGTATTGTCTTCCATGTGAGAAATAAATTGAATTTATCTGTACAAAATACATGAGAAACAAATACAATTGCTATATTTCCAAGTTGTCAAGCATGCTTCATTTGCTTAACTGTCTGATCTTCTAGTATGTTATATATTGTGCAATGTGGTGCACGGTTAATTGTTGGTTCATTTGTTGTGGTGTTTAGTTAACTGTCTGGTTCATGTCTGCAATGCGATATTCAACTATTGTGGGTACAATTTTGTATTGTTATGCATGTGAGGAATAAATCGAATTTGGATGTACTAAGTACATGAGAAACAAATACAATTGCTATATTTCCAAGTTTTTAATCATGCTTGGTCTCGATAAATGTCTTTTCCATGTGGCTCGAGTTAATCTACTGAATATGCAACATGTTTGTTTTCATCAACATATTTTACTGATAGTATGCCAATCCTGACTTAACGTGATCAATATCTACCTTATATGTGTTGCAGGGGAACAATGGGAAGCATCGAGGTTTACAATCAAGGTGTCCACATGCATGGTCCTTGTCTAATAGCATATTATTGCGCAATTACAAGAACCATTCTAATATTTAGTATTTTAACAATTTGGTCTTGCATATGTAGGTCCTGCTGTCAGAAGTTTTGACCCACTATTTGACCCTTTTTGCATGTGGGGAAATGAGTTATCCATTAATATCAGCCAAGTCAAGAAACTAAAAAAGATTGTTAGGATAAAGAAACTAGCGACGAGGAAAAACAAGATCTTTTTCTGCAAAATGAAGAAGACATCAGTGCACCACAGGATGGTACTAATTATTATACCTTATTTTTTTATTCCTTTGTGCCATTTTCGAATGTAAAGAAGATATTTATGCATATCTTTGTTTTCAGGCTTTCCCTAAGCAGTTCACTGATGATTACCTCTCAAACCACGAGGAAGGTATTCATACAACACCCAGGTACAATGTTGCAGTCTTCCTCAAGAGGACGAATGATGGACGGTCAATCATCCACAGGCACTGTCTTAAAGTTACAAGGAGCTTCAACATCAATGAAGGTTCAATATTCGCCTTCCGCTTCAACAGTTTCCAGATGAGATTCACCTATCTATCTACCGTCTCTGATGCTAATTTATAAAGGTTATAGATGTTGCATGTGAAACTTGGTGCTGGTGCAGTTGTGTAATGGGGTAGTTAGCTTTATGCCTATATGGTGTAACTGTGTGTTGAAGCTGCATGTACTCTGATGTATTTCAATTATGAAATCCTGGTTCTGTAATACGAAAATGAAATGTCAATTTTATTAATAAATGGATTACCAATAATAGGCCAATTAGCATGCTAATTGATTTTTTTATTGCAAACGATTATTGATAAAACACCATGGGCGATGACCTCACACAACGCACACAGTTTCTAGCAAGAAAACATGTTAGATCAATGAACAATCACACACGATTTTCTCTTGAAAACTATTTGCGTTATGCCAGCATGTGCAAACGTTCACCACATAAAAAGTGTGTCTGGTGGACAACCTGTGCCACATAGTTGCTTCTACGCACAGTGTGTGATGCATTCAATAATGCAAACGGTAAAATTGTCAATATCGTCTTCAATGGCAACGCTATCACAAACGATTTTAATGGGGAAAATTGTGTGTATTGTACCTACGAACGAAAACGTTTTCCTTGGATTGACCGTGTAGCATATACATACGAATAGAAACGTACTTCTTGGATTGACTATGTGGGATGTACATATGGACGGAAACGTATTCCTTCGATTGACTATGTGGAATGTACATACAAACAGAGTTGTTTGTCTGGGACTGACTGTGTGGGATGCAGTTATGACCGGAAACGATTGGGCCTATATAATTGTATTTTTAACACAACTATATGTATAACCATATTTGATTGCTCGCCCATCGCACACGAGCTCATTTTGTCCAGCGTGTTTGACCAAAGGTCCTATCCCCGACGGTTTCTGGGTCATGTGGGAAGGACCCCCCCAATCGCCCACAGTCACTAGGTGACGTTTCCAAATGCCGTCGCGGAAAGGGGTTGAAAAGCGTTTGTATAGCACCTCGCTGTACCAGTGTATCTTCACCAATATTTTTTATATATTCCGGAAATATTCTTCATAAAATTTCAGCTCAATCCAAGAACTTTTATTTTTGCACAAAAATAACACCATGGAAGTTCTACTAAAAACAGCGTTAGTCCGGGTTAGTTACATTCAAATCATGCAAATTAGAGTCCAAAACAAGAGCAGAAGTGTTTGGAAAAGTAGATGTGTTTAGGACGTATCAACTCCCCAAAGCTTAACTCATTTCTTGACCTCAGGAAATCCAGGTGATAAACTAAAAGTGATAAAGAAAAACCTTTTACAAACTCTTTTGTTCTTGTTATTGTATATATACTTAACTAGTGTTCAATTTTTCAGCAAATATTATGAATTAACCATGTGAATGATAACATTTAGGTCTCACATTTACTCATGACAATGACATAACCAACTAGCCAGCAATAATAAGATATCTTGAATGTGAACAATTTTTCAATACAATCATGATATAATATGATAACATGGTATCTTGCTAGCCCTTTCTCAGACCGCAAAACATACATGTGGAGCACCTCTGAAGCTCAACATTAGCTAGTAGATTGTAATTCATGGTAGAAGAGATCTAGTTGTGGTCACATCCAACATTAAATAGACTTAATGCATAAGAATGACAATAGCGCTCTTAAGATTGGTGCTTGAATGAGAAGGTGATGACTCAAAAATAAAAGTAAATAACATAAAAATAAATAGATAGGACCTTCGCAGAGGGAAGCAGAGATTTGCAGAGGTCCCAGAGCTTGAAGCTTAAAACAGATACAAATACATTTTGAGAGGTGTGCTTTTCCTACCAATGTCATGACCGAGGATTTTCAATATCTTCCCTGCTAAACACATCATCTTCCAAGGAGAAAGGTAAAGTTTACTCCCCATCAACCATACATACACATGCCATGGTTAGCTGAATTCACGGGTGCCCTCCATACAGTCAACTTTCCAAGGGAGTTTGTCTTATTATATCTTTCTTTATTTTGATTATAGGACTGGGCATCCCAATCACCAGCCTCTCTCGTGCAATGCCAAGTGAATAAACACCCATCATGAGAATAACCCGCTTAACATAGAAGATACTGACCGCCCCCTCTTGCTTCATGAGCAGTACGGGCACACAAAATAGATGCTTATTTGAATAATTAGAGGTGGCACATGCAAATTTACTTGGAACGGCAAAGTAATACCGCATATAGGTAGATATGGTGGACTCATCTGGAACAACTTTTATTTTAAGGATTTGGATGCACAAGCAGTGTTCCTGCTTAGTATAGGTGAAGGCTAGCAAATAGATTGAGAAACGACCAACTAAAGAGCGACAACGATCATAATCATGCATTGAGAATAACTAACATTGAACATGAGCATGAGTACGACATAAACGCCATGAATAATTAGCTAGGAGTGGAGGCTTTGTTGGTTTTGAATCAAGCACATGTGTGAACATGTGCCAAGTCAAGCCACTCGAATCATTCAGAAGAGGATACCTATTGGAAATATTCCCTAGAGTCAATAATAAATTGGTTACTACCATATTTCCTTGTTCACGATAAATGTTTATTATTCATGCTAGAATTGTATTGACCGGAAACTTAAATACATGTGTGAATACATAGGCAACACAGTGTCCCCAGTGAGCCTCTACTAGACTAGCTCGTTGATAACAGATGGTTAACGTTTCCTAACCATAGACATGAGTTGTCATTTGATAACGGGATCACATCAATAGGAGAATGATGTGATGAACAAGACCCAACCGTAAGCTTAGCATCAGATCGTTTAGTTTATTTGCTGTAGCTTTCTTCATGTCAAGTATCTATTCCTTAAACCATGAGATCCCGTAACTCCCTGATGATGTCTACTATGCAACCTTCTTCTTGTAGACTCGTGTTGGGTCTCCGAGCGGAGAGTTTTGTAGGACAACAACAATTTTCCCTCAAGTGGATGACCTAAAGTTTATCAATCTGTGGGAGGCGTAGGATGAAGATGGTCTCTCTCAAATAACCCTGCAAGCAAATAACAAAGAGTCTCTTGTGTCCCCAACACACACAATACAATGGTAAATTGTATAGCTGCACTAGTTTGATGAAGAGATGGTGATACAAGTGTAATATGGATAGTAGATATAGGTTTTCGTAATCTGAAAATATAAAAACAGCAAGGTAACTAGTGATAGAAGTGAGCAAAAATGGTATTGCAATGCTTGAAAACAAGGCCTAGGGTTCATACTTTCACTAGTGCAAAGTCTCTCAACAATGATAACATAATTGAATCATATGGCAATCCCTCAACGTGCGACAAAGAGTCACTCCAAAGTTCCTATCACGGAGAACATAAGACAAAAACATGCATCAACCCCTATGCATTGGTTACCCCAATGTCACCTCGGGAATCCACGAGTTGAGTGCCAAAACACACATCAAGTGAATCAATAGAATATCCCATTGTCACCACAGATATCCCATCGCAAGGCATACACCTAGTGTTATGAAATCCATTACTCAATCTGACATAACGAAACCTCAAAGAGCAAGACTCAATTGATCACAAGAAGGTAGAGGGGAGAAACACCATATGATTCAACTATAGTAACAAAGCTCGCGGTACATCAAGATCGTGCCAAATCAAGAACATGAGAGAGAGAGATCAAAAACATAGCTACTGGTACATACCCTTAGCCCCGAGGGTGAACTACTCCCTCCTCATCATGGTGACCACCGAGATGATTAAGATGGCCTTCGGCAATGGTTTCCCCCTCCGGCAGGGTGCCGGAATGGGCTCCCGATTGTTTTTCGTGGCTATAGAGGCTTGAGATGGTGGAACTTCTGATCTAGGGTACTTTTCGGAGGTTTCTATATTAATAAGAATTTTTGTCATTGGAAACAAGTCAGGGGTGCCCGGGGGGCCCAGAAGCTAGGGAGGCGCGCGGGGGGGGGGAGGGGGTGAGGGAGTCCTTGACTAAGGGGTCCTCGGGCGTCCGGCCTGTTATCTATGGGCCGGACTGATGGGCTGTGAGGATATGAAGACCGAAGACTGTACCCTTGTTCGGATGGGACTCTCCTTGGCATGGAAGGCAATCTTGGCGAACAGCTATGGAGATTTCCTCTTATGTAACCGACTCTATGTAACCCTAGATCCCCCGCGATGTCTATATAAACCGAAGGGTGTAGTCCGGAAAGGATATACTCAATACCTTAGTCATACAGACTGGACTTCTAGGGTTTAGCCATTACGATCTCGTGGTAGACCAACTCTTTTAATACTCTTATTCATCAATATCAATCAAGCAGGACGTAGGGTATTACCTCCATCAAGAGGGCCCGAACCTGGGTAAAACTTCGTGTCCCTCGACTCCTGTTACCATCAACCTTAGACACACAGTTCGGGACCCCCTACCCGAGATCCGTTGGTTTTGACACCGACATTGGCGCTTTCATTGAGAGTTCCTCTGTGCTGTCACTAAAAGGTTTGATGGCCCCTTCAATCATCGATAATGACGCTGTCTGCGGAGAAACTTTCCTCCCCGGGCAGATCTTCGTATTCGGCGGCTTCGCACTGCGAGCCAACTCGTTTGGCCATCTGGAGCAGATCGAAAGCTACACCCCTGGCCATCAGGTCAGATTCGAGAGCTTGAACTACGTCACGGACATCCGTGGAGACTTGATCTTTGCCGGATTTGATGCCGCGGTAGCTGCTCCCGATCACCCCGATGCTCATGACCTAAATCTGTCATCGGGCCATATCCAGGAGATCGCTCCCGTAACCGCTCTGGCCCTAGAACCGGAGCAGGCCGTGACATCCAAAGACAGGAGGATTAACACCACCACGGAGGCCGCAGATTCCACGGCGTTGCGGCCGCACATGGGACCGGTCCCGCACGATGCCTATGCCCCAGGAACGCCGGACTCGTCTCCGGCCATAGGTTCTGAACCACGCGAGCCCGCGGACGCCGAGCTTGATCGTTTATCGGTCTTTGAATTCAGCGCCGTAGAAATCTTCCAGCACTCGCCTCTGGGCGATGTGCTAAGCTCGTTAAAAAGTTTGTCCTTGGCGAAGGACTCTCAGCCGAACTATATCCGGCTCGAACTAGGGGCTGACGATGGAGAATTTCGCTTCCCACCCGCCACCCACTTCATAGCAATAGTCGAGGATTCGACCGAAACACTTGATTATGACTCCGAGAATATTAACGGCATGGACAATGATGTCAGAGACAACGAAGACCCCATTGATATAACTGAAGGAAATATGCCCTAGAGGCAATAATAAAGTTATTATTTATTTCCTTATATCATGATAAATGTTTATTATTCATGCTAGAATTGTATTAACCGGAAACATAATACATGTGTGAATACATAGACAAACAAAGTGTCACTAGTATGCCTCTACTTGACTAGCTCGTTAATCAAAGATGGTTATGTTTCCAAACCATGAACAATGAGTTGTTATTTGATTAACGGGATCACATCATTAAGTGAATGATCTGATTGACATGACCCATTCCATTATCTTAGCACCCGATCGTTTAGTATGTTGCTATTGCTTTCTTCATGACTTATACATGTTCCTATGACTATGAGATTATGCAACTCCCGTTTGCCGGAGGAACACTTTGTGTGCTACCAAATGTCACAACATAACTGGGTGATTATAAAGGAGCTCTACAGGTGTCTCCAAAGGTAAATGTTGGGTTGGCGTATTTCGAGATTAGGATTTGTCACTGGGCCCTCTCGGTAATGCACATCACTTAAAGCCTTGCAAGCATTGCAACTAATGAGTTAGTTGCGGGATGATGTATTACAGAACGAGTAAAGAGACTTGCCAGTAACGAGATTGAACTAGGTATTGGAATACCGACGATCGAATCTCGGGCAAGTAACATACCGATGACAAAGGGAACAACGTATGTTGTTATGCGGTCTGACCGATAAAGATCTTCGTAGAATATGTAGGAGCCAATATGGGCATCCAGGTCCCGCTATTGGTTATTGACCGGAGGCGTGTCTCGGTCATGTCTACATTGTTCTCGAACCCGTAGGGTCCGCACGCTTAAGGTTATGATGACAGTTATATTATGAGTTTATGCATTTTGATGTACCGAAGGTTGTTCGGAGTCCCAGATGTGATCACGGACATGACGAGGAGTCTCGAAATGGTCTAGACATAAATATTGATATATTGGAAGCCTATGTTTGGATATCGGAAGTGTTCCGGGTGAAATCGGGATTTTACCGGAGTACCGGGAGGTTACCGGAACCCCCGGGAGCTAAATGGGCCATGATGGGCCTTAGTGGAAAAGAGAAGAGGCAGCCCTACATGGGCTGCGCGCCCCTCCCCTCCCTTGGTCCGAATAGGACAAGGAGAGGGGGCCGGCCCCTCCCTCTCTTTTCCCCCCTCCGCGAATCCTATTCCAACTAGGATTGGGGGGGGGGGAATCCTACTCCCAGAGGGAGTAGGACTCTCCTGGCGCGCCCTCCTTGGCCGGCCGCCTCCCCCCTTTTTGGTCCTTTATATACTGAGGCAGAGGCACCCTAGAGACACACAAATTGATCCACGTGATCTATTCCTTAGCCGTGTGCGGCGCCCCCAGCCACCATAGTCCTCGATAATATTGTAGCGGTGCTTAGGCGAAGCCCTGCAACAGTAGTGCATCAAGATCGTCACCACGTCGTCGTGCTGACGGAACTCTTCCCCGACACTTTGCTGGATCGGAGTCCGGGGATCGTCATCGAGCTGAACATGTGCTAAAACTCGGAGGTGCCGTAGTTTCGGTGCTTAATCGGTCGGGCCGTGAAGACGTACGACTACATCAACCAAACGCTTCCGTTGTCGATCTACAAGGTATGTAGATCACACTCTCCCCTCTCGTTGCTATGCATCACCATGATCTTGCGTGTGCGTAGGAATTTTTTTGAAATTACCACGTTCCCCAACAGTGGCATCCGAGCCAGGTTTTATATGTTGATGTTATATGCACGAGTAGAACACAAGTGAGTTGTGGGCGATATAAGTCATACTTCTTACCAGCATGTCATACTTTGGTTCGGCGGTATTGTTGGATGAAGCGGCTTAGACCGACATTACGCGTACGCTTACGCGAGACCGGTTCTCCCGACGTGCTTTGCACAGAGGTGGCTTGTGGGTGACAGTTTCTCCAACTTTAGTTGAACCAAGTGTGGCTACGCCCGGTCCTTGCGAAGGTTAAAACAGCACCAACTTGACAAACTATCATTGTGGTTTTGATGCGTAGGTAAGATTAGTTCTTGCTTAAGCCCGTAGCAGCCACGTAAAACTTGCAACAACAAAGTAGAGGACGTCTAACTTGTTTTTGCAGGGCATGTTGTGATGTGATATGGTCAAGACATGATGCTGAATTTTATTGTATGAGATGATCATGTTTTGTAACCGAGTTATCGGCAACTGGCAGGAGCCATATGGTTGTCGCTTTATTGTATGCAATGCAATCGCGATGTAATGCTTTACTTTATCACTAAACGGTAGCGATAGTCGTGGAAGCACAAGCTTGGCGAGGCGACAACGATGCTACGATGGAGATCAAGGTGGCACGCCGGTGACGATGGTGATCACGACGGTGCTTCAGAGATGGAGATCACAAGCACAAGATGATGATGGCCATATCATATCACTTATATTGATTGCATGTGATGTTTATCTTTTATGCATCTTATCTTGCTTTGATTGACGGTAGCATTATAAGATGATCTCTCACTAATTATCAAGAAGTGTTCTCCCTGAGTATGCACCGTTGCGAAAGTTCTTCGTGCTGAGACACCACATGATGATCGGGTGTGATAGGCTCTACATTCAAATACAACGGGTGCAAAACAGTTGCACACGCGGAATACTTAGGTTATACTTGACGAGCCAAGCATATACAGATATGGCCTCGGAACACGGAGACCGAAAGGTCGAGCGTGAATCATATAGTAGATATGATCAACATAATGATGTTCATCAGTGAAACTACTCCATCTCATGTGATGATCGGACATGGTTTAGTTGATTTGGATCACGTAATCACTTAGAGGATTAGAGGGATGTCTATCTAAGTGGGAGTTCTTTAGTAAATTAACTGAACTTAAATTTATCATGAAACTTAGTACCTGATAAGTATCTTGCTTGTTCATGCTTGTTTGTAGATAGATAGCTCGTGCTGTTGTTCCGTTGAATTTTAATGCGTTCCTTGAGAAAGCAAAGTTGAAAGATGATGGTAGCAATTACACGGACTGGGTCCGTAACTTGAGGATTATCCTCATTGCTACACAGAAGAATTACGTCCTAGAAGCACCGCTGGGTGCCAGGCCTGCTGCAGGAGCAACGCCAGATGTTATGAACGTCTGGCAGAGCAAAGCTGATGACTACTCGATAGTTCAGTGTGCCATGCTTTACGGCTTAGAATCGGGACTTCAACGACGTTTTGAACGTCATGGAGCATATGAGATGTTCCAGGAGTTGAAGTTAATATTTCAAGCAAATGCCCGGATTGAGAGATATGAAGTCTCCAATAAGTTCTATAGCTGCAAGATGGAGGAGAATAGTTCTGTCAGTGAGCATATACTCAAAATGTCTGGGTATAATAATCACTTGATTCAATTGGGAGTTAATCTTCCAGATGATTGCGTCATTGACAGAATTCTCCAATCACTGCTACCAAGCCACAAGAGCTTCGTGATGAACTATAATATGCAAGGGATGAACAAGACTATTCCCGAGCTCTTCGCAATGCTAAAAGCTGCGGAGGTAGAAATCAAGAAGGAGCATCAAGTGTTGATGGTCAACAAGACCACTAGTTTCAAGAAAAAGGGCAAAGGGAAGAAGAAGGGGAACTTCAAAAAGAACGGCAAGCAAGTTGCTACTCAAGAGAAGAAACCCAAACCTGGACCTAAGCCTGAAACTGAGTGCTTCTATTGCAAGCAGACTGGTCACTGGAAGCGGAACTGCCCCAAGTATTGGCGGATAAGAAGGATGGCAAGGTGAACAAAGGTATATGTGATATACATGTTATAGATGTGTACCTTACCAATGCTCGCAGTAGCACCTGGGTATTTGATACTGGTTCTGTTGCTAATATTTGCAACTCGAAACAGGGACTACGGATCAAGTGAAGATTGGCTAAGGACGAGGTGACGATGCGCGTGGGAAACGGTTCCAAAGTCGATGTGATCGCAGGCGGCACGCTACCTCTACATCTACCTTCGGGATTAATATTAGACCTAAATAATTGTTATTTGGTGCCAGCGTTAAGCATGAACATTATATCTGGATCTTGTTTGATGCGAGATGGTTATTCATTTAAATTTGAGAATAATGCTTGTTCTATTTATATGAGTAATATCTTTTATGGTCATGCACCCTTGAAGAGTGGTCTATTCTTGTTGAATCTCGATGGTAGTAACACACATATTCATAATGTTGAAACCAAAAGATGCAGAGTTGATAATGATAGTGCGACATATATGTGGCACTGCCGTTTAGGTCATATCGGTGTAAAACGCATGAAGAAACTCCATACTAATGGACTTTTGGAACCACTTGATTATGAATCACTTGGTACTTGGGAACCGTGCCTCATGGGCAAGATGACCAAAACACCATTCTCCGGTACTATGGAGAGAGCAACAGATTTGTTGGAAATCATACATACAGATGTATGTGGTCCGATGAATATTGAGGCTCGTGGCGGATATCGTTATTTTCTCACCTTCATAGATGACTTAAGCAGATATGGGTATATCTACTTAATGAAACATAAGTCTGAAACGTTTGAAAAGTTCAAAGAATTTCAGAGTGAAGTTGAAAATCATCGTAACAAAAAAAATAAAGTTTCTACAATCTGATTGTGGAGGAGAATATTTGAGTTACGAGTTTGGTGTACATTTGAAAAATTGTGGAATAGTTTCGCAACTCACGCCACCCGGAACACCACAGCGTAATGGTGTGTCCGAACGTCGTAATCGTACTTTACTAGATATGGTGCGATCTATGATGTCTCTTACTGATTTACCGCTATCGTTTTGGGGATACGCTCTAGAGACAGCTGCATTCACGTTAAATAGGGCACCATCAAAATCCGTTGAGACGACGCCTTATGTACTGTGGTTTGGCAAGAAACCAAAGTTGTCGTTTCTAAAAGTTTGGGGCTGCGATGCTTATGTGAAAAAGCTTCAACCTGATAAGCTCGAACCCAAATCGGAGAAATGTGTCTTCATAGGATATCCAAAGGAGACTATTGGATACACCTTCTATCACAGATCCGAAGGCAAGACTTTTGTTGCTAAATTCGGAAACTTTCTGGAGAAGGAGTTCCTCTCGAAAGAAGTGAGTGGGAGGAAAGTAGAACTTGACGAGGTAACTGTACCTGCTCCCTTATTGGAAAGTAGTACATCACAGAAAACTGTTTCTGCGACACCTACACCAGTTAGCGAGGAAGCTAATGATGATGATCATGAAACTTCAGAACAAGATACTACTGAACCTCGTAGATCAACCAGAGTAAGATCCGAGCCAGAGTGGTACGGTAATCCTGTTCTGGAAGTCATGCTACTAGATCATGATGAACCTACAAACTATGAAGAAGCGATGGTGAGCCCAGATTCCGCAAAGTGGCTTGAAGCCATGAAATCTGAGATGGGATCCATGTATGAGAACAAAGTATGGACTTTGGTTGACTTGCCCGATGATCGGCAAGCAATTGAGAATAAATGGATCTTCAAGAAGAAGACTGACGCTGACAGTAATATTACTGTCTACAAAGCTCGACTTGTCTCAAAAGGTTTTCGGCAAGTTCAAGGGATTGACTACGATGAGACCTTCTCACCCGTAGCGATGCTTAAGTCTGTCCGAATCATGTTAGCAATGGCTGCATTTTATGATTATGAAATTTGGCAGATGGATGTCAAAACTGCATTCCTGAATGGATTTCTGGAAGAAGAGTTGTGTATGATGCAACCAGAAGGTTTTGTCGATCCAAAGGGAGCTAACAAAGTGTGCAAGCTCCAGCGATCCATTTATGGACTAGTGCAAGCCTCTCGGAGTTGGAATAAACGTTTTGATAGTGTGATCAAAGCATTTGGTTTTATACAGACTTTTGGAGAAGCCTATATTTACAAGAAAGCGAGTGGGAGCTCTGTAGCATTTCTGATATTATATGTGGATGGCATATTACTAATTGGAAATGATGTAGAATTTCTGGATAACATAAAGGGATACTTGAATAAGAGTTTTTCAATGAAAGACCTCGGTGAAGCTGCTTACATATTAGGCATTAAGATCTATAGAGATAGATCAAGACGCTTAATTGGACTTTCACAAACCACGTACCTTGACAAAATTTTGAAAAAGTTCAAAATGGATCAAGCAAAGAAAGGATTCTTGCCTGTGTTACAAGGTGTGAAGTTGAGTGAGACTCAATGCCCGACCACTGCACAAGATAGAGAGAATATGAAAGATGTTCCCTATGCATCAGCCATAGGATCTATCATGTATGCAATGCTGTGTACCAGACCTGATGTGTGCCTTGCTATAAGTCTAGCAGGGAGGTACCAAAGTAATCCAGGAGTGGATCACTGGACAGCGGTCAAGAACATCCTGAAATACCTGAAAAGGACTAAGGATATGTTTCTCATATATGGAGGTGACAAAGAACTCATCGTAAAAGGTTACGTTGATGCAAGCTTTGACACTGATCCGGACGATTCTAAATCGCAAACCGGATACGTGTTTACATTAAACGGTGGAGCTGTCAGTTGCTGCAGTTCTAAACAAAGCGTTGTCGCGGGATCTACATGTGAAGCGGAATACATAGCTGCTTCGGAAGCAGCAAATGAAGGAGTCTGGATGAAGGAGTTCATATCCGATCTAGGTGTCATACCTAGTGCATCGGGTCCAATGAAAATCTTTTGTGACAATACTGGTGCAATTGCCTTGGCAAAGGAATCCAGATTTCACAAGAGAACCAAGCACATCAAGAGACTCTTCAATTCCATCCGGGATCTAGTCCAGGTGGGAGACATAGAGATTTGCAAGATACATACGGATCTGAATATTGCAGACCCGTTGACTAAGCCTCTTCCACGAGCAAAACATGATCAGCACCAAGGCTCCATGGGTGTTAGAATCATTACTGGGTAATCTAGATTATTGACTCTAGTGCAAGTGGGAGACTGAAGGAAATATGCCCTACAGGCAATAATAAAGTTATTATTTATTTCCTTATATCATGATAAATGTTTATTATTCATGCTAGAATTGTATTAACCGGAAACATAATACATGTGTGAATACATAGACAAACAAAGTGTCACTAGTATGCCTCTACTTGACTAGCTCGTTAATCAAAGATGGTTATGTTTCCAAACCATGAACAATGAGTTGTTATTTGATTAACGGGATCACATCATTAAGTGAATGATCTGATTGACATGACCCATTCCATTATCTTAGCACCCGATCATTTAGTATGTTGCTATTGCTTTCTTCATGACTTATACATGTTCCTATGACTATGAGATTATGCAACTCCCGTTTGCTAGAGGAACACTTTGTGTGCTACCAAATGTCACAACGTTACTGGGTGATTATAAAGGAGCTCTACAGGTGTCTCCAAAGGTAAATGTTGGGTTGGCGTATTTCGAGATTAGGATTTGTCACTCCGATTGTCGGAGAGGTATCTCTGGGCCCTCTCGGTAATGCACATCACTTAAAGCCTTGCAAGCATTGCAACTAATGAGTTAGTTGTGGGGTGATGTATTACAGAACGAGTAAAGAGACTTGCCAGTAACGAGATTGAACTAGGTATTGGAATACCGACGATCGAATCTCGGGCAAGTAACATACCGATGACAAAGGGAACAACGTATGTTGTTATGCGGTCTGACCGATAAAGATCTTCGTAGAATATGTAGGAGCCAATATGGGCATCCAGGTCCCGCTATTGGTTTTTGACCGGAGGCGTGTCTCGGTCATGTCTACATTGTTCTCGAACCCATAGGGTCCGCACGCTTAAGGTTACGATGACAGTTATATTGTGAGTTTATGCATTTTGATGTACCAAAGGTTGTTCGGAGTCCCGGATGTGATCACGGACATGACGAGGAGTCTCGAAATGGTCGAGACATAAAGATTGATATATTGGAAGCTTATGTTTGGATATCGGAAGTGTTCCGGGTGAAATCGGGATTTTACCGGAGTATCGGGAGGTTACCGGAACCCCCCGGGAGCTAAATGGGCCATGATGGGCCTTAGTGGAAAAGAGAAGAGGCAGCCCTACATGGGCCGCGCGCCCCTCCCCTCCCTTGGTCCAAATAGGACAAGGAGAGGGGGCCGACCCCTCTCTCTCTTTTCCCCCCTCCGCGAATCCTATTCCAACTAGGATTGGGGGAGGGGAATCCTACTCCCAGAGGGAGTAGGACTCTCCTGGCGCGCCCTCCTTGGCCGGCCGCCTCCCCCCTTTGGTCCTTTATATACTGAGGCAGAGGCACCCTAGAGACACACAAGTTGATCCACGTGATCTATTCCTTAGCCGTGTGCGGCGCCCCCAGCCACCATAGTCCTCGATAATATTGTAGCGGTGCTTAGGCGAAGCCCTGCAGCAGTAGTGCATCAAGATCGTCACCACGCCGTCGTGCTGACGGAACTCTTCCCCGACACTTTGCTGGATCGGAGTCCGGGGATCGTCATCGAGCTGAACGTGTGCTAAAACTCGGAGGTGCCGTAGTTTCGGTGCTTGATCGGTCGGGCCGTGAAGACGTACGACTACATCAACCAAACGCTTCCGTTGTCGATCTACAAGGTATGTAGATCACACTCTCCCCTCTCGTTGCTATGCATCACCATGATCTTGCGTGTGCGTAGGAAATTTTTTGAAATTACTACGTTCCCCAACAATATTATCATTCTTGGATGTTTTACAATAATTTTATAGCAACTTTATATCATTTTTTCGGACTAACCTATTGACATAGTGCCCACTGTGAGTTGCTGTTTCCTTGTTTTTTACTTCACAGAAAATCGGTACCAAATGGAGTCCAAACACAGCGAAACGTTTTGGAGATTTTTTCTGGACCAGAATACACCTGTTGGGCCAAAGAAGTACCAGAGGGGGCTTCGAGGGGAGCACAACCCACCTGGGCACGCCTGGGGGCCCAGGCGCGCCCTGGTGGGTTGTGTCCACCTAGGAAGTCTCCCGCACTGCCTATTTGCTCTATAAATACCTTGAAAATCCAAAAACCCTAGGGAGTCGATGAAACACAATTCCAGCCACCGCAAGTTCCATAACCACTAGATCCAATCTAGACACCATCATGGAGGGGTTCATCATCCTCATTGGTGCCTCTCCGATGATGCGTGAGTAGTTCATTGTAGACCTACGGGTCCGTAGGCAGTAGCTAGATGGCTACCTCTCTCTCTTTAGTTTCTCAATACTATGGTGTCTTAGACATCTATCTGATGTAACTCTTTTTGCGATGTGTTTGTTGGGATCCGATGAACTTTGAGTTTATGATCAGATCTATTTTATCCATGAAACTTATTTGAGATTCGATCTCTTATATGCATGATTACTTATATCCTCGTATTTATTCTTCGAATCTTTGTTTTAGTTAGGTCAACTAGATCGATTTTTCTTGCCATGCGAAGAGGTGCTTTGCGATGGGTTCGGTTGTGCAGTGTTCTTTCCCAGCGAAAGAAGGGGCAACATGACACGTATTGATCGTTGACATTAAGGATAACAAGATGGGATCTATTACTACATGAATAGATCTTGTCTACATCATGTCATCATTCTTATTGTATTACTCCATTTTCCATGAACTTAATACACTAGATGATGTAGGGTAGAACCCTAATCGCCCGATCTTTCACGAAAGGAGCGGATCCCGTGATGAACACGAGGGAAAACACGAGGGGAAACATGAGAGGAAACACGAGAGGAAACACGAGAAAATAACTAAACCAACAAGAAATAGTCACACATATGCTAGATCCTCAAGTACTTCAGAGATCACACAGTCCACGAACAACTAAGGACGATACAAAGGTAGCCGGTCTTCTCCGTGAGGAGGTCTTGATGTCTTCTTCGTAAGGAGGTCTTGAATCCAAAGGGATCTTCTCCGAAGAGGGGCCGCGGTCTCTCTCATGGAGTAGATCCGATGTGGATGAGCAATGCTCTGTCTCTAATATGAGCTAAACCAATGCTATCCCTAAAACGTAGGTAGGAGAAGAGTATATATAGTCTAGGTGGGCGAAGGGGTACACAGGCCTCGGCCCTTACACTGTGCGCAGACAGGGGAGGCCGGACATCCGGGCGTCGGGCCGGATGTCCGGGCTGGAGGCGCTGGCCTTGCTGCTCTCTGGTTCGGTGGTGTACGGATATCCGGGCTTGAGGCCGGATTTCCGGGCCTGGCCGGATGTCCGGGCTAGGGCCGGATGTCCAGGGCCTATAGATGCTTGGCGGTTGGATGCTGCTGTTGTCGAAGTCTCCAGCGGCCGGATGTCCGGGCTCTGGAGCTGCCTTCTTCTCCTTTCGGCGTTCCTCTTCATCCGTGGACTTGACGGTTTGTCCATCTTCATGTGCATCTTCGGGAGGGTCCTCTTGGTACCTAATCATGCACAACATCTCGGACTTAGGTAGTAGCCATGTCTCGAGGGGATCATATGCAATATCACTAAGGAGAGAAGTCACCTCGGTCTCGAGAGCTCTAGCTCGTGCTCAGGTCATGGGTCCTCTTGGCACTTCGTGAGGTGATGGTAGGTCCATTGGGATGACCGTAGGATGCTCCGCATCATCTCCCCTCCCTTGGAGAAGATCCGACCTCGGATCAAAATCCTCATCACCATGGTAGGGCGAGAGATCTTTGACGTTGAAGATGTCACTCACGGAGTACTTGTCGTGCGGGAGGTCGATCTTGTAGGCGTTGTTGTTGTAGCGTTCAAGCACCTTGAAGGGTCCATCCGCTCGTGGTCGAAGTTTGGACTTGCGTTCGTTGGGGAAGCGGTCCTTGCGAAGGTGTAGCCACACAAGACCTCCAATGTTGAATACCATGGGGTGCTTGTTGATGTTGCGCTTGGTCGCAAGTCATTGTACTTGGCGCTCGATGGTGTGCCTTGTATCTTCATGGACCTTCTTGAGATGGTTCACATGTGCACTTGCGTCCATATTGATGCACTCTTATAGTGGTAGAGGAAGGATGTCCAATGGTGACAATGGGTTGAATCCGTAGACGACCTCGAAGGGGGACTTGCCGGTAGTTGAGTGTCTTGCGTGGTTGTAGGAGAACTCGGTGATAGGTAGGCACTCCTCCCACCCCTTAATGTTCTTCTTGATGAGCACTCGAAGTAGAGCGAAGAGTGTTCGGTTGGTCACCTCCGTTTGGCCGTCGGTTTGAGGTTGGTAAGCCGTGAAGAAGAGTAGCTTGATTCCGAGCTTGGCACATAGTGTCTTCCAAAAGTAGCTTAGGAACTTGACATCGCGGTCTGAGACGATCATCTTTGGCACCCCATGTAGACGTAATATTTCCCTACAAAAGAGATTCGCAACATGTGAAGCATCGTCTATCTTGTTGCAAGGAATGAAATGTGCCATCTTAGAGAAACGATCCACAACAACAAATACCGAATCCTTTCCATTACTAGTTCTAGGCAAACCAAATACAAAATCCATGCTAATGTCTTCCCATGGTTGGTATGGAATTGGGAGATGCATGTAAAGGCCATGGGATTGAGCTTTAGACTTAGCTTTGCGACATGTAGAGCATCGGTTGGTGAAGCGGTTGACGTCGAGAAACATCTTAGGCCAATAATAGTTCTTGGAGAGCGTAGCAAAAGTCTTGTCGCGTCCAAAATTTCCCATTAGTCCTCCTCCATGGGATTCCTACAAAAGCAACAAACGAAGAGAAGACTCAGGGATGCAAAGTTTGTTAGCTCTCATATTATTTGCCATTTGCCTCTCGTTTTCCTCTCCCCCACTTCATCCTTGCCGTTTTATTCGCCCTCTCTCTCTCTATCCTCCCTCTCTTTTTCCGTTCGCCTCTTTTCCTTTTGCTTGTCGTTATGGCTAGTCCCTTATCTTCTCCGTTGTCTCCCGAGAATGGAATTCTAAATTTTAAGCAAAGGGAGGGAGAAAATCTAAAAGACGCTTGGTATAGAATTTACAATGCTCAAAATAAATCTACCAGGAAGCAGTCTACTTCCGTTCTTCTTTGTAATTTTTATATAGGCGCTACTCCTTGGCATAGATATGTCCTTGATACTATTACCGGAGGGAACTTTTTGGGTAGCCATACTTTTGATTCTTATAATGCTATGATAGATTTGTTTGGCTCACCCCCTCTTTTGGTTAATGGAACTGTATTAACTTTGGAGCATGTAATGCAAAGGCTTGAAATTATTGAAAATAAGGTTGCTACCGTAGAGTTAATTGAAAATTTGGATAAAAAGATCCACAACCAATTCTCTCAATATGGATCTAAAGTAGGAGTCACTTCGAAAAATATTAAAGAGAAGGAACCCATAGTTAATGAGAAAATAAATCACGATTCCACTAGGATCGATAAACTTGAGGATATTATTACCAACTTGGGAACCGCTTTTTCTTCCGTAAAGAATACTCCAAGTCCTCCCACTAAAATTTCCAAGCTTGTGTATGTTCCTAAAAATAAGGGTGAATCCTCTAGTAAGGAAACTGCGGATCTCAAATCTATAAGTATTCATCCCAATCTTTTTGCTATCATTAAGGAACCATTTGTTACAAATGAATTTTTTGATCTTGTGCCTAAAAGTTTGATAATCAATAAAAATAAAGAAATTCTAAAGATTGTAGATGCCTCATTAAGTAATTACCTACCAAAGATGGCAATACCTAGATCTATCCTTGCTTTTTATGCCTAGCTAGGGGCGTTAAACGATAGCGCTTGTTGGGAGGCAACCCAATTTTATTTTTATTCCTTGCTTTTTTCTCCTGTTTAGTAATAAATAATTTATCTAGCCTATGTTTAGGTTGTGTTTTTTGTGTTTAATTAGTGTTTGTGCCAAGTAGAACCGTTGGGAAGACTTGGGGAAAGTCTTGATATCTTGCTGTAAAAAACAGAAACTTTAGCGCTCACGAGAACTGCAGCCATTTTTATTTAGAAGGTGATATTTAGTTAATTATTTTTGCAGATGATTAATAGATAAATTCCTCAAGTCCATCAATTTATTTTATAAATTTTGGGGTTCCAGATCTTGCGCTAGCTAAAGATTACTACAGACTGTTCTGTTTTTGACAGATTCTGTTTTTCGTGTGTTGTTTGCTTATTTTGATGAATCTATGGCTAGTAAAATAGTTTATAAACCATAGAGAAGTTGTAATACAGTAAACACCAATATAAATAAGGAATGAGTTCATTACAGTACCTTGAAGTGGTCTTTTTTTTTCTTTCGCTAACGGAGCTCACGAGATTTTCTACTTTAAGTTTTGTGTTGTGAAGTTTTCAAGTTTTGGGTAAAGATTTGATGGATTATGGAACAAGGAGTGGCAAGAGCCTCAGCTTGGGGATGCCCATGGCACCCCCAAGATAATCTAAGGACACCTGAAAGCCAAAGCTCGGGGATGCCCCGGAAGGCATCCCCTCTTTTCGTCTACTACTATCGGTAACTTTACTTGGAGCTATATTTTTATTCACCACATGATATGTGTTTTGCTTGGAGCGTCTTGTATGATTTGAGTCTTTGCTTTTTAGTTACCACAATAATCCTTGCTGTACACACCTTTTGAGAGAGCCATACATGATTTGGAATTTGTTAGAATACTCTATGTGCTTCACTTATATCTTTTTGAGTTATATAGTTTTGCTCTAGTACTTCACTTATATGTTTTAGAGCACGGTGGTGGATTTGTTTTATAGAAACTATTGATCTCTCATGCTTCACTTAGATTATTTTCCAAGTCTTAAATAGCATGGTAATTTGCTTACATAATCCTAATATGCTAGGTATTCAAGATTAGTAAAAAATTTCTTATGAGTGTTTTGAATACTAAGAGAAGTTTGATTCTTGATGATTGTTTTGAGATATGGAGGTAATAATATCAAAGTCGTGCTAGTTGAGTAGTTGTGAATTTTAGAAATGCTTGTGTTGAAGTTTGCAAGTCCCGTAGCATGCATGTATGGTAAATGTTATGTAACAAATTCGAAACATGAGGTGTTATTTGACTGTATTCCTTATGAGTGGCGGTCGGGGACGAGCGATGGTTTTTTCCTACCAATCTATCCCCCTAGGAGCATGCGCGTAGTGCTTGGTTTTTGATGACTTGTAGAATTTTGCAATAAGTATGTGAGTTCTTTATGACTAATGTTGAGCCCATGGATTATACGCACTCTCACCCTTCCATCATTGCTAGCCTCTTCCGTACCGTGCATTGCCCTTTCTCACATCGAGAGTTGGTGCAAACTTCGCCGGTGCATCCAAACCCCGTGATATGATACGCTCTTTCACACATAAACCTCCTTATATCTTCCTCAAAACAGCCACCATACCTACCTATTATGTTATTTACATAGCCATTCTGAGATATATTGCCATGCAACTTTCCACCATTCCGTTTATCATGACACATTCATCATTGTCATATTGCTTAGCATGATCATGTAGTTGACATAGTATTTGTGGCAAAGCCACCGTTCATAATTCTTCCATACATGTCACTCTTGGATCATTGCATATCCCGGTACACCGCCAGAGGCATTCATATAGAGTCATATCTTGTTCTAAGTATCGAGTTCTAATTCTTGAGTTGTAAGTAAATAGAAGTGTGATGACCATCATTCATAGAGCATTGTCCTAAAAAAGAGAAAGGACAAAAAAAAGAAAGGCCAAATAAAAAATAATATATATATATATAAGGGACAATGCTACTATCCTTTGCCACACTTGTGCTTCAAAGTAGCACCATAATCTTCATGATAGAGAGTCTTTTGTTTTGTCACTTTCATATACTAGTGGGAAATTTTCATTATAGAACTTGGCTTGTATATTACAACAATGGGCCTCCTCAAGTGCCCTAGTTCTTCGTGAGCAAGCAAGTTGGATGCACACCCACTTAGTTTCTTTTGTTGAGCTTTCATACATTTATAGCTCTAGTGCATCCGTTGCATGGAAATCCCTACTCCTTGCATTAACATCAATCGATGGGCATCTCCATAGCCCATTGATTAGCCTCGTTGATGTGAGACATTCTCCTTTTTTGTCTTCTCCACATAACCCCCATCATATTCTATTCCACCCATAGTGCTATATCCATGGCTCGCGCTCATATATTGCGTGAAAGTTTATAGGTTTGAGATTACTAAATTATGAAACAATTGCTTGGCTTGTCATCGGGGTTGTGCATGATGAGAGCATTCTTGTGTGACGAAAATGGAGCATGACTAAACTATATGATTTTGTAGGGATGAACTTTCTTTGGCCATGTTATTTTGAGAGGACATAATTGCTTAGTTAGTATGCTTTAAGTATTATTATTTTTATGTCAATATGAACTTTTATCTTGAATCTTTCGGATCTGAATATTCATACCACAATTAAGAAGAATTACATTAAAATTATGCCAAGTAGCACTCCGCATCAAAAATTCTGTTTTTATTATTTACCTACTCGAGGACGAGCAGGAATTAAGCTTGGGGATGCTTGATACGTCTCAAACGTATCTATAATTTTTGATTGCTCCATGCTATATTATCTACTATTTTGGACATTATTGGGATTTATTATCCACTTTTATATTATTTTTGGGACTAACCTATTAACCGGAGGCCCAGCCCAGAATTGTTGTTTTTTTTGCCTATTTTAGGGTTTCGAAGAAAAGGAATATGAAACGGAGTCCAAACGGAATGAAACCTTCGGGGACGTGATTTTCTCACCGAACATGATCCAGGAGACTTGGACCCTACATCAAGAAACAAAGGAGGAGGCCACGAGGTAGGGGGGCGCGCCAACCCCCCCCCCCCCCCCCCCCCCCCCCCCCCCCCCCGCCCCCCCCCCCCCCCCCAGGCGCGCCCTCCACCCTCGTGGCCCCCCTGTTGCTCCACCGACGTACTCCTTCCTCATATATATACCTACGTACCCCCAAACGATCAGATACGGAGCCAAAACCCTAATTCCACCGCCGTAACTTTCTGTATCCACGAGATCCCATCTTGGGGCCTGTTCCGGAGCTCCGTCGGAGGGGGTATCCATCACGGAGGGCTTCTACATCATCACCATAGCCCCTCCGATGAAGTGTGAGTAGTTCACCTCAGACCTACGGGTCCATAGTTATTAGCTAGATGGCTTCTTCTCAATTTTTGGATCTCAATACAATGTTCTCCCCCTCTCTTGTGGAGATCTATTCGATGTAATCTTCTTTTTGTAGTGTGTTTGTTGATACCTATGAATTGTGGGTTTATGATCAAGTCTATCTATGAACAATATTTGAATCTTCTCTGAATTATTTTATGTATGATTGGTTATCTTTGCAAGTCTCTTCGAATTACCAGTTTGGTTTGGCCTACTAGACTGATCTTTCTTGCAATGGGGGAAGTGCTTAGCTTTGGGTCCAATCTTGCGGTGTCCTTTCCCAGTGACAGTAGGGGCAGCAAGGCACGTATTGTATTATTGCCATCAAGGATAAAAGATGGGGTTTTCATCATATTGCATGAGTTTATCCCTCTACATCATGTCATCTTGCTTAAGGCGTTACTTTTTTTTCATGAACTTAATACTCTAGATGCATGCTGGATAGCGGTCGATGAGTGGAGTAATAGTAGTAGATGCAGGCAGGAGTCAGTTACTTGTCTCGGACGTGATGCCTATATACATGATCATACCTAGATATTCTCATAACTATGCTCAATTTTGTCAATTGCTCAACAGTAATTTGTTCACCCTCCGTAAAATACCTATGCTCTTGAGAGAAGCCACTAGTGAAACCTATTGCCCCCGGGTCTATCTTCATCATATTAATCTTCCAATACTTAGTTATTTCCTTTGCTTTTTTACTTTGCTTTTATTTTACTTTGCATCTTTATCATAAAAATACCAAAAATATTATCTTATCATATCTATCAGATCTCACTCTCGTAAGTGGCCGTGTAGGGATTGACAACCCCTTATCGCGTTGGTTGCGAGGATGTATTTGTTTTGTGCAGGTGCGAGGGACTCGCGCATAGCTTCCTACTGGATTGATACCTTAGTTCTCAAAAACTGAGGGAAATACTTACGCTACTTTACTGCATCATCCCTTCCTCTTCGGGGAAAACGAACGCAGTGCTCAAGAGGTAGCAACTACTAATGTGCACAAGTCTCGTTGCCGGCAATACTCAAAGGCTAGTCTCGATGGGTAAGCGACAGAAAGGAGTAAGGCTATGATGGCTATCAAAGTAATGGCAAGAATGATATGTCCAATACCAAGGTGAGGTTACCGTTCGTTGGTTCCTTGTAAGCAAGAAGCGGTTGATGGTGTCAAAATTGGTGAAGTGGTTGTTGTCGATGACGCGTCCGTGGCTAAGATGAGCGGCGGTGATGTTGATGTCGAACCGTACCTAGATAGCCGAAACACAATAGGACATGGAACCGCAACTCAAATTCTCAAAGCACAATTGGACCAAAATAGTCGGAGTTGGGAGTGGTAAGCGATGGTGGTGTATGTGGTATAAAGAGGTGCTATGCAGAGGAGGTGGTGGTATGCTGAGGTATATGTGGGCACCAGAACAAAATTTGGCGAAATATGGACGGAAAACGGACGGTGGAGAGGAAGTGATGCTGCCAGGGGCTGGATGTCCGGGCTTGATGGCCGGATGTCCGGGCTATCGGATCGGATGTCCGGGATCTAGATCCTGGGATGAATGTGATGAACACCATGTGGAGAGGTCAAATCTGGGCAAAATTCGGAGGAATTTGTGGTTGGAAAATGGGGGAAAGTGGATGGAAGGCTAGATCTACCTGCTACACACGAATTCCGTGGATCAAATCCAACAAAACTTCATCTCACCAACAAATCACGAAAAAAATTTGGGGCTATTTTTGTGGGGAATTTTCGAATTAGGGACAAAATCAACAAAAACAAGGCTAGAAACACAACGGGGAGGCTCCGAAATCGTGATCAACGTGGCTCTAGATACCAAGATGGTATCATGAGACAAGCTGGCTCTGATACCAAGATGATGTAGGGTAGAACCCTAATCGCCCGATCTTTCACGAAAGGAGCGGATCCCGTGATGAACACGAGGGAAAACACGAGGGGAAACATGAGAGGAAACACGAGAAAATAACTAAACCAACAAGAAATAGTCACACATATGCTAGATCCTCAAGTACTTCAGAGATCACACAGTCCACGAACAACTAAGGACGATACAAAGGTAGCCGGTCTTCTCCGTGAGGAGGTCTTGATGTCTTCTTCGTAAGGAGGTCTTGAATCCAAAGGGATCTTCTCCGAAGAGGGGCCGCGGTCTCTCTCATGGAGTAGATCCGATGTGGATGAGCAATGCTCTGTCTCTAATATGAGCTAAACCAATGCTATCCCTAAAACGTAGGTAGGAGAAGAGTATATATAGTCTAGGTGGGCGAAGGGGTACACGGGCCTCGGCCCTTACACTGTGCGCAGACAGGGGAGGCCGGACGTCCGGGCATCGGGCCGGATGTCCGGGCTGGAGGCGCTGGCCTTGCTGCTCTCTGGTTCGGTGGTGTCCAGATATCCGGGCTTGAGGCCGGATTTCCGGGCTTGGCTGGATGTCCGGGCTGGGGCCGGATGTCCGGGGCGTGTAGATGATCGGCGGCTTGAGGCTGTTGTAGTTGAAGTGTCCAGCGGCTGGATGTCCGGGCTCGGGGCCGGATGTACGGGCCATGGAGCTGCCTTCTTATCCTTTCGGCGTTCCTCTTCAGCTGTGGACTTGGCGGTTTGTCCGTCTTCACGTGCATCTTCGGGAGGGTCCTCTTGGTACCTAATCATGCACAACATCTCAGACTTCGGTAGTAGCCATGTCTCGAGGGGATCATATGCAATATCACTAAGGAGAGAAGTCACCTCGGTCTCGAGAGCTCTAGCTCATGCTCGTGTCATGGGTCCTCTTGGCACTTTGTGAGGCGATGGTAGGTCCATGGGGATGACCGTAGGATGCTCTGCATCACTAGATGCATGCTGGATAGCAGTCGGTGTGTGGAGTAATAGTAGTAGATGCAGGCAGGAGTCGGTCTACTAATCTTGGACGTGATGCCTATATAATGTTCATTGCCTGGATATCGTCATAATTATTTGAAGTTCTATCAATTGCCCAACAGTAATTTGTTTACCCGCCGTATGCTATCTTTCTCGAGAGAAGCAACTAGTGAAATCTATGGCCCCCGGGTCTATTCTTTATCATTCTATTATTTGCCACTTTTATTTTTAGATCTATTATTCCAAAAACCCAAAATGCCTTGCTGCAATTTTTTGTTATTTATTTTATTTCGTGTTTCTGCGAGATCTATTTATCCAATCTACTACAAACCAATATGTCTTTTACCCAGGCGGCATTGACAACCCCTCTTACGCGTCGGGTTACAAGTATGTGTTCTTTGTGTGCAGGTACCATTTACATAGTGTTGCTTGGTTCTCCTACTAGTTCGGTAACCTTGGTCTCATCACTGAGGGAAATACCTACCGTAGCTATGTTGCATCATCCCTTCCTCTTCGGGGAAAATACCGACGCAGACACGAGCCATGACTTGTTCATGAAGACCTAGAGCAATTTGAGGAAGCCTGTCATGGAATATACAAGCCAGGTTCTATAATGAAATAGTATATGAAAGTGACAAAATAGGAGACTCTTTATCATGAAGAACATGGTGCTACTTTGAAGCACAAGTGTGGAAAAGGATAGTAGCAATGCCCCTTTTCTCTTTTTCTCTCATTTCTTTTTTTCTCTCTTTTTTTGTTTGGGCTCTTTGGCCGCTTTTTTGGGATCTTTTTATTTTTTTATGTCCGGAGTCTCATCCCAACTTATGAGTGAATCATAGCCTCCATCATCCTTTCCTCACAAGGGACAATTCTCTAATAATGATGATCATCACACTTTTATTTACTTACAAATCAAGAATTACAACTCAATACTAGAACAAAGATATGACTCTAAATGAATGCCTCCGGCGGTGTACCGGGATGTGCAATGCTCAAGAGTGACATTGATGTAGGGTAGAATCCTAATCGCCCGATCTTTCACGAAAGGAGTGGATCCTGCGAAGAACACGAGGAACACAAAGACGGAAACGAGGGAAATCACAAGGGGAAACACAAGAGGAACACTCAAACTAACAAGAACAAGTCACACATGTGCTAGATCCTCGAATACATAAGAGAAGATACACGATCCACGGACAACTAGGGATGATACAAAAGGGTAACCGGTTCTTCTCCGTGAGGAGGTCTTGATGTTCTTCCCTAAAGAGGGGCCTTGAATCCGCTTGGGGGATCTTCTCCGGTGGAGGCTCGAATCTCCGAGGAGAAGGTAACCAAGTGGATGAGCAAAGCTCTCACACAAAATATGAGCTAATCCTTTGCTAACCCTAGAAAGTTGTACGGGATGGAGTATATATAGTCTAGGGGGAGAAGGGATACACGAGCCTTGACCCTTCATTGTGCGCAGACAGGGGAGGCCAGATGTCTGGGCTGGTCGGGCCGGATGTCCGGGCTAGGGGGCCGGATGTCCGGGCTGGAGCGGTGGCATTTGTTGCTCTTGGGTTCGGAGGGGCCGGATTTCTGGGCCGGTGGCCGGATGTCTGGGGGCTCGGGAGAGGCCGGATGTCCGGGCTGCCGGGGCCGGATGTCCGGAGCCTGTAGCCTTCTGCGGCTGGGCTGCTGTAGTGGAAGACACTCCAAGGGCCGGACGTCCGGGGCTTTGGCCGGATGTCCAAGGCCTGGGAGATGCTCTTGGCTCCTTCCGTTGGTTCTCCTCTTCCGTGAACTTGGGGACTTGTACATCTTCATGCACAACTTCGGGAGGACTCTCTTGGTACCTAATCATGCACAACACCTCGGACTTAGGTAGTAGCCATGTCTCATGCATAGAAAGTGGAAGTTCGGAGAGGAGTGAGTTCACCTTATCTTCGATAGCTTTGGCTCGGGCTCATGTTATTGGTCCAAGTGGTGTCGTTGGAGGTGTGGGTGCGTCCATGGGGATGATCTTGGGATGCTCCGCATCATCTCCCCTCCCTTGGAGAAGATCCGTCCTCGGATCGAAATCCTCATCACCATGGTAGGGCGAGAGATCTTTGATGTTGAAGATGTCGCTCACGGAGTACTTGTCACGAGGGATGTCGATCTTGTATGCGTTGTTGTTGTAGCATGCAAGCACCTTGAATGGTCCATCCGCGGGTGGTCGAAGTTTGGACTTGCGTTCTTGGGGAAAGCGGTCCTTGCGATGGTGTAGCCACACGAGGTCTCCAATGTTGAATATCATAGGGTGCTTTTTGACGTTGAGCTTGGTCGCAAGGCGTTGTACTTGGCGCTCGATGGTGTTTCTTGTATCTTCATGCACCTTCTTGAGATGGGTCGCTCGTGCACTTGCGTCCAAATTGATGCGCTCTTGGAGTGGTAGAGGGAGAATATCCCATGGTGACAAAGGGTTGAATCCGTAGACGACCTCGAAAGGGGACTTGCCGGTTGTTGAGTGTCTTGCTCGGTTGTAGGCGAACTTGGCGATGGGTAGACACTCCTCCCACTCCTTGATGTTTTTCTTGATGAGTACTCGAAGGAGGGCGGAGAGTGTGCGGTTTGTCACCTCCGTTTGGCCGTCGGTTTGAGGATGGTACGCCGTGGAGAAGAGTAGCTTGATTCCGAGCTTGGCGCATAGGGTCTTCCAAAAGTAGCTAAGGAACTTGACGTCGCGGTCCGAGACGATAGTCTTTGGCACACCATGGAGACGCAATATTTCCCTACGAAAGAGATTAGCAACATGTGAAGCATCGTCTATCTTGTTGCAAGGAACAAAATGTGCCATTTTTGAGAAACGGTCCACAACGACAAATATGGAATCTTTCCCATTTCGAGTCCTAGGCAAACCAAGTACAAAGTCCATGCCAATGTCTTCCCATGGTTGGTATGGAATTGGTAAAGGCATATAGAGGCCATGAGATTGAGCTTTGGACTTAGCTTTGCGACATGTAGAACATCGGTTGGTGAAACGATTGACGTCCCGAAACATCTTTGGCCAAAAGTAGCTCTTCGAGAGCGTGGCGAACGTCTTGTCGCATCCGAAGTGTCCCATTAAGCCTCCTCCATGAGATTCCTGCAAAAGCAACCAATGAAGAGAGGACTCGGGGATGCAAAGTTTGTTAGCTCTCATAATATAGCCGTCTTTGATGTAATAGCGTTCCCAAGATGTATTCGACAAACACTTGGCATAAGGAGTAGCAAAAGTTGCATCATGCTCATACAAGTCTTTGATATGCTCGAAGCCAATGACATCTAACTCAAGTTGCGTGACAAGCATGCATATGCGGGAAAGAGCATCCGCTACGATGTTTTATTTACCCTTGATGTACTTGATTACATAGGGAAAAGACTCAATAAATTCACTCTATTTAGCATGACGCTTGTTCAACTTTGTTTGTACCTTAAGATACTTGAGAGTCTCATGATCGGTATGAATGATAAACTCATGGGGACGAAGGTAATGTTCCCATTCATGCAAAACGCGGACTAAAGCATATAGCTCTTTGTCATAGATGGAATAATTGAGTTGCGCTCCGGAAAGTTTCTCACTAAAGTAAGCTATGGGGCGCTTCTCTTGCGTTAACACACCTCCTATGCCATTACCACTAGCATCGCCAATGAATCTCAAAGGGTTTGTCGTGGGTAAAGCAAGCACGGGAGCATGAGTAAGCAAATTCTTAAGTTCATTGAATGCGGTATCTTGGGATGGTTCCCAAACAAAAGACGCATTCTTCTTGCTCAAAGCATGCAAAGGTGAAGCAATGGTGCTAAAATCTTTCACGAAGCGACGATAGAAACCCACAAGGCCGATAACTATACTGGAATGCAAGTTTGTTGGTTGGCAAGTCTTGATAGCATTGATCTTGGACTCGTCAACTGAACACCCTTAGAGAACAACAAAACCCAAGAAAACGAGCGTTGTCAATCAAAAGCATTTTCCTATTAGTAGGATGCGTCTTTTTCGAAGAGGTTTGCAACCGGTGGGGATGGTGACATGCCTTTTGATGATTTGCTACACAATATATAAAGTCGACACATATCAATGTAGGGCGGAAGACTGATTCGAGGATAAAAGTGCCCGGTGCTTCGAAGACCCATAGGCATGATAACCACTCATACAGACCAAACTTGGTTTTGGGCGGTTTTCCATTCATCACCTTGTATGCGGATTTGATAGTAACCACTTTAGATCAATTTTGGAAAATATAGTGGCACCTAAGCTCATCAAGCATATCATCTAGGCGTGGAATGGGATACCTATAGCGAACGGTGATAGCATTGATAGGTCTACAATCGGAGCACATGCGAAAACTACCATCACGTTTTGGCACAAGAATGACCGGAACGGCACAAGGGCTCAAACTTTCACGCACATGTCCATGGTCTATGAGATGCTTTACTTGCCTTTGTATTTCTTTTGTTTCGTCGGGGTTGACACGGTATGGAGCTTTGTTCGGAAGAGGTGCTCCGGGGATGAGGTCGATTCGGTGCTCAATGCCTCGTAGAGGAGGTAGACCCGGAGGTAGCTCATCGGGAAAAACATCTTGAAATTCCTGCAAAAGAGAAGACAACACTAGAGGAAGAGTGTGAGAAGTGTTAGTTTGTGGTGCATTGTCCTTGCACACGAGGACGTAGTGTAGGACACTAGATGGGTTCTCACACACTTCTCTCATCTCACGTTTGGTGGCAAATAGAACTAGGTTCTTGTTTTCGCTCATCGTGGAGGCACTCAATTTTGGCTTGTGGCGCTCACTCTCTTTTTGGTGGCTCGCTCTCTCACTATGATCTCCATGATGGGTGGCTTGCTTGTCGGCGATCACTTGACTTGGCGACATTGGACGGAGGATACTCCTTGCCCTTCATCTTGAAGATGTAGTGGTTCGTTCGGCCGTTGTGTATGACTCCTCTATCGAATTGCCATGGCCGTCCAAGGAGAAGATGACAAACGGTCATTGGGAACGATGTCGCACTCCAAGGTGTCTTCGTAGGCGCCGATTTGAAGGAGACTTGTACTCGGTGCTCGACTTGGATGTGCCGGAGTCACTAAGCCATTGCACTTTGTATGGATGTGGATGCTTCGTCTTGGGCAATTGGAGCTTGGAGCAAAGTTCTTCACTTGCGAGATTATGACAACTCCCTCCATCGATGATGACCTTGACGGATCGTCCATTGATGCCGGCCTTGGTGTGGAATATGTGGCATCGTTGGTCTTCTTCTTGGTGATGTTGGAGAGTCAAGACTTTGGAGACAACAAGTGCGGGACTTGAGTCTTCATCACAAAAGACTTGTTCTTCTTCATTGTTCACTTGGCGGTGCATGGCGACTGCTCGAGGGCTTCCATTTCGCCTTCGCTCATGGAGTCATAAGTGCCATCGTCATTGAAGACCATGGTTCGCTTGTTGGTGCACTCGTAGGACTTGTGGCCTCGGCCTCCGCAAGTGAAACACTTGAAGGAACTCGTCTTGACGGTCTCATCGGTTGGGGTTGATGATGATGAAGCTCTCGGCTTGAAGTTGCTCGTAGGAGGATGGCTTGTAGTTGACGAAGCTTTCTTGGAAGTCGACTTGTCGATGTTGGAAGTAGAAGGTCTTGTAGTCGTGTTGGAGTCGTTGAAGCTTGGTTGGAGAAGCCGTAGGACTTGGATGAGAACTTGGCATACTTGAAATCATCTTGCACTTGGCGTTCCGCTTTGGTAGCTTGGTGCACTAGCTCGATGAGATTTGAGTATGGTTGGAAGTCGGCGATCTTCTTGATAGGGTGATTGAGTCCGTTCAAGAAACGTGCCATTGTTTGCTCATCATCTTCCGTGACATTGGCTCTTATCATTGCAATCTCCATCTCCTTGTAGTATTCTTCAACGCTCTTTGTTCCTTGCTTGAGTTGTTGGAGTTTCTTGAAGAGGTCGCGGTTGTAGTAGGTAGGTACGAAGCGTGCTCTCATGACATCCTTCATTTGTGCCCAAGTAGTGATGGGTGGTTCACCTCTTGCCTCGCGGCGCTCTATGATTTGTTCCCACCAAATGAGGACATAGTCTTGGAACTCAAGGGATGCCATCGCGCATTTCTTCTTTAATTGTGCAAACGGAAGATCTTGTCAACTTCAATGCCCGAAGGTCGATGTGCTTCGGTGCGTCAGTTATTCCGCTGTCGTTTGCATGTCATTTGTTGGTGTTGATTTATCATGTATATGTGTTGTTCATTCATGTTTTCAACTGTGCGCCTTTCGGCTCTGTCTCTCCGTTGTCCGTTTGAGCCTACCCCACTTGCAGCCGCCGCGATGTCGAAATGCTTTAAGTGCGGGATGTTCTCGGCTGGGATGAGAGTTGAGTGTCTCTTATTATTTGGGTTAGGTTGAGACCGCTCTCAAGTTTTCATCGCATGGGTTGTTTGTGCCCAGGATAACTGATAGCGGCAGTATAGCCGGTCTAACGTCGGACGTTTTCGGTCTCCGGAAACAGTCCGGGCCTCCCTCTCTTTTTCTTCAGCTCGAGACCGTCTACACAGCTCACTACCTACCGCCAGGTCCAACCTAACCTCTCTCGTCAGCCCGCCCTCCGCGCGCGTCCAAAGTTGTCCCGAACCCGACCCGGACTGTCGCCACCGTTGTGTCCGGATCATCCCCAAACGTCTACAAAACATCTCCGTTTTGTTAATTGGACTCCCTAGCTATTTTATCCGAGATCGTCCGATTGCGATCGTAGGGTCGAGTAGCCCCTAACCTAATCCGTGATGTATATATAAGTCCACCCCTAGTCTAATTTCAGACCAAATCCCTAATTTCTAGGGATCCTCCTAGCCGCCGCCGCACTCATTCCCCACCTCGGGATCCTCTCATTCCCCCTGCACCAACCACCAGCCATCTCCCCTCGATCCATCGATCCACCCAACCGTTCGCAGCCTCCCTCACTTTTGGATCGGTAGGAACCGCGCCTGGATCCCCTCCCTCTCGGGTCTTCCTTGGAGCCAGCCGTCCCCGCCGGTGATGAGCAGCAGCGCCATCAGGACCTCCCCGTGCGCCGCCAGATCCAGGCCGGGCCTCCGCCTGACTCCTCATTCTTTCTTGTCTCTACCTGATAGAGGCGAGGGTCCCGATCTTTCGATGAGATGATAACTATCGATTTGGTGGAGACGACTTTGACGATCCGACTACAAACGTGCACGACGTTGCGCCTTAGCAATCGCTAAACCAATCTCCTGAGGTTACTGACGATGCCGGAAGCACGGTCAGCCTGACCACGAAGGTCTATTCCTGCAAGCAATCGAAGAACGAGCAAGAATATGATAAAGCAATCTGAATATTGCAAATATATATGAGGTATTGATAATGGTGGGGATCCGTAAGCGGTCTTGGTCTGGTCGTTGGACACAAACGAAGTACACGAAGTTGCAATGGCTAACTTTTAACTAAACAAATCCCAAGGAAAAAGCTACTAGATGGATCTACTTATATAGGAGCAAGGGGTGGCGGCCAAGGAGGTGGGAGGACGTCCCAAGGCAGCCTAAAACTAACCCTAGGTCGTACAAGGCTCATGGGCCCAAGTGGAGGTGATGCAACACCTTTGGGCTTGTAGTTTGACTCGGATTCTGCTGCAACGTCAGATTGTTTCGTCCGTAACTCAACGCTCCGGACGAATTTGAAGGTGAATCCAATTGGGTTGGAAAGAGCACGAAATCTAGTTTCCAACAAAAAAAGAATCACCCAATTCGGAGTCGTATGAAAAAGTTGTTGGCGTTTTGAGTCAGGTATGTCTGTGCAGTCCGAATCTGAATCCAGAACGTGAGAGACTTGGACTCTATCTTCTCTTGCCCAAAAGTGACGTGAGAGGACTTTTTGAACACAACCTAAACTTCTCCTTTTCCCTTATCTTCATATGTGGATTGTACAAATGTCCCATACACCTGCAATTAGACAAAACACAAAAGTGTGTGAAGTATTTTTGTTCTGGATAACATAAATAGATTATTGAATAGTTTGCATTAGAAATCACCTGACAAATATGCATGTATGCAATATTTTTGGTCGTATCCAAGGTAGTCATGTCCTCATCATCCTCCCCTTTTTAATAAGCCGTCCTCGGCATTGATTAATCTGAAATGTGGCTAACAAAAGAGACAAGGTGTACATGTGTTGTTATGTTCATTTAATTCCTTGATTTTTGCACATATGTCATGTTAATGAGACTTTTCATTGTTTCATTATCTAAGCAAAACTATGGAGTGTGGCAGAAAGATTGGACTCGTTTTCATATCGTGAGTTCTTATTTTTCAAGAATGCCCAATGTTATCTTGGCCATCCCTAACTTCCGATGTATTAACTTATTGCTCAATTTACTGCCTACAAAATGCTTATAATAGCATGCATTTGTCATTGGCAGATTCATAATATTAGGGTTCATTCAAATGCCAATTACATTGGTTCTTTTTGCTGCGGATTTGATGGGTGTCAAAGTTGTCTTTCAGTTGTTTGATTCACTTGAGATTATGACATACAAGAGTCTCTAAATGGTGTGTGTCAACATCAGGTAAATCAACCATGATGATTAGTTACTGCTGCTTATTCTATGGAGTATATCATGCAGACTTATTTACTCGCAGGATGTAGTGATGTAGTGGAACGTTTTGAAATGTCATTCTTGAGATGATAGTCGCGCTCCTCCGGGTGGGTGTTAGTAGGTGCATAGTGGCAGTACACGGCGGTGGTGGTGAACTGGAGTAGTTGTTGTGTACCATGTCCTGCGTGTTTTGTTTCCAAGGTAAGCGCATACATCAGTATTGAACGGAGGAGATACTGTCTTGCCGATATTGTTCAACCCCCAAATCTATTCATTGTTCTCCTAGCTTCTTTCCTATGTCCAATGTGTATTAATTGCTTTGGTGTAGCATGAACAGTGTTACTGCTTGTTTTGATGCTCTATTTGAGCCGTTCCACGGATGTAGGGAACAATTTTTGTTTATGTAATCTTTCCACTTTCCAAGGTTGTCTGGTTGGTTCATGTGTTCTTCATGTAACTCCAGCCAACGAGCCAAACCAGTTAATGCTTAATGGTAGCTCGTTCTTCTGTTCAGGAATTGGTGGATAAAATTGTTCTACTTCAGCTCGCAGCTGATAAATGCAGGTTAAATTACCTCATGTCGGTAAAGGATACTGACTATGTTGTGTTGTGTTGTCCAACTTCGTGGATGGTGATAGATGGGTCGTGTCCAGAACTTCTATTTGGATGTTCTGATTGTGAACAGAAACCAATTCGCGGATATTGTTCCTTTGACTACTCGGATGTGGTTTGTAGTGCGTCACCAGAAGCAATTCATATTCTTACGTTCTTTACCATGCGGAAGTGTTGACAGGCACGCGGTGTCAGTATACTCGTAGATTGTGTAAGCGTTAGCAGGGGAGTGCGTTGACCCGGTGTAGAATATGTGGGCTGCGTTTGCTTGTTGGTGCAAAGATTGCTAATCATTCAGAGAAATGCTGTTGATACGTCCCAACACGGGTACTGTGTGGTCTGGTAGAACGACTGGACGCGGAGCTGCTATGGGGTTCAGTCGTGCCACGTCAATGAAGGTCTAAGTAGTCTGAAGCAATTAGTGAGATCAACAAAGCAGTAAGATAAGATGTGTCACGAAGTTGTTTTACTGACAATGTGCCAAAGTTCCATTCGAATTCAACTCGAAGGTATCTTTCCGTGGATGTTCTTTGATTGGTGGAGCGCTTTGCATACTGACTACAACGTGCATGACGTTGGCGCTTAGCATGCGCTAAACCAATTCCTGAGGTTACTGACGATGCCGGAAGCACGGTCAGCCTGACCACGAAGGTCTATTCCTGCAAGCAATCGAAGAACGAGCAGAATATGATAAAGCAATCTGAATATTGCAAATATATATGAAGTATTGATAATGGTGGGGATCCGTAAGCGGTCTTGGTCTGGTCGTTGGACACAAACGAAGTACACGAAGTTGCAATGGCTAACTTTTAACTAAACAAATCCCAAGAAGCTACTAGATGGATCTACTTATATAGGAGCAAGGGGTGGCGGCCAAGGAGGTGGGAGGACGTCCCAAGGCAGCCTAAAACTAACCCTAGGTCGTACAAGGCTCATGGGCCCAAGTGGAGGTGATGCAACACCTTTGGGCTTGTGTTTTGGGTCGGCTTCTGCTGCAACGTCAGATTGTTTCGTCCGTAACTCAACGCTCCGGATGAATTTGAAGGTGAATCCAATTGGGTTGGAAAGAGCACGAAATCTAGTTTCCAACAAAAAAAGAATCACCCAATTCGGAGTCCGTATGAAAAAGTTGTTGGCGTTTTGAGTCAGGTATGTCTGTGCAGTCCGAATCTGAATCCAGAACGTGAAAGACTTGGACTCTATCTTCTTTGGCCCAAAAGTGACGTGAGAGGACTTTTTGAACACAACATAAACTTCTCCTTTTCCCTTATCTTCATATGTGGATTGTACAAATGTCCCATACACCTGCAATTAGACAAAACACAAAAGTGTGTGAAGTATTTTTGTTCTGGATAACATAAATAGATTATTGAATAGTTTGCATTAGAAATCACCTGACAAATATGCATGTATGCAATATTTTTGGTCGTATCCAAGGTAGTCATGTCCTCATCATAACCTCTCTCTCTCAGATACGCATGAGCAGTGCCATGGACTCCTCCAGCCGACGCCATGGACGCCAAGTTCCTGCTGCGGCCCTCCTCCAATTCGCCGCCTCGTCCCCAAGCAAGCTCGTCAGCGTCATCCGTCGTCCTCGCCCCCGCGCGGGTTCTGCACCTTGCTGCCGCAGGAGTCCTCCTCTGCTTCTCCTTCGCCCGCCCCGCGCCATGTATGCAGCTTCTGCAGCAGCCAGTCGCCGCTGCATCGTGCCGCCGCCTGCTTCGCCCCAGATCCAGACGCCCATCACCGGAGCCGCGCCATCCCGCTGCTCGCCAGAGTCCCACGCGCCCCTTGCATCGTCGCTGCCTTCTGACGGGCATGAGCTCGATCCCCTGCTTCCCTGCGTCGATGGAAACAGACGCGTTGACTGTGACTGGGCCGGCCTCGCCTCGCTTTTGTAGCTCCCACCTCTTCACCGAACGGCCCAAGGCCCATGGTGAGGCCAGATCCAACGCCCCTCTTTTTTTCCCTTCCCCCTGTCGGGCCAACCTCTGTTTCGGCCCAGGACATTTTTTCCCTGAACGAATTTATCTATTATTCCGGAGAACACCAGTTTGCAGAAAAGTCCCTCTAGATCATGCATATAATATCTCACAAACCGTGCATCGGTTTAAAATAAGTTATATATGAAACTTGCTTAGAATTTTGTCTAGATTCATAATATCCAACTTTCATCTATGTTTGAAATGTTTAAAATGCTGTTTGATTAAATTTGCTCCTATGTCATGTTAAAATGCTTTTATTCAACTAAATGACCGTAACTCGGATTTTAATAACTTTATATGTAAATGGGGTAGAAAATTGCCTAGTTTAACATGATGACTTCACCTTGCATGTTTAACAACTCTAAAATTGTGTTTAGGGCAGAACAGGACCTAACCTAATATATGCACATGAGGAGTTTCCGGATTTGTTGTTCGTTGCTTCAGGCCTCATTTAACCTTGACTAGATGTGTAGTTTCTTTATGCTTCATCTCTTGCCATGCTAACAACATTTAATCTTGTTGGGTACATAAACGAGAGAGAACTAAATAAGTCATGTGGTGTTTTCTTCAATATGCAACTCCGTTGCATAATGAGCTCCACTTAATTTGTAGGATTGTTTGTGCACTTTACCATGCCATGCTTCATTAAACCGGACATGCATCATGCTTGATTGTGCATCATGCCATGTTCATGTCGTGGTTGTTTACTATGTTGTTTGCTTCTTTCCGGTGTTGCTTCTTCGGGTTGGTTTCGATAACGTCGCGTTTGTGAGGAACCGTTCGACTACGTCGTTTGTCTTCTTCATGGACTCATTCTTCTTCCTTGCGGGATCTCAGGCAAGATGACCATACCCTCGAAATCACTTCTATCTTTGCTTGCTTAGTTGCTCGCTCTTTTGCTATGCCTATGCTGCGATACCTACCACTTGCTTATCATGCCTCCCATATTGTTGAACCAAGCCTCTAACCCACCTTGTCCTAGCAAACCGTTGTTTGGCTATGTTACCGCTTTGCTCAGCCCCTCTTATAGCGTTGTTAGTTGCAGGTGAAGATTGAAGTTTGTTCCTTGTTGGAACATGGAGATGTTGTTCCTTGTTGGAACATGTTTACTTGTTGGGATATCACAATATATCTTATTTAATTAATGCATCTATATACTTGGTAAAGGGTGGAAGGCTCGGCCTTATGCCTGAGTGTTTTGTTCCACTCTTGCCGCCCTAGTTTCCGTCATATCGGTGTTATGTTCCCGGATTTTGCGTTCCTTACGCGGTTGGGTAATAATGGGAACCCCTTGACAGTTCGCCTTGAATAAAACTCTTCCAGCAATGCCCAACTTTGGTTTTACCATTCGCCACCTAGCCTCTTTTTCCCTTGGGTTCCGCGGACTCAAGGGTCATCTTTATTTAAACCCCCGGGCCAGTGCTCCTCTGAGTGTTGGTCCAACCTGTCAGCTGCCGGTGGCCACCAGGGGCAACTCTGGGCTGGCCTACCCGTACCTTGGACAATCCCGTGTGCCCTGAGAACGAGATATGTGCAGCTCCTATCGGGATTTGTCGGCACATCTGGGCTGTGTTGCTGGATTTGTTTTACCTTGTCGAAGTTGTCTTGTAGAACCGGGATACCGAGTCTGATCGGAATGTCTCGGGAGAAGGTTTATCCTTCGTTGACCGTGAGAGCTTGTGATGGGCTAAGTTGGGACTCCCCTGCGGGGATTTGAACTTTCGAAAGTTGTGCCTGCGGTTATGGGCAGATGGGAATTTGTTATGTCCGGTTGTAGGAAACCTGAAGTTGATCTTAATTAAAATACACCAACCGCGTGTGTTACCGTGATGGTCTCTTCTCGGCGGAGTCCGGGAAGTGAACCACGGTGTCGGAGTTATGCTTGATGTAGGTTGTTCTAGGATCACTTCTTGATCATAGTTGTTCGACCGTGCTTTTGCCTTCTCTTCTCGCTCTCATTTGCGTATGTTAGCCACCATATATGCTAGTCGCTTGCTGCAGCTCCACCTCATATCTTTTACCTTACCTATGAGCTTAAATAGTCTTGATCGCGAGGGTGTGAGATTGCTGAGTCCCCGTGACTCACAGATACTTCCAAAACCAGCTTGCAGGTGCCGTTGAACTGCACGGATGACGCAACCGAGCTCAAGGAGGAGCTCGAGGAAGATCTTGTCCTTTATGTTGTTTCGTTCTAGTTGATCAGTAGTGGAGCCCAATTGGGGTCGATCGGGGACCTTGTCACATTTGGGGTTCTTCTTTTATTTTGGTTCTGTAGTCAGACCTTGATTGTATTTGGATGTTGTAATGTTGTATTCATGTATTTGTGTGAAGTGGCGATTGTAAGCCAACTATGTATCTTTTCCCTTATTGTATTACATGGGTTGTTTGCGAAGATTACCTCACTTGCGAGATTGCTTTCAATGTGGTTATGCCTCTAAGTCGTGCTTCGACACGTGGGAGATATAGCCGCATCGAGGGCGTTACAAGTTGGTAATCAGAGCCTTCCCCGACCTTAGGACCCCCCTGCTTGATCGAATTAGCTGACGTTGTTGAGTCTAGAAAAATGTTTTGAGTCATTTAGGAATTATATATCGGAGAGTTTAGGAATTCTTTTTACTCCCCAGTCCCTTCATCACTCTGGTAAGGCATCCTGACGTAGAGTTTTGACTCTTCTCTTCTCAAATTTCACTAAAAAAAATTTAGGATCACGCGGGTATCTTAGAATCATTTCGATGGTTTTGTGACGAGCATTGTTCTTGGTCCCTCCTGTAATTTAGGGGTTGTGGCAGTGTCCCGGGGTGTTGAGCTCCGAGGTGTTGTCGTCACAATTTTATCGTTGCAGTTCTGGAATACCTGAGTTTAGTTCGCCGACATCGAAAATCTCTTTTATGCAGTTGTTGGTGAGATAACATTGACGCCACCCAGTACTGGGGCGGGAGTTCGGGAGTATTGCCATAACTCGTATAACGGATGCTTTTCGAAGGTTGAGGTAAACGATTTCCGAAGGTTTCTTGGTTATGTGTTGAAGGATGGATACAGCTGGATGTAGGATTTGCTAGTTTCGGGTGAGATATTATGCTTCCCCTGTATCCCCAACACCAGATTGCATAACCGGAAAGTTTCGGGAGTTTATTAGTGGGAATTCAAGTAGCTCTTAGGATATCTTTCCGACAGATGTATGATATGAAATTGGGGTTCGACGTCTAGTGGTCCGCCTATCCACGGTTGGTTTTACAGTGGTCTCGTTGTGTCTTAAAGAGTCCTTGGCTATGCCGACTCGTGGACGCTTCGTATGTCATGTGCACTGCCTTGTACATGATGGTGCTGTATGATCGAGCCCGTGTAGGCCCCACCACGAAAACTTCGGACGAAATCTCTATCGTATGTTTGTTCCAGCTTATTCTGGAAGCCAACCCTTTGTTTTTGTTTTGAGTAGTGGTATTCGAGTTGCTTCGAAGTCAAATGTTGATTCCATACCTTTCCTAAACGGTGTTCTCATACTCCTATATGATTACTAATCCCTCATGATAATCGAGATTGTCATGTAAATCCTTTTTCACCGGCGTGTTTCTTTTCAAGTGGATCCGATCATTTTCAACATCCGCTTGATCAAGTATCAGTTCTTCTCAAGGTGTTTGTTTCATCCGTCTCCAAGTTGCCTTTGTTTTTTTCCCACCCATCCCTCCCTTTGTTTTCTTCAAGGACTCGGATTTCTTATTCAAGTATCCTTTTAGTGATGGCAAGCCTCTCCATTCTTTTCCGTCAATGTTCTTATCCAGTGATTTTCATGAAGATTCTAATGGAGCTTCAAGCTCATCATTCTTCGTTCTTTTCCTTCTATGGTGGATTCAATTCAAGCTTTTGGTGTTGATCATATCCTTTCCTCGTTTCAAACGCCTTCTCATACCGGTGCACCTCTTAATCATCCACTTCTCGCTATTCAATTGTTCCGGAGTGCTCAAGATATCTCGAAGATTCGTGTTTCCACTCTGCATTAGTTCAAGCTCTTTCGAGGTGGTTACCAAATTCAAACCATTTAATTCAACTGGTGTTTTCTCTCTTAAATCGTTCAACGATGTTTCTTTTCAGTGGGCCCTAACCCACAGGTCTTTTACCCGGATCTTACCTGACTCTTCTAATTTTTCCGGAGTTATCCTCAAATTCATTTCAAATTTTGACGTAAGAATGATTCATCATCAGTCATATGTATTTATCCAAGATCTTTCAAATTCTTTTCATCGTTGGTTCAATTTTTTCCATTCTTCTTTATTTCGGAGTGACTCAACAATTCATGATGGTGTTTCTCATCGTAATTCTTAGATTTTGAAGACCGAAGAAGAGTTTCTTTTAAATCTTGCCCCATTCTCGGCCATCCTCTCATAATTGTTTTTTTATTGTTGTGAGAATTCTTTTCACCCATCCGGAGCTATTCAAGAGTCTTCTCAGCTTGATTATCCGGAGTCCATCATTTCAGGTTTATTCATTTCTCAGCTTTCAGCTCTCGTTCTCCGATCTTACCGGTGCATCGTCCAAGTGATCTATAATCAGCTCATGATCTCTTCGTTCTCTTGTATCTAAATTCTCTCAAGCATCTTCGTTCATTTGCTAATTCTTCCCGGTGCTCCTTTTTCTTTTCTTCAATCGTTGTAAATTCTTATGATGGTTCGTTCAAGATTTATCTTCATATCAATTCGTTCATGCTTTCCAAATGCTAACGGTGGTTCGTTGAAGACCTTCTCAAGTTTGCGATATATCTATCTTAAATCCTTTGTACGAGAATAAGTAGTGTGCCAAATCCATTGTTTATCATCAATTTAATTGATGAAGGACAATCATAATGTAATTCTTATTCTTGTTTCATCCTAATGATTAATTCTTTATTCCGGAGGCCCTTCAAATTCTCGGTTTCATTTGTTTCATCTTCTCTTTTTCCCGGAGTTCCAACCTCTTTCAATTATATTATCACGGGGATCTCTATCTAAATCATTGCGAGGCTAAAATCTTATTCTTTTCATCATTCAATTATTTTGGATCATTCTTTTATTACCGGAGTTCTTCATGAAGGTTCTACATGATGGATTCATCAAGGATTTAATTCCTTCTTGAAGTATTCATCGACATTCTTTGTTAAGAAGCTCAAGTTTTTCTTCATCTTGCTATCCGGAGTGCAATTCTTTCTTCCGAATCATTGGAGGTGGTATTATGTCATTCTTGATAATTTGAGTTAATGTTTCATGATTCACATGTTATTAAGAATGAGGTATTTTAAATCCATCAATCTCGTCATTGGAGTTACCTTGGGTTATATTTCACCTAAAGCCTTCCCTAAGGATTGTTGCTATCTATGGTGCTTATAAAGGACCCAAGTTCTTCTTTATCCTCCCGGTGAATTACTTTCTCGTCTCCTTGTTCATATCAATCCAATTCTTTTCCTGTGAGTGGCAGGTTGTCATCTCTTAATTTGACATGTACTCCACAAGACCATATCAAGCTTATCCTTTCGTTGTTGGTTTTCCAACAACTCCGCTCGACCCGTCTCCTAAGGATGCCTTCTCAAGCTCTTTTGTGGAATAAGATGGCATTTTCTTCTCCATTCTTTTATTTCTTCTATTCTTTCTTCCGGAGGCCTTGTGATGTTGCTCTTTTCAATCATCATCTCGAATTGTGAATACCATGTTCTTTTCGTGCTTGTCCATTTAACCGGAGTATCGTGCCCTCTTTTCAAGTTCTCTCATCTTATCAAGTATTGCCTCACTTTTCAACCAGAGTGCTGTCTGAAATCTTTTACCCATTGTGCCATTCTTTCAATAGTTCCAGAGTTAGTGTGTTGTTGATCTCATCAAGTATCCTCATCTTGTCAAGATCGTGTTCGATTCCTTCCATTTACAGTCGGAGTGCTGTCCAAATTATATCATTCTTATTCCTTCTCTATCTTGTTAACCGGAGTGTTGTCGTAATTGATCCTTATCATTCCTTGTACTTCTCGTTTTCTACCGGAGTGCTTGCATGTACTTCTTGTTCACTGCAACCCTTTTCTCATGTCTTTCAACCTACAGGGTTCTCGTGATGTTCCTTGTTCCTCTTTCCTAATGCAGTGTTTTCAACTTCGTTCATCTCCATTACATTCTTTCTTTCAATTTGTTCAACTTCTCAAGGTTCTTTGGTTTCACTCGTTTGTCAAAGAAGCAACTTAGTTTTACCTTTCCTCTTCCTTTTCCCTCCGGTGCCATTCTAGATCTCGGGACGAGATCCTCTCGTAGTGGTGGAGTGTTGTAACGCCCCGAGACCGTTGCGCCAGGTGTCGTCCAATTATTCGCTATTGTTGCCTTGTCATTTGCTTGCGTGTTGGATCTTGTCATGTCATCATATGCATTGCATCATCATGTTTTCAAAACTTGCATCCGTCCCGGTCTCCTCGTTCCTTCTGTTGTCCGTTCTGAGCCCAGACACACTTGCACGTGCCCGCGACACGTCCGAAATATTATTTTATAAGTGGCCGGAAAATGTTCTTGGAATGGGCTGAGAGTTGGCATGTGGTGTTTTATGTTGTCAGTAGGTCGCCTGCCAAATTTCATCGCATTCGGAGTCCGTTTGATGCCCCAACGGTTAACTATAGCGACAATATAGCCGGTCTAACGTCGGACGTTTTCGGTCTCCGGAAACGGTTGCTGGGTTGCTTTCCTTTTTCTTCGCAGTCCAACCACACACTTGACCTTGTCCATCATACCCTCTTTGCACGGTGCATCGACCCCCTCGCGCGTCCGAAAGCTGTCCCGAACCCGACCCGAACTGTCGCCACCGTTGTGTCCAGATCATCCCCAAACATCTACAAAACGTCTCCGTTTTCTTCATTGGGCTCCCTAGCCTATTTATCCGATACCGTCCGATTTTGATCGGAGGGTCCAAACCTAATCTTTTTGTCCCTATATATAGACCAACCCCTACCCAAATCGGATCAAACCCTAAAATCTAGGAGAGGTGTCCCGTCGCCCGCCGCCACTTCCAATCCTCTCGGGATCCCCTCACTCAATCTCCCTCGATCCCATCGCCTAGCCAACTAGAGCCGCAGCCCCTCCCAGATCCATTCCACCGCAGCTGACCACCTCCAGTCTTTTCTACGCCACCCAAATCCCCAGCAAGCCGCAACCTCCTCCGTCCCCGTGCTCGCCCCCGACACCCGAGCTCCTCCTCCAACCAGAATGAGCGCCACCGCCGCCGTGCCGGAGATGAGTGCCTCGCGCCCTGCTCACCTTCCTCCCTTCCTCTACTTACCCTCACTCCTCACCTTTATTCCACTGTTTGCGACAGATCGAGCCATGGCACCGCCCCAGGTTTTTCCCCGACGCCATGGATGCCCACCACCGGGTCATCGCTGCCTCCTCGCCGGGCCTCCGTGGACGCCAAACTGCCGGTTTCCTCCGCGCCCTCACACCCTGCCGGACATCCGTCCTGGCCTCCGTCGCACCCGCCGCGAAATGTCCCTCGCCACGCCACTTCTCCTCTGCAACGAGCGGCAGCTGCAGTCGCTGCAACCGCCCCGCGCGTTGACTGCATCGCCCCGAATCGGCCTCTTCTTCGTCGTTTCCCGCTCCTCCGCCTCACCTTCCTCCCTGGCTGCAAGCCGCCGCTGCCCGGATCCTCCCCGAGCTCCAAGTCATGCGAACTGCCGCAGGTCACCCATCCTAGCCGCAGGAGCAGCATCGCCGCTGCCGTCCCGGAACTCTTCTGTCGCTCCTCCGATGACTCCGCGCCAAGTTCCTGCCTCGACGAAGTGGTCCTCGTCGCCTCCCTTCTCCCTCCGCCTTGCCCGCTCGCCGGAGCTCATCTGCTGCTCTGCATCGTGCCCGCTGCGCCCCTGTCGAGCTGCTCTGCTTCGCCTCTGCTCGAGCAGGACGCCCCCGCCCCGCGTCTCTTCTATACAGGCACGAGCGCACGAGCGTGTTGACCACGCTGGGTCTGCCTCGACCCGATCCAGCAAGCGGGCCGGCCTGCCCGGCCTCCTCCCTACCAAATGGGCCTCAGCCCACTAGTGCGAGGCCACCCCCGGCGACCACTGTCCTTTGCAGCCCGGTAGACCAGATTCGGCCCGACTACATTTTTCCCTGCTGACGTTTTTCCTAATATCTAGTGCATTTCATAATTTACAGAAGTATGCCATTTTCTTGCATTGCTCATAATTAAATAACCATGCATCAGAATTAATTAAACTTGATATGTAAAATGCTTAGAATTGCATCTAGTTTAATAATATGCCACTTTCATCTATGTTATAAATGTTGTTTGTTTAAATTTGCCTATTGCTATGCTAAAACGGTTTATTTCATAACTAAATAACCGTAGATCCAAACCTAACAAACTTTATATGTAAATGGGGTAGAAAAATGCCTAGTTTAACATGGTGGTTCTACTTTGCATGCTTAACAACTCTAAAATATGCTTTAGGGAATAACATTACCAAACCTAAAATATTGCACATGAGGAGTTTCCGGACTTGTTGTTTGTTGTTCCGGGCTCATTTAAACTTGCCTAGGTAGGTAGTTTTGTTGTGCTTCAAACCTTGCCATGTTAAACAACATTTAATATTGTTGAGTACATAAACGAGATCGAACTAAATGATTGAAGTGGTGTTCCGTCAATATGTAACCCGTTGCATATTGAGCTCCACTTAATTTGTAGGATTGCTTGTGCACTTTGCCATGCCATGCTTCAGTAAACCGGACATGCATCATACTTGACTGTGCATCATGCCATGTTCATGTGGTGGTTGTTTACTATGTGTTTTGCTTCTTTCCAGTGTTGCTTCTTCGGGTTGGTTCCGATAACGTCGCGTTTGTGAGGATCCGTTCGACTACGTCCGTTTGTCTTCTTCGTGGATTCGTTCTTCTTCCTTGCGGGATCTCAGGCAAGATGACCATACCCTCGAAGTCACTTCTATCTTTGCTTGCTAGATGCTCGCTCTTTTGCTATGCCTATGATGCGATACCTACCACTTGCTAATCATGCCTCCCATATTGTTAAGCCAAGCCTCTAACCCACCTTGTCCTAGCAAACCATTGTTTGGCTATGTTACCGCTTTGCTCAGCCCCTCTTATAGCGTTGTTAGTTACAGGTGAAGATTGAAGTTTGTTCCTTGTTGGAACATGGAGATATTGTTCCTTGTTGGAACATGTTTACTTGTTGGGATATCACAATATCTCTTATTTAATTAATGCATCTATATATTTGGTAAAGGGTGGAAGGCT